>NC_136499.1:36699475-36749475 GCF_053919585.1 Euprymna scolopes
CGGTCATAGTTAAATTAAGGGATAGAAATAGGTAAAAAAGGTAGGAGACCTGGTGAGTGATTTGGAGGCTGGGATGAACCGGATAGACTGAAAAATTTGGCTAGAGAGTTCACGTAGTCAGTTCCTAATGGGGATACTTCGATGCAGACCTGCTCCGACTTGAACAGCACGCCTGCCATGGGTAATAGATACAGGAACACTAATAAAGGGTGGACAAGTAATCTAGAATGTTTATTTTTCCTCGCAGTGTTGTCTGAGCAAGATAAGTGCCGAGCATCATTGTTGCCGAAAAGGGGTTCCCAGTGGACCTTAATTGATTGTCTTCAATATTAAATACAAAAGTTCCAGTATTGCAGATAGTTCATACAATATTTTAAGGGGAATAATTTTCCCGTGTATTTGACATATCAACTAGTTTATTCAGTTTTACATAGGAATTTAGAATAAAACATTTAGAATTTATATTTTTGTAAATTCATACTTGAACGGTTCACGTGGTATCTGACTCCTAGCTGCAAATACCATTACCTCCCGTGCTTTTACGGATTACTAAAGGTTAAGAATTAAAAAAAACACACACAAGCACACCTAATTCTTAACACCACCTATAGTAACTTATAAGTACATGTTTTATTCGTACGTTTGTAAACCGGTGCTTTTATTTTTCTTGTTACTGAAAGTATTATTATTCTGATACTAAATACAGAAATATTAATTTTCAATATCATCTTTAACTTTGACTTATTTAAAAAAAACTAATTAACTTAACTAATCTTAATTTTAACTAATGGAAATAACTAATTTAATTTAACTAATGACAAGCAAAATTGCTTGGCGATCAAGTCAGATAATTACCATTACTCTTTAATCTCAAAACTGATGCGCATTATGAGCTTCATACGCATATGCGGTAGAAGATAAGTATCCACTAAGAATGTACAGCTCTTATAATCCTCGGATACAGAAATGAAGGATGTAGATAACGACACATTTTTCGAAGACCGTTCTAACTTTGTCACTATACTATAACAGATCAAGGGGACATGGACGTTAGTTTCGCGTCTCTGTTATTGGTTTAGTGTGCGAAAAATCCGTTAGTGGACAGTGCAAATAGTAAGTAATAAACAGAGTGTTCGTGTTCGGTAGGATAACTGCTGAAGATACATAATGTGAAAATGTACTTGGACAATAGATGGAAAATGCAATAATAGTTGCATAATATGTTGATAGCTGATTATATTGCGTGCACAGATTATGTCTATTGCCTTTTAGGTCAGGTGTCACTTGTAATTGTCATGAATAATCTCGCCATAAGAAGCAGCTGGATCGTAAGACTAATCAAAATATTGTATCAACTAATGTTTTCTCGAATAACTTCACACAAAGGACTGTCCAGTTAAAGGACAAATAGGTGGTCCGATTAAGCAAGATGGTTGCAATCTAGTGCAATTAAGAATTCAGGAAAGGAAAGTTTTACCAAAGGAAAACCAATTCGGCAGTCGGCGTGAAAATCTTCTAGCAAACAAACATAGGGAGAAAAATATTAATGGATAAGGAATATTAATGGGATAAGGCATATTAATGGGATAAGGAATATTAATGGGTAAGAAGAATCGGAGATTGTGAAAAAAACTAAGAAAGGCATGCATTAAAAAGTAGGCACACGATAAGGAAAACATAATGCTCTTCTTGCTTAGATTTAACTGACTTTGTAACATCTTGTGAACATTTAAACCTTGTGTAAGCGATCTGATACAGTAACATTTCTGAAGATAACAAACAACTATATTCTCACAAATAAAATAGTTACCTGAGTTTCCCCCATTTTCAATGTACTAAAATGTTGTCCTTAATGATTAAAAAACTACGTAAGTATTGTATTTTTTAAAGAAAGCAAGAGGAAAAGCAAAAAAAAAAACGAAGACAAAAATAAAGACATAATTTTTTACAGGGAAAAATGCAAAATGAAAAGGTTGAAAAACTATACTCTATGATATTAATTTGAATTTATTTATTCATGTTTTTTTGTTAGAACATTTGATTTTTTTTATTGTTTTCTTTTATTACCTATGCGCAGGTATTATTACATTCTTTTGTAAAATAATTCTGACATGATAAGGCATGCAACAAAGCCTTTGACACATAACATAGCAGCAGCAGCATCCCGACGTATGCAAAGAACTAAGATATTCTAGTTCTCTGCAGTAGGCATTCAAGTTCTCTCAATTTATATCTGAGCATAGGAAATAGCGTACTTTAAGAAATGTAAAGACAACATCAGACATCAAATCAGTCGATTGTTTCTAGTCGAATAACCAAATAATTGTTTATCGTATAAACGTCTACTTGAAATCAGAATGACATTTAAACAGTAAACTATTTGTGTTCTCCGCACCTTCCCATATAATGCCTCCCCAGCCGCAGAATTGTTTGTAAATTCTAATAATAACTAAAATATACTGATATGCGGTGTAGATTTTGTATGAACTACCTGTATAATTTAGGCGTTTCTTCGCATCATTTCCACATGCGCACTATTCAGTTCTGGCGATGTAATGTTTATATCTCTACCTCTTTTTATTAGATAAAAGACACTTTGTGTATGTGTGAGTTCCTTCTACATACGTTCCGAAATGGCTGAACCTATCTTTTGCAATCTTCACAAAAAGCTAATTTGTATGTTCGGAAGTGTTTTAAGATATTTTGTCTAATGAATTCCATCTAAGTATTGAAAATTAAAAAAAAAAAATCCAACTGAAAAATAGCCTTGCCCACTTATAGATAAAAAAGAATACTTTTACTGGGAAATATTTTATGTTACACCGGTCAAGGGAAACAATAAAATCTCAGCAAATTATTGACTAATTTCTTCGATGGAATGAAACGTAAGTATATAATTTATACTACTGCAAAGATCCAGAGTATTGAGCAGTTAAAAATACTTTCACACGACCAGACACACACACACACACACACACACACACACACACACACACACACACACATATATATATGTATATATATATATATATATATATACATATATAATCACAGAAGCATGTAAAACATTTGAGGAAAATCATGCAGTATTGAAGCATTGCTTAATTGCAACAAGAACTGAAGTGCACAATCTGTTAAGTTAATCATGTGAGGTCACACAATGTCAGGCATGACCAACAATTGTATGAGTATGTGCTTTGTCCGAAACCACACAAGCATTGCTGTAATTTCTCTGGTTTCGTCTCTAATTGAGGAAGCATTTTGATAAGAGTCTTAAATTTGTATTATGAAGTCCCACCACAAACAAGACCAAATACTGATAAGTTCCCCTGCCACTTCTGTGAACAATTTTGAAAGAGTGTAGCTGATTTTAAGAACCATCTACGTGCACATGGACGCTCTATATTAGTCCGATCGGAAAGCAAGCTTCTTTCAAGAAGAAGCAATAATATATATATATATATATATATATATATATATATATATATATACATATATATATATATATGTATATATATATATATATATAAATTTCGGGAGAAAATACCTCGACTTTTCTTTTTCCATGTTTCCTTTTGGAAAAGGGTGGATATTTTCTCCCAAAATTAATCAAAGTTCCATACCACTAACGGACTTCACATACACCGAACAAACCAACAACATGGTTGCAAATTTATTATACAACGAGGCGAGGAATGATAGATAAATAAACCGTTAGACATTTCTCTACTCAAACAAACCCGCCTATTTGTTTTGTTTTTGTTTTTCTTTTCTTTACTTTTGTGATTCCGGTCCTTTCCGAATTGCTTTTAGTTATTAAAACTTCCACATATGCCATTATGAGCAATATATATATATATATATATATATATATATATATATATATATATATATATATATATATATATATATATATACCATATTCCCTCTGCTTCACTTTTTCATCAAGTAAGATCTTTGTTATCAAGTAAGATCTTTTAC
This sequence comes from Euprymna scolopes, assembly GCF_053919585.1. Lineage (NCBI taxonomy): Eukaryota > Metazoa > Mollusca > Cephalopoda > Sepiida > Sepiolidae > Euprymna > Euprymna scolopes. The sequence goes on from NC_136499.1 coordinate 36,703,457, forward strand.
TTACTTGTTGTTTCATCAAATACTTTTGCATGCAAAATCCGATCCCGCATTTTGCTAATTCCTTCCCTCTGATGAGAAGGAAAGTATTTCTTCGAAACTCTGCGGATTAAGGACAATCCACTTATCTAGTGTTTTCATTTTCAGATTAATATGTTTTTAACTCATTTCAAAGTGTTTTTAACATGTTCTATTAACTGTTTGCTCGTACTATAAGCTCTATCTCCTATTCGGTTTTATCAAGCTTTTACATCTGGCTGAGATAACTTTATAAATATTAATTCTTTAATATTTATAATATACTTTAATTTTACCATCTTGGATCATTTTGGTAAATCTAATTGTAATTTTATTTTATATATATATATATATATATATATATATATATATATATATATGTGTGTGTGTGTGTGTGTGTGTGTGTGTGTGTGTGTTTGTGTGTGTATGTATTGTGTGTGTGCGTGTGTGTTACATTCACGAGGCTTTAAAACATTGAATGGGATCTTAAGAAAACTTGAGGACAATATATACGCTCTGTTTTCTTTTACAATAATGATTACTTTCACTATATATAGATGGAATTCTTATTTACATCGCGTAATTCATTCAGTGAAATGAGTGTGAACATTGCCTATAAACATTTTGTTTACGTAAACCATGTTTTTAAAGAAAATAATTGGGTCCATGCAGATTAGATACCATGCTATTGTTTTAATAGTATTCTGAAATTAAATTCAAGTTTTGCGATAATGTTTTTTAATTAAATTGTTAGGTGAAAGTTTAGAATAGTTACTAACAACCATTTTTTTTTTCAAGCTGAGAATAGGTTTCTAAATAATAACGTTAGTATTTCAGCATGTTACTTTTTCTACATAAGTGCCTATAAACTAAAAACAAGTCACAGAAAGTTACATGAAACGACGAAATGAAAACTGCTGAAAATAATTAATCGCCATTTTTATTAACGTGAGCTACATCTTTGTTTTATTTATTTATTTATTTTTATTCGCTTTTTTTTTGTAGCTACCAAAACTTTATTTATAAAAATTGCTACTTTATTTTACCAACTTTCATTTAGACATGCTTTTCACGTGTGCATCTACAAGGCTTGTATTTATTATTTACTAGTGTGGATACCCGCGGGGGGTTTAAATAACATTAGGAAATCCGTGTGGAGAGAAGTCTTAAAAAAGTGGTAGTATCGGGAGGATCAAAACAACAGTAGGCAGACCGGATGGTGAGAGGGGTAAAAAAATGGTAGTGGCGGGGGAGGTATTATGAGTTGCCCGGGTTTATGGAGGTGGTATGGTATGGAACCATGGGTGGGGGGAATCAAAACAACAGTAAACAGCCAGGGTGAGGAGAAGTGTTAAAAAAGTGGCAGTAGGCAGGTAGGTTCGAACCCGTGACGCGAAGACGGGAGAGAAAGTGAAAGAAAATCTGATGTCTTACGAATGCTCTATGAGGCGACCGGAAGTGCAATCCAATCGATATGCTTCATTTCAAAAGTGGCTAAAAAACATCGACTGCTCAGAGTGAAGGAATACCTTTTCTGGCCAATTTTTCGATATTTGTCGTCCGCCAAGTCGAGCTTCAAAATGATACCGATCTTGTCAGGATCCTTGCCTCTGTCGAAAGATTTTGCGATACATACATGCATACATACATGACGGATCATAATTGCAACGTCTTGTCAGACGAGTGTCACTCCCTCAGTCACTGAAAGTCCATGAGCCCGAAGATATATTTTTTTTGTTAGTCCTGCCAGCGAATTCACACGCTCAAGCAGACATGACATTGAAGACGGTCCTTGGCATATATACATATATATATATATATATATATATATATATATATATATATATATATATATATATATATATATATGCACACATACATACGCACACATACACATAAAAATACACACATGCCCACATCCATACATCCATACATACATACACATACATACAAACGTATGCATACACACATGCACACACATATACAAATATATGCATACACATATATACTATCATATACAAATACATACACCCATACACACATATATATTCACATACATATACGTACACATGTATGCACATATACATACATACACATAAAGTTACCTACATATACCTACACATACATATATATGCGCTTATACGCATACATATATATGCGTATATACATATACATATGCACAAATATATATATATATATATATACGTATATACATACAGACATACATAAACATATATACACAAAAACAAATAAATAAATATATATACACACATACATACATATACAAATAGGTATACATACACATACATACACTAGTACATATATTAACATGTATACATACATAAATACACACACATATGCATATATAGAATGATGGCAGATCAATTATTACATGCTTCCAGCATTTCAGGGCTACATACGTGACACTTTTTCCATCGCCACGGTCGATGTTTGTAGACAAATGCCTGAGGAAGTATCTATACAAAGATGATGTTACAGAGGTTTAGCTTTGTACGGCAGCTAAGTCTCTCTCTCTCTCGGTTCAAAAGGTTGAGATCCAGCAACAAGCATGAGCAAGATAGCCAGCAACAAATCAAACTGCAGACCAGCTTAATGCGGGTACTGGTCTCCCGCTTTATGTTTTTTTTTTATCAGAGATTTGCTTCACCTAGAGGGGTTGCCTTAACATGGCTTTTTGGAGTCCTCCCCGCCCCCCCACACACACATATAGTAATAAAGATATAAATGCATACATACATACACACATACATACATACATATATGAATGCATACATTTTAACAGACAGGTGAGATTTATATAATAGATTTATTTTTTTCATTAAAACATTGTATTAAAAAAAATCTACGATAATGGATTTGACAAGGTTTAAATAAAAATGCATGATAATGAAAGAACTTATGCTTTTTATGCAGAAGACCAGTTCATTTTTAATAAGCATGTATTATAAAGAAGCTGGTAAAACCCTTTTTTGATATAGAAGGTATATATAACACATTTTTTTTGGTTTGAACTAAAACTTTTAAAACTGTTGTTCATATTAAGCGTTAAGAATTAATGCAGTTTTAATAAAGAAATAATTTACAATAATAATACTAAAAACTCATTATAGATTTATTTTAAAATTTAACAAATATTTATTTATCTTTAAATCTAAACTAATAATTCTATTAAACATAGAAAATCACCTATCGTTTTCGCTTTAAATTTCAAATTTTAATAATATATATATAAACACGAAAACTTTTAGTAATGTTAATGTCTCCTACTGTACGATATTTTCCCGGCATAGCATTCTCACTTTGAATTGCAAGCGTTCCAATGAGAATTAATTTCTTGCTTTTAAGAGATGAAAATACAGTTACTTTTTGACAATTTTAAACTTTGATACAATTGAATATGTTCTGGTCTTATCTCACACTACATCTCGTGACATCAGCAGTCATGTGACTTTAGTGCAAAAAAATATCTATATTTAAGTAGGTCGTGGTCATACTCCGTTCCTGTACCACATTCTTTCTGAGAGAGGCATAAGTACAAAACAAAAGAGAAGGAGAATATATAGAGATTCAGATCGACAGAGAGAGAGAGAGAGAGAGAGAGGGAGGGAGAAGAAAATGAAGAAACAGAAAATACATTTGCCTGTTAAGATTTCTTTTTTTTTAATAATGTGACCATTTTCTTTAGTATCCCAGTGCTTAAAATAATTTTCGTTCATTTACGTAGAATCAGAGTTTATAAGTTTGACATCACACTTGGGCATTAGTATTTATAATCTGATTTTGTCAAATAATAAAAATATCGAATAAACTTATTTTTACTATTTCTTTTATTCCGTACTCTTTGAATGCGTAAAATATCCAGGGACACCAGAAATAGTTTTCGTCTACTATTACGTTTTCTAGAATTACAGAAATATTTATTTTTAAATCAGTTATGGAACTTACAGAGTCGACCGGATAAAACAAAAAGGCATTTGATCCAGCACCAACTAAAAGATAATATTTCTGCAACCGATTTAAAACGTCTAATTTCAAAAATACCAAAGCAATACATGATAGAAAATGAAGAAATCTTTTTTATACATAGGCATCATCAATTAAGATTAGAGGATAAGGGTAAATTTGTTAACTTAAGTGGAACGGGTCATCAAAAACTTGTTTACGTTGGAGTTAAAGACAACGATATTATAGTCAGCTTGAAAGCAGGCAAACGGAAGACAGTTCCACAGGCGTGCAATTCTAAGAAACAAGCTTTGTTCATGGAATCTACGTTTAGGTTTTAGGCACAGATAAAAGTAGGGAGAATTATTGATTGTGCTTTCAGCCAAAGGGGTGTATGTTGTGAATGTTTGGCGAAGGAGGATTATAGATTGGAGTTCAGTCGAGCACTTGCCATGAAAATAACGATAAAACAAAGACAAACCCGTAACATCTATTCTCTGAAAAAGAAGTTGCGAGGAAGAGAAAAATACATTCCCTGCGAGGCTACGAAGTCTATTCTGAACTCTATCAAGGCAAGATAAGTCTTTTCCAGCAGCTCCTTCCCAGATGTGGCAACAGTATTCCATCCTTGGACGGATTTGACTCTTGTATTGATAGAGAATTGCATCAACAGTGAGATATCTACTGGTTCGATATAATAATCCTACCATTTTTCCAGCGGCATTGGCAACGGATTTGATGTATGTATTCCATTTCAGATCAGGAGTAATATTCAAGTCGAGAAGCTTGTCAAAACATAAGGCCTCCCCAAAGTCGAGAACCATTCATCTCAAGTGATGTCAGATGAGGATCAAAGCGTTGATGATGTAAAGATAAGAACTTGGTTTTAGATGCATTAAAAGTGACCGACCATCTCTTTCCCTATTGTGGCATGTACTCAAGATCAGAGAAGAGAGAATCAGAGAGAACTTGGTTGTTTACGGTCTTTGATGTACTACTAGAGGTAGTAGTATCATCAGCATAAATGTATACGAATGATGTTAGGGATTGATTTGGTAGATCATTAATGCAGATAAGGAAGAGAGTTTGGCCCAGGATGAACCTCTGAGGGTCTTCAGCATTAATACTCTCAGCTTCTGATTTCTGTTCATCACCCACTACTCTTATGAACGTATCAGAGAGAAATGATTTAATAATTGAGAAAACATTTCCAACTATAACGTAGCTGCAGATCTTGTGAAGTAAACATGTATGCCATACTCTATCAAAGGTCTTTGATATGTCAAGAGCAATTGCCCTAGAAAGGTAGCCTCCGTCGAGAGATTCGCTAATCCTATGAGATATAACTACAAGCACACCTTTTGTAGATAGAGCAGAATGAAAACCATATTGCGTGTTACTAAGGACGTTATTTTCGCTGAAATGGTTTATTACTTCTCTATTTAACCCAGATTCCAGCAACTTACTTATGGCTCACAGGAGACTTATTGACCTGTACTGAGAGGGGGATGACCGATCAGCTGCATTCTCAAATATAGGCCTTATTGATGAGATTTTCCAGGGTGATGGGAAGCTATTATCCTTAAGATAACGTTTAAATCTTTGATAAATAATGAATTAGATGAAATATAAGAACAAATGAAATGAAACGATAGTTAGTCTTTAAAACAGAAAAATAACAAAATGCTCTTCATCACTCAGAGTTGCTTTAAGGCGAGTAAAGTAGTTGCTATTCTTACTTAGTCCTCCGGCATTCACATTTCGACAATTACTCTTTTCTGTGTTGGAATATACAGGGTGTCCCAATAAAATGTTTACACTCTTTAAATTATATCAACTTGCTACAGGAATACGCTATTCCACGTTCCCAAGAGATATGTAAAAATAAAGAATGACACTTTTAGAAGGACGGAACACTTTCCCATTATCATGATGAGGTAAGAGCATATCTTGATAGGAATATGTGAAACGGATAGTTAGGACGAAGAGGAAGTATCGAGTACCGTCCGCGCTCACCGGATTTGACCCCCCCCCCTACGATTTTTCTCTTTATGAGGGTGGGTGGGTGGGGACATGTAAAACACAGGGTTCAAACCACAAAACAAGCAACAATGAATGAGTTGAAAACAACTAGTGAAGGAAGATATATCAACATACCAATTGAACTGATTACATAAATTTTCGATTCAATCAGTGAACGTTATCAGCTGTTCATGGACAACAATGACCAATAATTTGAACACTTTCGATAATTAACTGATTTCAATACTTGTTTACAGTATTTTCATGTACGAAACTTTTCTTTCTCATAATATGTTGATTTTATGGTCATTTAAAGAGTGTATACATTTTATTGGGACACCCTGTATATATCACACACTTACATTTGACTGAATTCTGAAATTAAAGTAATATATTTAGCTCCTTATATCGAAGTCTATGCCTAGTGTGGAACGATATTCATTAAATTACTCTTTAGGATTAAATGAGCTCTAATTTGTATACAATCTAAGGGCACCTATATAATACGTTCTTTTTCATTGTGTATACTAAAAGATGATTTGGTAAAACCGTTACAAACATCTAATGTTTCATATTTTATCTTAAAGCTTTATTAGAGAGTAGAGTTATAGCATAGTCTAAGAGATGTAATTTATACATAGTTAAAAAATATTTTTATGCTGTAAAATAAAACAAGCGAATGGAGACAAGACAGTTTAAGGACTTGAGTCACAACTGTATAATAACTGTATCCAGCTTTAGTGATGTAAAAACTGTTGATATGATATAACATCAGATCAAGTACTCGAACACAACTACGGGAACTCATTGTATTTTTTAGTTCAATCTCCCAATAGATCGACGTCATTTGACTTTTTAAATTTTTTTTCCCTGACGTTTTTAAAGGAAGGTAACTGTAATAGCAACAAATAAAGGGCACTTAACATGTTCAAATAAGTCGATATTAATATAAATTCAGTCACACATAAAGATAATTGAGAATGAAAAAGGCGACAACGAGGCTAATTTCAAGTTCAGAAACTTATAGGATTTTAGATAGACTCTTTGTCATCTTAGTGATCCCAACCGACGCTAATTAACTTTTAAGCCGATGGTGTTGGTTGATCCGATTCCTTGAATTCTAAATCTTGGCTTAACTATATTTTGCACGAGAGTCTTTTTTTTTCTCTTATAAATGACAGCTGATATTGTTATGACAAATGTCTCAGCCTTTTTTCCACCCTCACGTTTCAGACATGTCAGAAGGGATCATCCGTTTATAGCTAATAATTTTGAATTGGATCTTTGTATTTGCAGAATAATCTCTACTCAATTCTGATATTTTTCACTTTCATATTTTATCGATTTGCCTTTAAGTGAACCTCGGCCATTCTTATCTACTTATTGATGTTAAAAATGCTATCACTGTACTAGCTGTAATATACAACTAAACTAGCAGTTCAGCTGGGCGTTGCTCGGACCCTATATAATGTTCATAACTTTATGTGCATATGTATATATATATTAAAATGTTTGGCATGTCCAGGTAACCTACATCTAAAATTTCAAGTTTGTTATAGCTTTTTACACTGTGCCCCTTTGTCAGCCACATTTACGCACAGAATCTGATTAAAATGCTCGCTGCATGTCTGAATACGCTTTCTGTTAAATTTAAAATGTTTGGAGCAGAAATGTGCTGTATTGTTTGCTAGAGACCGTAAAGGTCAACCTCTGAGTAGTCGAATTTCCGGTAAAAAAAACGAGTAAAAAGCTTATCCTTTATTTTAATACACATTCTTTGAAATTTCAAATGTTTAAACGAAAAGTTGGCTTAGTAATTTGGTAGAGAGACCGCAGAGTTATTTTTTTTATTTGACCCTAAGTTTTCATCATTAACATTTATTGTTTTGGGCTCAAATCGAATTAAAACGTTGGATCCAGGTCCAAGTAACCTATATCCAAAATTTCAGGTTTTTATTTTATTTTATTTTATTTTTAGTTTATGGCATTCGAAGAAAGTTGCCAAATAATGTCAAAATTTACCACAAGAAATATTTTTCTTTAAAATTTTGTATTTTGTTGAGCATTCCAACCTAAATACCAAATAAATTCGGATTTTTCTTACGGCATCGGTGTCACTCCGGGAATATATCGCTTAAATAAAATTCGAGTGTTAAGAAACAAAAACAATAAAATACATTATAATAATAAATATTTTAATGTTTATTATTCCGTATTTTTAGGGATTAAAATATCAAAAATAAAAAGGAATTAAAACGTTATAATATCTGATTTAATATAGAAATATCTATATATATATGGAAGTTTTATGTGTTGGGTAATTATACGAAATCACCGGTTGAAGTTACGACCGCATGCGTGTTTATGTTTACTGTTTAATTTTTTAATAAACTCTTGAATTATCTCTGCACCTTAGTTTCTCTTTAAATATCGCTTCATTAAACTGGACTTAAATATGAAAAATACAATGTATATAATTATTCTGAATTTTTTCTATCTTAAGAAGATGGTGTTTATTCATTAAAAAAAAAACCTTTACTGCGTGCGTGTTCGTGTTTACATTTTTAATAAACTGTTAAATTATCTCGTTATCTTCATTAAGATAGTTAAATATAAAAATACAACATATATACTTATTCTGATGTGTTTCTGTTTAAAAATAGTGTTTATTTATAAAAAAAACAAAACTTTACGAGCCAAAGTTAGTTCATTTAAAAATTATTTGTATAATGTTTTTTCTGTGTGTATTTTTTTCAGATATTTTAATCAAATCTACATTTACAACTCGAAGTAAAAATATAAGGAAATTTTTAGGTCTGCCTACACCATTAAATAAAACGCAGCCTCCAATTTATCGACACATTATTAAGTATAGTTACTATTTAGTAAATACTTTTCCTCACCTTTCGAATTTTGCTATTTCCAAATTAATAACAAAGTTAATTTGGGAAGCGGTTAATCCCTGTTCACGTCTTTTAAGTGAAATGACTATTTAAAAACGAAGGTGACTATATTATGTTTCAAGAAGGCCAAACAAATGAATTGAAAATCTCTCTCGGCTTTTTAAAAGAAATTCTGGCTATAAAAACTGGATTCACTATTTGATATCTTGTCCTGTTCTTACAATTTACCAGTTTTAAGTTGTGCCAACCTTCATGTAAAATGCAATAAAGAAAATTGTCCGATTGAACACTTTCTTTGCTTCTGTCCTCTTTAACAAAAGGTAAGTTATTTTCTATTTTCCAATGTCTTTGTGAGGTAACCTTTTATCCAAACCAATTTTCATATTTTAATGCAAACTAATTTTTATATTATTCTGTGTAGATGCGTTTTAATATAAGTAAAATCTGATTTTCAGGTTCCAGTTGAGGACCGGAAATACCTAAAGGGTCAGAGGAGCAAACCTGGACAGAAAGGTACTTTTCAGCTTGGTCCAGTTGATAAAAGTGCTATGGAAGAAGTAAAAGCGAACGTGGGTTAATAAAAAATGTTCACCAAAAACACTTCAACTTCAAATCTCCAGATGATATTTCCTCCCCCTATTACTCATCATCTGAAAGTGAAAGAGTAGAAGAAGAATATTTGCAGCCAAAGTATCATCTACAATTATCCTCCTATCAAATTTCCAAAATGTGCTCTTGAGTTAGTCCTGGAGGCATACCTTCTAATCTTAGAGCCAGCCTTGGCAATGCCATGCTCTTGGAGTTGCAGGCAATGGGCCTTCTTATACCCAATATTAATAAAAGCAATATTCTTATTGATAAATGTAAAGTGGACAGGGCTAAAACTAAAGTGAAAACAACTGCTCCCTCAAATAAATATAATGAAATATATATGATATGCATTGGAGTTGATGGGATAGTAGATAAGGATACATTGTTTTATAAAGAAATTGTGGAGGAAAATGAACAGACAACTATGAAAAAACTAAGGGATCAGAACACCATTTAACTTTTACAATAGAGACACCATATGAAAGTAAATAGCTGACACACACAGTTCTTCCTAACAGTGGTGCAACAGGTGTTGTTCATGCAGAGCATGTGATGGATGTTTTGCATGAATTCAACAGGGAAAATCCTATCGAGGTTACCCTTGTGAAAAACACTAATACAACACAGGTTGTGAAAGTGGAATGGTAGCAATTTTAGAGAAAAAAATTAAAAGAAATCTTTATACAATTGATTGCTCTTTGCACCATAATAAACTACATTTACGGGCTCTTTTTAAAAATATGGATGGTTGCACAAAAGGCCCTACAACATTCAGCGGGCCCCTGTGGAAATTATGCTCAAATGATTGTCATAATTTAACTGAAATATCATTTTCCCCTATAAGCAATTCTCTGGATTCAATGTTGAAAACTGATGATTAAATGACCTTAGTTGTGACCAAAGATTACTGTATGGATACACAGTAGGTTTTCTTGAGGTTGACTCCGTGGAAAATTGGTCCTTTAACCCAGGCAAGATGGCTGACTTTAACCATCAGGCTAATGTGTTTATGAACTCGTGGTGCATACCCACAAAGTCCCACAACAAAACTTAAATTTTATTGTAAATATGTATGCCATTGAAAAATTTTTTTTTTATTACATTTTCATCCCAAACGAGGCACATTGCCACTTTGATGTGAGGGGCTACTATCAGGGACAGCATGTACTGAGGCACTATGTAAGGATTTGGACAGCAAGATGTCGGTTCACGTTACACTGGAACTTCTCCATGTCAGTACAGTTGGGGAAGCAGGGACCTGGAATGGAATTCCAGATTCTAGCGCTTCTGGGGAAGAAACTACTTGAGTAGAAGGATCTTTTACATCTAGGAATCTCTACTGCGTGGGGATGGGATTTAGCTGCCTGTCGGGTTTGTCAAGGGTGTTACGTTGTGAGGGCACAAGTGTCTACAGTTCGTAAGAGCATTCACCATTAAAATACTTGTAGAACAGGCAGAGGGATGCAACGTTTCATCGATTGGACAGAGGCTGACGCCTAGATGCCAGTTCAGGGCCTATCAAATTGGCGACTCTCTTTTGAACCTTGTCTAGGAGCGAGAGACTGGCAGCAGATGCACCAGCTAAAATGTGACAGCAATACTCCATACATGGGCGAATGGTGGCCTTATAGAGGTACAGGATACTTTCAGGTGTTTTCTAGCACGGTAGAGAGAGCCTACCTTCTTCGTAGCGGCCCTGGCAATGTTCTCAATGTAATTGTTCCAACTCATGTTTCCAAGCAGTTTGAAAGATGTACTCTAAGATAGGGAGTCACTGGTCATTGCTATTGGTGGCAGAGAAGGTTTCTTGTAATTATTGAAGGAGACCAGTTTAGTCTTGGCAGCATTGAATGTGACCATCCATTTTTGTCCCCATTCCACTACAGATTGGAGGTCATCCTCTAGGTTTTTTTTACCAATTTTTTTAGTTATGTTCATTTTTTTCCTGTCATGCTTATTATAAAGTGTGGTGTAATCAGCATATATACCCATCTCAGAGGCAATTGCGTCGGGGAGGTCAGTAATAAATATTAGGAACAATAGAGATCTAAGGATAGATCCCTGAGGCACTCCCGCATTTATATCATATTGTTTAGATGTACGACCGTCGAGGACAACCTGGATTTTCTCTTATCTAAGAAGGATTTAATTATGTTAAGTATTCTACCAGTGATACCGTATGATTTAATTTTCCTGAGGAGACCCTCATGCCATACTCTGTCAAAATCCTTAGATATATCTAGAGCTACCGTTCTACTCTCCCCCGCTTTGTCCAGTGAATGGTATATACGTTCAGAGATTACAGTGAGGAATGCTGCGGTGGAACGGGCTTATCTAAATCCATATTGTTTGTCAGTCAGATGTTTAGCATATGTAAGGTGACGGACTAGAGCATGGCTAATTATGGTCTCAAATATTTTGGCAAAAAGTGGGAGGAGGCTAATGGGGCGATAATTTGATGGTTAAGTTCTTTCGCCAGAATTCTTGAATACTGCTACCACAGAAGCAGTTTTCTAACAGCCCGGAAAGCATGATTCATTAAGTCATTCGTTGTAGAGTTTGGAGAGAACTGGAGCTACTTCGGCTGAACACTTTTTACATAGCACACCTGGGATGAGATCAGGTCCACATGCTTTTGAGATGTCAAGGTTTTTTATGATAGCATGCGCCTGAGCAGGGGTGATTTTTAGATCGTCTAGCGTGGCGTCTGTTTGCAAAGGAAAGTCAGGCAGGGGGTGGTTGGAAGGGTCCAGTGTGGAGTTTTAGGCAAACCGAATGGCAAGCATGTTAGCCTTGTCGGTTGCTGAGCAAATAACCTCGTGATTGTTGGTTAGTGGGGGAATTGTTGATTGCCGATTATTTACTACACTGTTGTAGATTTTCCAGAATTCACGAGTTCCTAATTTTTGTGCTTCGATACGTTTTTTAGTGGTTTCAGTAAATCCTCTCTTAGCTGTCGCTATTTCCTTCTTAACGTTACTTCTAGCTTCTATATACTTCTGTCTGTTTGAACTGGACTTATGTCGGTTAAATCTGCGGTATGCACGCTGCCTTTGAGCAATGGCCGTTTCGCAAGTAGAATTAAACCATTGGGGAAAGTGGGGGCTTGCTATAAATTTTCCGCATAGGAACATGTGCTTCAATTGCTGTTTTGAACCATTCAGTTATCTCATTTGCGCACTGTTCAGCAGGAAGCGAAAATATTTTCCCCATGGGACATCTCTGATAAGATCTCTGATGGCTTCACAGTCAGCCTTTTTATAATATCTCGTTGTTTTGATCACTGGCTCTTCAGTTTTGGCTCTAGAGTTTAGGGCGATTTCAACCATTATCACTGCATGATCAGCGTTCCCGAGTGGGCTGTCGGCATGTGTTATACAATCCTCGGGAACTGTGGTCAGAAACAGATCTAGAGATGATTTGTGCTGTTCTTGCTGGCCAGGGAAACGGGTTAAAAACGTAACCATGTGTGATAGGGAGTGAGATATAGCGAATCTATGTGTTGTGCTGCCCGCTGCATCTGTGTGAGTAGAGAGTCCGAGCTAGTTTTTGTGGTGCACATTAAAGTCACCAAATACATTTACTTGTGCGCTAGTGACGAGGGAGAGTGCTGTGTCTATGATGTCAGAGACTTTGTTTATTATGGTGCAGTCCTGGGTCGAGGGAGAGCGGTAGAGAAAATAAAGGTAGCTAATGTTATGTTGTAAGTTTAGTCTAAAGCGCATAAAGACTTGATCCTCCGTTTCTAGGTTTGTTTCTCTAGTTAGGGGGAGGGTGTTACGAATGTAGACTCTAAGCCCGTGCATATGTCTGCCAGAGTCCTTAGGCAGAGTGGGAGAAAGCCAGGCATGTTAAAGTAGTTAGAGTGGATGGAGGAGTGAAGGTTAGTCTCGCTTAGTGCTAAGATATCTGAGGTATTTGTTAGGTGAAATACTTCAACATCAGCTAAATTAGTTCTAAGCCCACGGATGTTAGTGAATGCAAGCCTCGAGCAAGGTGGCAAGTTGGATTTGTTTGTCCCTAGGCCTAGTTTAAGCTTATTTTTTTTATTGTAATGCCATCATGTTTTTACACAGTCTCAGTTAGGTAAGGGGAAGCTGAACAAGAGGTTATGCAGGGTATTAGGCATGCAACACAAGAAGACCAATAAGCTGACCTTTCTTCAACTAGGACTGTGGCCCCTGGAAAGCCCATTGGGGATGAGTGCAGGGTGCGTTTCCATGCGCGACATGGCACTACAAACATCCCGATATTAAAGAATTGTTGATGGAGCAGCCACTCTAAGCGCTACCAAAGAGTTAGGGCCCCTGTACTACCAGTCGGAAACAGCAGCCAGGAACTGTCAATCCGGTTCCTTTTGAAATTGAACAAAATAAATTCCACAATCAACAATTGCATATTTTTAATATAATCCAGATGATTAGGGAGCATCCTCACGAAATTCAGCAGATTGCATTAAAAGCAAGCAAGGTGTGCAGTTTATTTACTGCCTGAAAACCTTCTATATTCACTGGTCAAATCTGAGGAAGTTGAAGTAACAGAAGAGGCTTTAAAAATGATTTTGGCCATTAGGTAAGTAAGCATTTATTCATTTATCAATGAATCAATTATTTATTTTAATTTATACAAACATTTTTAAGATTTTATCTAATTTCACCATAATTATTAAGGCAGTACACTTTGAATTATTTTGACATTGTGTGGTATTTTTGAACCACCAATGACGGAAAGTTTTTCTGATTTTGAACTTCGAGAATCATTATTTAATGGGAACAAGCTTGACTTGCCAGATTTTCCATCACATTCTCAGGGCGTGGAATGGGCAGTCAAGTTAACAACGGAAGCATCACAAACGTATATAGTTTTGAATCAAGACATCGACACATCACAGCCAAAATTTTGAGTCAGAAATTGAAACCGTCATTTTTGTCTAAAGGCTATTATATGCAGCATTTTCAATCTATATACGAAGGGCTCTTATTTGGAGCAATTTGACTATATATTAAATTCTATCAAAATAATGTCTTGTCTTTTTCTTTTTTGTTAGTTTGTTATATTTTCACTTATAACCGAATAAAATCAATTTAAAATATTGAAATATTACTGCTTAATTCATAACATGAAAAGACAGTTTGCTAATGCAACTCTATGATTAATGGAGAAATTGTCACCCATCTAAACAAACATAACTTTTCCATCTGGGTTGGAACTCCAAAAATGGACTTTCCTGTCTTGATAGAATGCAGAACATTTACTTAATATCCTTATCCTTGAGTTGCCACAGAGCCTTGATAAGTGGTGACTCCCAAAGTAAAAATAAATAATGAAAAGTTTGAGGGTGCAGATTTTCAATTTGAAGATTATTTATGATTTGTTATATTAATATTATTTTTATAAAAGAAAAAGAATAACCTGATTTGAAATACTAGAATTTTTTGGTATTTACACGAATATTCAAGAGAAACCTTGCAAAAACGAAGAATTTGCAGTATAGTTTTGTCTACGACTTTGATGCAGAATGCTCAAAAAACAGCCCAAGGATTTGATCTAATTTTTTGCATGAGTACTTAGTAAGTCCAGACGCAACGTGAGGGAAGTGCCATTATTTAATATTCTGAAGAAAATGAAAAATTGACCTACACTAATATATATATATATATATATATATATATATATATATATATAATTATTTTTCTACTATATAATAATTAAATACCTACAGACACTAGTGTTTCATCCTTTCGGGAATCTTCAGTGCAGGGTGTCACGATTACTACCAGTCGAACGATTCGAACCCCGCATCACGAGACATCTCTGGCTCGATTAGCGGAAACCGTATCCATTCGGCTACGATTAACCGCTTGAAATGACGTTGAATTTTAAACATCTTAATTTTAAGTGTTCATTTACGTCAGGCAGATAGTGATCTAATCGTTATACGATGATCTACGCATAAGAGCTAAATTGACCGACTTTTAATTCAACTGAAAGTGCTCAACGATAAGAAACGAATTTCTTAAATATATATATATATATATATATATATATATATATATATATATATATATATATATATTTATCCTTTTTATTATATTTTTTTTTTCGCATAGTTTTTTCATTAAAACTGGAAATGGATTCCATAATGTTCATTAAAAATGTGTTTTTCCATACGTCTGATGAGAGGTCGTTCTTTGTGAATATTTTCAAACGATATAAGGTTTGAAATTGTTGGAATGATCGCGGTGAAACATTTGTAACGAACAATGAAAATACACTATTGTTGCTATCAATCCAAATTTTGTGGTCTTGTTTTTGCGAATGTAATATATATATATATATATATATATATATATATATATATATATATATATATATATATTAATGTATATATATATATATATATATATATATATATACATTAAAAGTTTGACTCGTGCCCAGAAAACCTACGTATAAAATTCAAAGTGTTTAGACCCACAATTGGCGGAGGAGTTTGGTAGAGTCTGCAAAGGTCAACTCTTTACACTTTGAGGTCTGGGCAGCCAAATTCTCGCTCCAAAACTGATTAAAAGAATTTCCGAATGTCTGAATACCTTTTGTGTAAAATTTCAAATGTTTAGACCCAAAATTAACTGAATAGTTTGTGGCAGACCTCAAAGTTCAGTCTTTTGAACCTTGCCCCCTTGACAGGCAAATCTTCCGCCAAAACTGGAGTGAAAAGATACCTTATGTCTGAATACACTTTATTTTAAATTTTAAATGTTTACACCAGAAATTGGCTGCGTAATTTGGTAAAGATCTCCGATGTCATGTTTTTATTAATTTGACCCAAATTCTGACCACTTAATATTTATTGTTTTGGGCTCAAATCAAATTAAAATGTTTGATCCATATCCAAAGAATCTACATCTAAAATTTCAAGCGTTTAGACGAATATTTGGGTGAGGAATTTTGTAGAGTTTTCAAAGGTCAGATTGTTGAACTTTTGCCTCTTGACAGCCAAATTTCTGGCCGAAACACGATAGAAACATGTTCCCAAATCTAAATACCCCTCATGTCAAATATCGAGTCTGTAGAGTAATTAGGGGGGGGAATGTACACACACATACATCCACACAGACAATTTCACTTTTATAGATATATAGATAGTTTCAGTAAGCTTTATATTAAAAAATGTGAAAGATTAAATCTGCCACCAACCGCAATATCTACTTTATATACATCAAATAACAGTGGTTGAGTTACGACCCCTAAGGAAAATGTATTAGTCACTGTGGGTTCTATCACTGAATATGTACAAGGTAGAATGATAAAACTATCACTGTAAATAAAAAAAAAAACTTTTAAAAACTTTTATTGAGAAAATCAATTCGGGTAACTTAATTATGAATAAGAGCTGACATATTTGCAATATGTCCGTCTTCAGTATACATTACCACCTCGATACAGGTCCGAAACTGGGAGCATGTTTCTCCACAAGCAGCGACGAGATCTTGGCGAATACTCGGATAAGGGCGGCGATAAGGATGGCTTTGGTGTTGTGCGAAGTTATGTCGATGATGTTCTTGACGTATGGCCAAACGAAGTAGTTCAGCTGGTTCAGGTCGATGAAGGAAGGAGCAGTGAAAGAAGGTTACAAAGTCGTACCGCCCTTCTGAAGACAAACGTGGATCTCGTTAGACGTGCAGGTACATTCAGGGTTTGCCAGCGACCACCTGATTGCACCAGGTTACCACACTCTTCAGCATATCCGGGCACACTTTGGTGTTGACTTTCAAGTTTACTTCGAAAATGTGGCGTGGTATTATGAGACCCTAACTTGAAACCATATCAAAGACTACAACCGTGGATCGTCCAGTGCGTTCAGCTGTGTCCTTAAGTGTTGTACACTCTGGATTTGAATTGTTGAGAGTGCTTGGACATTGTGTCACTTTCAGACATGACGGAAGGCTCCTATCGCTCTTGGGACCTGTGCACAAGCGGCTGACTAGTAGATGTTCTGAAACAACAGAGAAAAACGGTTTTCATCGAACGGAAATGGAATCATGTCGTCTTTACTTGAGCGACAATTTTCTCGTTCCAACCTGTATTATTTATTATAAAATACCACGAACGATCCACATCAGAAAGTTTCTATTTAGTTATAGATTTGTCAATTATAGTAAACTAAGAAAGGCGAATCAAATAAAGTATAGGTTGTTAAAACAATTACATTCAATGTAGTTTAAATGTGCGGTTTTTGAAAAAGAGACAAGTGTGGCCTTGCTTTTTGGCGCCACTGCATATATATATATATATATACTTATATATATTTAAAAGTGTGTAGCTATCAACAATTGTAGGTTTTTAAGATTTTTATAATTTTTTAATATTTTAAAAAATTTTTAAACGCGTTTCAAGCCTTGTTCAGCTCTCTTCAGATACTTTTAGATAAAGTTTGTTTTAAGGTAATGTCTTTTGGAAAACATTTCTCTCTGATTGTGTTTTTCAGAGAAATGTCAATCTTTTTGTCACTATATGTCGGTGAGCTGGTCAGACGTTCCATCAGTTGGAGTTAAGTTCATTTAGTTGGTGGAGGGGGTTTCGAGTTTATTTATGACATGTTTTTATGGATTTTTTAATGATTTTCTTTCTTTTTTGATGTGTGTGTATGTGTGTATGAATGTGTGTTTGTGTATTAAGGCGAGAGTTGCGTGTTGTGCGTGTGTGAATGCGTGTGGGTCAAGATCTGTGATTTTTTAACATGTGTGTGCGCGCGCGTGTGTGTGTGTGTGTGCCCTCGCATACGCGCCCATGCCATGTGCGTGTAAGACGGAGAAAGACGCAAGATATCTAGACAGGTATAGGGTCGATTCCTAATCTAAATATACATACAAACGTGTATTCAGTCACCCAAATACACAAAAACACGCACACACGCAAACAAAATGAAAAATAGATATATACACATATACACACACATACGCACATACATATATATATACTCACACATATATATATAAACACATACACACATACATACACATATACATATACACACATACGCATGCATGCATATGTGCACACATACACACATATACATGCATATGTACACACATACACACATATATACAGAAATATAAATACAGGAATATATGTACATACATAGACACACTCACCCACACACACCCACACATACACATACACACACCCACACGCACCCACACACCACACCGATATTTGTTTTCTTAATCTAGAAGAATTTTTTTGTCTTAATCAATTTGGAAAATGGGCATTATCTCGAATTGTCCTCCACTGCATGTGTGTATGTGCTGTGACACATGCAGCTGTCTACTTTCTGCGAATTTGATGTTGGATCAATGTAAGGCTACTCTATTACTAAGGTTTTTAGTGGCGCCTTTGTAGGATTTAGACAACATTTTTTGAGGTGCAGTCTAGGTCTTTTTTAATTTTGAATGTTTGTATGGTGTTCATGAATCTGTATGTTTTTCCCTCTAATATTATCTTGCAGACTCCACATCGTTGTTTGTTGCATTTTGTGACTCCTTTTTTTGTCTTGATTAAGTTTGGATGACGGAAGAATGCATTTTAGGTTTCTGAGTTGGCGTTTACTTTGTATTATTTTTATTGCTTAAAAGTTGTTTAGTTTGCTGTTCTTGTTAAATCGGACTAGATTTTTCGTTATCTCTGGGAAAAAGTTCTTGGTGGATTTGTGTTATGTTTGGAGACGTATGATAGTATTTCTCAAATCTTCTACTGGTATATTTAACGCCAGTTGCATCCCTTTGTCTATAAGTTGTGGTGGGTATTTTCTTTTTATTAGATTCATTCGTAATTCCCTAAGTCGGATTGTTCGAAGGTTTTTGTCTGTGACTATGGTGCAGAAACTATGTGCTAGGGTGTAAGGAATGGCCTTTATGCAGCTTTTATGTGATGACTTTTAAAGTGTAGGTATTGTTAGGTGTCAGTAGGTTTGCGGTAGATGTCTGTGACAATGTTATTGTCTTTAATTTTTATAAGTGTGTCTAGGAAGGGTAGTTCTGTAGAGCTTTGTTCTAGGGTGAATTTAATTATTTATATTATACATATATACATTATATATATATATGTATATATGTATGTATATATATATATATATATAATGTAGCAGCGTCTGTGTGTGTGTATACAACTCTCCTACAGCTCAGACCATTAGACCGATCATGTGCAAAGCTTTTCTTCTGCTGGTCTCCGACCCAGGGATGATGCACAGAATTTTTCAAAGTCCAAGGTTAACTTCATTTTTAGTGCGACTCTTCATAAACTCCACACCTAGTGATGATGCACACAAATTTAGGGTTCGTCACCATCCTGAGACCGCCACAATGCCGTCAGCCAACTTCCCTTCTCCAGTCACATCTTGTCAACTAATTTAGCATGGTGATTTTTTTTGTAATTGTTTCAATTTTTATGTATAACAATATAAGTGTCAACTTTGATATAATCTATTTGTCTTTAAAGTTCATAGTTGTATTTCAGTCACTTCAGAAGGTAGTTAACATTTTTTAAACACCTTAAAAGTAGTTTATCTGACAACATCCACTTACTGCAAGGGTGTCGTAAAGCAGGAACAGGGGCGCACACCAAGGTCCCCTCAGAAGTTCGAGTACCTCTGCAAGTTTCTATATAAAATATATAATAAAATGTTATATGTAAGGCTTTTATTTAGATTGATCATTTTCTTCTTTGAGTGTATAGGAATTAAAGTTAATCAATCTATATCTTTTGTGTGGCAATTAATTAAGTCTAACATAGATTATATACACACACACGCACATACTCACTCGCGCGCACGCAATCACGCATATATATATATATATATATATATATATAAGATATATATTATTATTTTTTTAATGATATTACGAATGTCCAGGTAATTTTGACCTCAGAACTGTGATCCATGCTCCCACGAGATTAGTAATAATCCAGCAAATGTGATTGGTTTCGTTTGCAGCGCCAAACATCTATTTCACCCGAGTTGGCCTTAGTTAACCGCCCTGAACGTCACGGTTGACATAAACTAGACACATTTATCTCCCTTGATTTTTAAATGGCAATATCTACTGAGGCGAACTTCAACCCATTGATCTACTCCAAGTTTTCTCAGCAATAAACTAGCCGCACTTGATATAGAGGTAATTGATGTCCATACAGACGTGGTGATTAGTGTTTTTATTGATTTATCGATGTATGTAAAAGTAACGGGAAGTCGCAAAGGTTCTTGTAATAAAATAGTGGGGTAGGATATATATAAGGTGAATGTCCTCATTTATAGTGTTTATATCAGTGGTCTGACACAAGGATATATATGCAGAAGAGATACTGTATACTGAGCTTCCACTTATAGTTTCTTAACCTAGTCAGAGTCATTGCTCAATAGATACTAAAAATTCTATTTCTATTTTATAAGTAACCGATAACGTTAAATATTCCAACTATCAAATTACTGCAATCAATCTCAGGTGTATTTTTTCGAATATTATTTACGATGTTAATCATGAAAATTCAGTCTTCATTATGAACTGAAACTACTGATGTAAAAAAGAAGCTTTCTCATCCATGTTTAACACCTCGCAGCATCTCAGGAAAAGAGCATAATGGGGTTTCCCTATCAACATTAGAATTATTTTTTTCTAAAACCATATCTCCCCCCTTGGTTCAAAATCAGTATCTCTCCATTGAAAACCACTGAACCGCCTGAGAACAGGAATTAAGCCATTAAAATTTGCTAACACTTAGATAGGGCTACAAAAATGAACAACCAATTGCGAACGCGACGGTATCTAAGCTGCTTCAAATGATGCAATAAATAGGATTATGAATTAGATTACAAAGAAATTAAAATATAAAGACAACGAACTTTAATAAAAAAGAAAAATAGGCCACTAAGATCCTTGTATTATTGCGTTGTGTTATCTGTCTGCTGGTTTTTTTTTCGCTTTTTTTCACTTTCCATCTTTTTAGTTGGCATGCGGGTTCTATTGACTAACACCGAACCCTGGCGTCATACATAATCTATAAAACGTCGGTGAAGTACAGATGTGTCTACGACAAAACATGTCTTTATGATAAATGTAGGAAACTTCACGCAACCTGTCGTCACAAGAACTCAGTTACAGTTGGTAACGTAACATCAATAACAACCGATAATGGTTGGGAGGGAACTCAGGTTTAGAGAATAACTGTTTCACATTTGAATGCCATATGTAGAGTAACCTGCAATGTTCGAGGGAAC
This sequence comes from Euprymna scolopes, assembly GCF_053919585.1. Taxonomy (NCBI): domain Eukaryota; kingdom Metazoa; phylum Mollusca; class Cephalopoda; order Sepiida; family Sepiolidae; genus Euprymna; species Euprymna scolopes. Next base: position 36,725,228 of record NC_136499.1, read on the forward strand.
CAGTATCTGATGTTTTGGAGAGATGACAGTAGGGCATTAAAATCCCCATTCGAATCTTCTCTAAACTGGAAATAAACCGCATAAGACTTCAGTTTCAAAATCTCTCTAAAACACACAACACACACTTATAATTTCATAATCGAGTCTTTGCAAATAGAAGTCATCTAAAAGATATACAAATCAACACACCAATAAAAAATAATTTTAACAGAATAATATAATAACATATTTTACAAGAGTGGCCAGTTAATTTCTTGATGCAGACACAGACATGAATTAGTAAGTTCTTAGTTTTCAATTTAAATTCGCATTTTAGATAGTTACATGTCCCGGACGGGTAAATATTGATTTTCTAAATAGAACAGTTTTGCACAAATTCTCTCTTCTTACTATAATTACAATTAAGATATAATGCTATTATACATTAGATATAGAATCCTCTATTTAATTTTATTAAACAACCATTGGATTATTATCTATTTGTTAAAATTTGAACAAGATTTAGAACACAATATTTTAAAGAGATGGTCACTATAATTTAGTGCTGTAAACGCATGCAATAATAATAGTTCGTGTCGACCATTTTTCGTTAAAAACCTCCTACCCAATTAATTAGCATGTTTTTTTGTGTTTTAGTTTATAGACACACAGATGAAAAAAGGTTTAATCTAAGATAAAATTATTATTGTATTTTAATAAGAAATTTACCAATTGACTATAAACATAACTTCAACTTATGTCCCCGATAAGAATTCCCTACATCAAAGTGGCGCCGTGTCTTTGGGATGAAAATATAATAACAACAATAATATATGACAAATAGTATGACGTTTCTGAATTTTTTTAGATGAGCATCGGTTATTTGTATTTTTTGGATTCAGCGGAGTACTGTTCTTATTTCAAGTGTGATTTTCACAAGGTTTCCGTCTATGTAACCTCCGACTTTCTTCAGCTGTATCTATACATCGAACTCGGGAATGTCTCTATCGAACTCGACAATTTGGATAGAATATGGACTATTGCTAAGACAGCATTACAGCAAGCTACCTTACCTATACATCCTCCTTAATATCCACAAGAACAGTATTCCATAAGGGCCCATTATTAGTGCCCGAGGTTCAGTATGCCATCCATTTAGCAGATTTCTAGTAGATATAATCACTCCAATCATTGGCATATCTCTATCATACGTCAAGAATTCAACTGACTTCGTGGAAATAATAAACAATGCTCCCATTCATGCCAACCAAATGGCGAGTCTAGATGTAGTAAGTCTGTTCACGAAAGGGCCAGCTGCTGAGACTAGGGTCAAGGGATAATCTGACTTCTGGTGCCTCATTGAAGAAACGTATTTGCATCCCAATTGACGATATACTGGAGATGTTGATCTTCTGTGTAGAAACGACATACTTCGTGATAAGATCCGATATGTATCGGCAGGAAGAAGGTCTGTAGATGGGATCACCATTGTCCCTAGTACTGGCCAATGCATACACGAAATAATTTGAGGAAATGACATTAGGATCAACGCCAATAAATCCAACATATGGTTGCGATATGTAGATGACAGATTTACCTTCTGGCCTCATTGGGAACATGTTCAAAAGTTAATAGACCATGCGAACTCGATCTGTCCAACTATGCAGTGCACGATGACAAAAGAAAATAACAAATTATCGTCCCTAGATGTGTTGATAACGAGCATATGTCAGGGTTTAATGTAATCTGTATACTAGAAGCCAACTTTAACTGAACAGCATCTAAACTTCAATTCTCACCGTCTATATATTGTAAAGAACGGAATTACCCGTCGCCTACAACAACAAGCAAAAGCAATATGTAGAAACAACCATGAATATCAAGAAAATATGGAAAATTTAAGAGAACCCCCCCATAGAAAAAACTATCCAGAGATCATGATATCAGCTCCAAAAAAACTGGATCAGACACAAGAGGACACAACTATGAAACTCACCGCAGTTTGTATACCACATGTGTGGGGCTTTTATGAAAAACCTCATACAAATATGTGATCCATATTACATCAGGACAGTATTGAGGATTGATTCAACTCTCCGGAAACAGCTTGTGAGATTCAAACCCTCACAGAAAAAATCATGACTAAGAACCGTGTATATGAAAGCTCATGTAACTGTGGAAAACTATACAAAGGTGAGACGTCTTGTCCACTAAAAGTACGGCTAGAAGAATATCGAAAAGCGGTAGTTCGTGGAGTAATTGAAAACTCATGTATAGCTGACCATATCTGGAAAGAAAAGGGAAACCATCTACAATTGCGAAGTAAAAATTATAGACAGAGAATAATAAGACGTGCAAAGTAAAAATTATAGACAGAGAATAATAAGACGTGCAAAGTAAAAATTATAGACAGAGAATAATAAGACGTGCAAAGTAAAGTTTATAGACAGAGAAGAGTAAGACGTGCAAAGTAAAAATTATAGACAGAGAATAATAAGACGTGCAAAGTAAAAATTATAGACAGAGAATAATAAGACGTGCAAAGTAAAGTTTATAGACAGAGAATAATAAGACGTGCAAAGTAAAAATTATAGACAGAGAATAATAAGACGTGCAAAGTAAAAATTATAGACAGAGAATAATAAGACGTGCAAAGTAAAGTTTATAGACAGAGAAGAGTAAGACGTGCAAAGTAAAAATTATAGACAGAGAATAATAAGACGTGCAAAGTAAAAATTATAGACAGAGAATAATAAGACGTGCAAAGTAAAAATTATAGACAGAGAATAATAAGACGTGCAAAGTAAAAATTATAGACAGAGAATAATAAGACGTGCAAAGTAAAAATTATAGACAGAGAAGAGTAAGACGAATCAAAGAAGTAGCGCATATGCTAGAGAATAACTAATTCTTAAATAAACCTATTATAAAATTTAATATGGAACCATTAATTATAAACAATAAATAATATATTAAAATAATAAGTATAAACATTAATATATATGTATAAAGATCGATTGATATATATGCGTAAATATATAGTAATAATTAATAATATATACTGATATTTACAAATAGAAATACATTAGATTTAAATCTCCCAAAATTCGTATCAGAATTGTGATTGAAGTACTTGAAAAAAATCAGTTGTAAAAAGTGATATTCTCCTAACAGTTGAAGGTTCAATCCTCAGTGTGAGCGACCGAAAAATGCAATTGCGAATACCTTAGGGCTCTATCCAGTCATGGGTGACGGGACAAGAGCATGATACCCCCGTGAAGTAAATAAAGGTTTCCGCTCGAAATTCCATCCAAGTTCCAGAGCTCCACAAAAAAAACATTCGCAAGTTCGACAAGATACACCTAAAGATGGTCAGAAGTTACATCGACCGAAACGTTGTGATGATGAGAACAGTATATCAGTGAATCCAAATAATATAACAAACGATATAATTATATATTTCCTGATTATAAATACCAATGTGATTATTCTCTTGGAAAATTAGAATTAATAAACAGAGATGTTTCATAAACTTTTCCAACGACACAATCCCTGACTAAGCATAGGCTCAGATGCTTTAATTATCAACGAAACCAGTAAAAACACACATTATCAAGCAAATCACTTGATTTCCTGCTCTAGTCGGGATCGACCATGGTTTCCCGCATTTCATAATACACCCTGTGTATCTTTTTATTATAGGCACATATTTTTTTTACATTTTGAAATTGCTATGAAACGCACAGAAGTGACATTTAGTACACTGAAAGTCTTATTTCCTTGATTTGTGTGGAATTTAAACAAATATTTCGAAAATCATGCTAATTTTTTTTCTGGTAATGTAAAGTGTGTATAACTTTATAGCAGGTCTCGCAAAACCTAGAAAAGGTCAATTGACTGCTAGTGAAAAGGAATGTGTTATTGCAGGCTTTCAGAAGGTTTATCTCTCGCAGATGTAGCCAAGGAGCTTGGAAGAGATGGAAGAACATTGTCTTCCTTTGTTGAAAATCCAAACATAAAACCAAGGAAGGACAAAAACGCAATAAAGTCAGTTTTTGCTTGTGATTTTAGAAAAATTCACCGTCAACTTATCAAGCAGCTAGGCATAAACATTGCTGATATAGTTAACGAGGCTAAAATACCTTCCTTATTCAGAAAGACACGCTGCAATGTCTCATACGAAATTGCAAGAAGATGTGCCCATACAAGACCTCTTTTAAACCAAACACATGAGGAAAAACGTTTAGCCTTGGCTCAGATATGAAAACTAGCGTTGACAATGTACTTTTCGTCTATGATGCCAGAGTAACCGTTAATGGACCAGATGGGTGGGCAAAAGTTTGGAGTCCTCTTGGAATCTCTACCCCTCATCGATTCCGTCGTCAACAGGGAGGTATAGGTGTCATGTTTTGGACTGGAATAATCTGCGATAAACTAATTGGGATGTTTCAAATGCCAGAGGGTACTAAACCGACAATCCAGTCTTATATTTTTTTAAATAAGTATTTGTCACTATGCCTTGAAGACCGACTATTGGCGGAACTAAATTGATTTTTCTACATCACAATGCGCTAACCCACACAGTTAAGGTTACGACATCTTTCCTTACGTCATTAAGCATTAGTAGATAAATATTGATGACATGGCCACATTGTTCACAAAGTATAAATCCAATTGAGCAGCTCTGTTCAATAATAAAAATGAAAATTTTTGAAGGAAATGTTTAATTCTCACCGAAGGATAACATTTTGAAGTTTATCATAGCATCAAATCATCTCAAATCCACCAATTGACATCATCAGTTGACAAGAGGCTATTCTAAAGTTAATTGGAGTTATGTTGATAAATAAATATTTCCTTAAACAAAATAATGTGAAATTCCTTCTTGTTATTGGTTAATATTGTTACTAGATATGTTCTTTATTTCATATAAATAGAAATATGAAGTTATAACATTGTCTATAACCGACAACACACATTTTGAAATAATGTGATGAACACTTGCAATTACCTGCAAATCGAAAAATTATCATAACTTAAAAAAATTTTGTTTAAATTCCACAAAAAACAGAGAAAAAGGCACCTCGCTATGCTATTCGAGTCTACTAAATCTCACTTCTCTGCGTTTCATAGCAATTTAAAAATTAAAAAAATATTGACCTGCAATAAACTGATACACAGTGTTTACATTGCATGTTGGATCTTGAAATTTATACACACACACACACACGCACACACACACACATATATATATATATATATATATATATATATATATATATATATATATATATGATGAAAATAATGGAAAAAGTATTCCGACAAAATAGAGAAATAAAAAGAAACAAACGGTATTATGTGTTCATCAACGTTTCGTCTTTATTTCGAGACTTCATCTGGATGAATGAGATTAAGGAACAAAAAATACCAGTACAAAATATTTGAAAATGTTTCACGTGCACAGTGTGATGCAGTTCTATTTCAGAAAAACGGAAAAAAGACGTTGGAAATTCAAAAAGGAGGGGGGCTGGCGCTGTTAAAGAGAGGGAAATTTTAGTGATGTCATACAGTCGTTAATGTAATTTAAAAATATGAACGCAGTTAATATTCATACTGGAAAAAAAGATATATCTGTTGGATTCAAATATAGGTTTGTAAAAGAAATGAAATGAGTGTTTTTTATGTAATTTATTGATTGAGATTATGTGTTAATTATTACAGGGGCTGTTTGAATGGTATGAGAAAATTAACCTGTGTCTACAGTTAGATAAAGTTTACTTATTAATGGCGCTATCTTATAGAAACCTGCACGTTGTTTAATTGTGCTTGAAATTGCGATAAGCGCAGATTCAAGAAGTCTCCGGCGCGGTATATTTGAAATAAATTGAACTACTTTTGCTTGTTTAAAGTCAAAGGCGTGATTATGTTGAAATGAATGAGAGAATAATGCACTTAGAGAATTGCTATTTTTTATATCTCTTTTATGCTCACTGAGCTTTTTTTCTAATTCATGCTGAGTTTCACCAATGTATTTATGATGACAATTATGGAAAGGAATAGTGTATATACCTCCATTGGAAACTGGTTTGTTATGAAGATGTTTCGTAGTTTTCAATATATGTCTTATAGTTAGTGATGTGGTTTGTACGATAGGAATTTCTAGTTTGTTTAGTGTGTTACAGACTATTGTATTATTGGTGTGTGTAGGTAAAAGAAGATGTCTGTTTATGAGAGAAAGGTCTGGTGTGTATGATTTATTATTATTATTTATTCTGAAAAATATTTGTGTGGCTTTTCTCTTAGCATTCAATATTAAATATGTCGGATATTGCAAGGTTTTCAAAATGTTTGTGAGGTATTTGAATTTTTCGTCCAGATATTCAGGCCTGGAAATTCTGAAAGCGCGTAAGAAGAAACCAATTATCATCCCCGTTTTTATTTTATTATTATGGTGTGAATAGAAATGCATGTAATGGTTTTTGTGTGTAGTTTTGCGGTGAACTTTGAAGAATAGTTTATTATTGGATTTTATAATAATTATGTCTAGAAAAGATAATGAGTTATTGTTTTCTGTTTCATAGGTAAACTTTATGGAAGGTTCGACTGAGTCTAATTTGTCTCTATGTGCGTATAAATATCATTAGAGACAAATTAGACTCAGATTGAAATTGGAAAAAAGGCTCAGTGAACATAAAAGGGATATATTTTTGTCTGGGTTTGTCTGGGTCACGTAAGTCGCTAGTGGGCTGTGTCCGGTCAGCTATTGAAGGATAGAGTAGGGTATATATATATATATATATATATATATATATATATATATATATATATATATATATATATACTAAAATGTTTTACATATGTTCAGAAAACCTACATCCAAAGTTTCAAGTGTTTAGTTTTATAGAATTTGCAAATCACAACCTGTAAACTTTCACCTCACTTTCACAGCCAAATCGTCGCCCCAAAAAGTTATTAGAACGTTTTCTACATGTCTGAATGCCTTTTATGTAAAATGTTTAGATCAAAAATTTACTGAGAGGTCAACTTTTTAAAAACTTTGACCCCAATATGACCGCTAAACCTTTATTGTGTTGGGCTCAATTCTAAGTATAAAACTTTGCTCTATGTCCAAGGAAGCTACATCTATGATTTCAAGTGTTAAGACTCAAAATTGTCGGAAAAGTTTAATAGAGTTTTCAAAGTTCATTGCTTCCTACTTCCAGGAAGATTGGACTTATTAAGACGTTATAATATAGAACCCTTAAAATTTGTTTTTATGGTAAACTAGTACGTGAATTGAAGACTCTCAAGGATATCTTCATCCAAACCGGTTATCTAGAGAATTTAATTGATTATATTATTAAAAATAAAGTTAAAAAATACAATTATCATGCGTTCTAAGATAACCTCAGATGCCTTATCTGCTCAAAGATCCCTTGGATTGGGGATACCGGTCAATGTTTGTGTAAATGAATCATTAAATCTGTGTCGAATTGCTTCTCGTCCGTTGCTCTACGTTTGGTCTTTGGTGTAAAGTCTGCATTTCCTTTAATTTTTAAGGATGGTTCACCTTATATCACAAAAAGTAATGTATTTTATAAATTTAAAGTGTCAGTGTGCTGCTGAGCATGTAGGTAAAACCGCCTTAAATTTGCAGACTCGAATCAACCAACATGTTACCGCAGAAATAAGATTGGGAAAGCCTTGTCGCTCTTACTCTGGATTTCTCCCACCTTGTATGGCTGTCCAAAAAACGAGTTCGTTATGTCATTAGGGATATATTTAACCCCCCTCACTTTTACATATGTTTTATATTATTATAAATATTTTACTTTATTCTGATTACCACCCGTCGTTCTCTTTTGTCCGCAACTCTTTCGGTAAAATTAACACGTACACCCCATTAATCCTGTTCTTGCGAGATATGTAATTTATTTATTTATTTTATGATCAACGATTAACTCCTGACGATTCTGTTGATATAAGGGTTTTGCCGGCTATTTCGTTTAAAGTAATGTACAATTAGTACCTTCAAAAAGTCATATATATATATATATATATATATATATATATATATATATATATATATATAACATAAGCCCGAATAATGCTCACAAGAATGAAACGCATAATATTCTGTGTAGCTTAATTGCCATCTATATTTTTATAACTTACTATGCATACTATATATACTAGCGAATAAATACTGGGAACTCAAGGAAAGCGGACATTTGCCGGTAGTCGAATGGAAAATAATAAGACAAGCTACCACGTGTAGGGACCTAGATGATCCATGTAGATTATGCCTTCATGAAAATGAAATGACTGTAGAAGAGAAATAGCAAACAACTGTGTTTACAAGATAAAATTTACTCTAGGATAGCGATATAAAATAGTTTTAAAACTAACAAAAACAATAGAAAATAAACAAATAAATAAATTAAATAAACATGAATATACGTAAACGATCACACACATATGTATATATATATATGTATATATATAAGTGCATATATGGGTGTACACACACACACACACATATATATATATATATATATATATATATATAAACTAACATTAATAAAAAAGACACTAACCTAGATTTAAAACAGATCAAGAAACTAAATATCCAGGCTAAACATAGCACATACATAGGAACAGGTCAAGCAGAAGTAAAATAGGTCTTTGTCCGATAAATGCATGCTCCTTGGCTGATAGGAAAGGCGCGATGGAAACTAGAAAGCTGGTTGGCTAACTAAAATCTCAATAGAAGATGCGCATATAAAAACGACAAACAACCACAGAATTCGCGCATAAGCCTGAAGAATCCTAGAGTGGATGAAACGCGGGATATTCAGTGTAGCTTAATCGCCGTATACATTTTATAACTTACTAACTAGCTCTACCTACATATTGAGCACTTTTGAAGTAAATACTTAAAGTTTACGCATAAATCTATATTTTCGTATATTAATTTTATGTGAGTAAATGAAGTAGTTATATATATATATATATATATATATATATATATATATATATATATATATATATATATATATACTCGGGTTTTTTATATTCAAAAGTAATGGACTAATGAATTCAACGAGGTTGTTAGATAGTGCTCAATAAAAAGAGCTGATAATACTTGTTTATTGTTATATATATATATATATATATATATATATATATATATACTTGTTTATTGTTATATAAACATGCTCACATCCCGCTGCCTGATCATATCTGTTGTTTGATTGAAACAAGTGGCTATTTGTAGCAGCGGGATGTGAGCATGTTTATATAACAATAAACAAGTATATATATATATATATATATATATATATATATATATATATATATATATATATATATATATATATACCTACTTCAATGTGAGATGATTATATTATATCAATCATGCCCATTCTTCATTGCGCGTAATAAAGTTAAAATTAATTTTGCCCGGATGACTTTTGTGCTTTCATATTTGCCAAATTTTATTGAAGTCTTATTGTTATTTCCACGTTTAGCAATACTTCCATATTCAAACACATATTACACATCATCTAAACTTAAGTCCCCATCCACAGGTACTCTTTGACCCCCGTCATATTTCATGCTTTCATAATCATTCGCCATATACCTGTTCACAATAATCGACATCACGCCATATTTATTTCGCAAACTTCCTCCATTTTTGCATACTTTCATTTCTGTGTATCCCTGTTTCCATAACAACAATGTTCATTCAGCTTGGCGCTCAATAAGACATGTCGTCTAGCTCTTGGTTCACCAAACAATGGCACCATTCTGAAGAGTCAGAAACTTTTGAATTGTTACTAAGATACTCACCCTGTGACACCCGTCCTGCATATCAGCATAGGAAAGAATAACTGACCCTTTTTGTATTTTTATACCATAATATTAGGCAATACTCGGAGAAGCGACTAACAGGATGTATAAATTCAATGGCGAAAACTCTTCTATAAACGTCTAAAGGAAGCTGAGACGTTTTATTGTTCGGGGTTTATATTCGAGCGCCTGTTAGTTATCGTTTTTTTTGTTTTTTTTTTGTCGTATCTCTTGGGAAATGGCTGCCGTGGTTGTTGATAAAAGCTATCAGCAGAGATTTACGTAAAGTACGTGCGAATTAATTGTTGACCATTTTACTTGATAAAGCACATCATTTCGAGGACGAACTATATGTCTTTCAAAGTATATACTGGTTTACGTAATGAAAAAAAGTTTCATAGCTAGGTATATATAAGATAGCATAAAATTATTTTTCATGAATTTACAACTGGAGGTCTTCTTATATATGAATATATATATATATATATATATATATATATATATATATATATATATATATATATACTAGACTACCCATGACCCGTTGGGTCAGTATGTTATATTAGCTATGGAATTAATGTATGAGCGTGACAATTGTGACGTAAAGAAAATAGTTTTCTGTGACCTACATTTATATGAGAGTATATTAAAATGAAAAAAAGAATATAGATAGATTTCTATGAGTCTTTCTGTTTATAATTGTTTATTTTTGAAAAAAAAATACTTACAACCATTGAATTATATGTGGTTTGCCATTTTTATAGGTATATGTGCACTGAACAGATACCATAATACTTAAAATTAAATTCAAATGTGGATATATCTTTTAATTTAGACGTGAAAAAAAATTGGGACGCTATATACTTACACAGTAAAACAATACGTTTTATTGTCGCGTTGATTATTTATTTTTAAGGCAAATTAAAAAAACATATTTTCGGGATTATTTATTTATGTTGGTAGTGTAGAAGAAAATGCATGAATGTTTTTAAGAAAGGTGTATAAAAATAGAAAACAATTTTTTTAAAAATGAAGACAGTGAGTTAATCGCTGTTGTATATATATGTATGTATATACATATATATATATATATATATATATATTCGAGAGCCATGCCAATTAAATGAATATGCTGTTGTCTAATTATAATAATGCGTTCTTTCTTCATCGTAAACACAGGAGCTGCAGTGGATATATATCTAGGAAACTAAAACGGTACAACTATTATATATATATATATATAATGATATATTTTTATTTATTTATATATATATTTATATTTTTTAAATTGATTTATATATGTGTGTATGTATGTGTGCGTGTGTGTGTGTGCGTGTGTGTATTTTATAAAGCATGTTAGGAAACACTTTACGAAGTTCAACACATTTATTTTTCGGAAAGGAAACACAAATAGATGTGAAAGTCTTTAATCCGCTGAGTTTCAAAGAAATACTTTTCTTCTCGCCGCGGGAGGGGGAGGGTTAGAAAAACGCATAAAGAAATGTTTGCTTTAAAGAATCTTACTAGCGTGCATATGAAATGTAGAGTAATGAACCAGCGCTGTAAAAAAATGGTTTAACGTGAGAGCGTGGTTCCATGGTTGTTGAATACCAAATCCGGTGAATCCGAGAAAGCGGTAGAAATAAAATATCTATCTTTTAATAGCCGGAGTGCATGTTGTTGGCGATTATAGACGTTCCAAAGAATAACTATTTTAGTAGTTGTAATGATTGTACACAAATATATTGCAAGAATGAAGTGAAGCTAGTTGGTGTGCATCTCACTTGTAGTTAGATGTTAGATGTTGCGAATTTATTGACGAAATTCCAAGAAAATTGTAAACAATAATCGGCTTGAGCCTGCGCCAGAACACTGCAATGCTAGGGATCCAATCAAAAGGCGAGTTACTGAAGCTAGTTTTATGAGAACGCTTATTCATAGCTAGAACACTAAATGAAATGTTAACACTAATCATAAATCATACAATTAACTCGTTTGAAATAGGAACAACAAACATGTAATTGAAGCAGTTCACATCACCCACGCGGACATGCAATCAAGTCTATTCATTATGTAGAGCCTTATTTTCAGTGACCTGCGAGCGGCGATGTGCAAAAGAGCCACCGAAAAGGACACCACAAATCGGTGCATAATCTCTCCTGAAATCTCCAAGAATCTACTGGTGTCCGGTATGTATAAAAACGTCTGACAATACTGCTGTTCAAGCTGTTGTAACAAATAAAAAATGCTGTTCTTATCATCTATAAACTACACTATATATAATTACAAGGCACTTTTCCCAACTTCCTGTTTTCTCTATTTACAGATTTTCACTTAAAAGTGATGAAATCAACATGTAGATATATTAAGTCGCAATGCACTCGTATTTTAATAGTTGTAACTATTTTCTCGTATTAAAAGTGTGTTCATATTAAATTCAATTAATAACAAGGGTACCATCCCCGACTTTATGAAGCATTGACTTATATTCATATATTTCATATATTCATATGACTTATATTCATATATTTCATATATTCATATGACTTATATTCATATATTTCATATATTCGTATGACTTATATTCATATATTTCATATATTCATATGACTTATATTCATATATTTCATATATTCATATGACTTATATTCATATATTTCATATATTCATATGACTTATATTCATATATTTCATGCATTCATATGATTTATATTCATATATTTCATACATTCATATGACTTATATTCATATATTTCATACATACATATGACTTATATTCATATATTTAATATATTCATATGACTTATATTCATATATTTCATATATTCGTATGACTTATATTCATATATTTCATACATTCATATGACTTATATTCATATATTTCATATATTCATATTACTTATATTCATATACTTCATATATTCATGACTTATATTCATATATTTCATATATTCATATAATTTATATTCATATATTTCATACATTCATATGACTTATATTCATATATTTCATACATTCATATGACTTATATTCATATATTTCATATATTCATATTACTTATATTCATATATTTCATACATACATATGACTTATATTCATATATTTCATACATTCATATGACTTATATTCATATATTTCATATATTCATATTACTTATATTCATATATTTCATATATTCATATGATTTATATTCATATATTTCATATATTCGTATGACTTATATTCATATATTTCATAGATTCATATGACTTATATTCATATATTTCATATATTCATATGACTTATATTCATATATTTCATATATTCATATGACTTATATTCATATATTTCATATATTCATATGACTTATATTCATATATTTCATACATTCATATGACTTATATTTATATATTTTATATATTCATATGACTTATATTCATATATTTCATATATTCATATGACTTATATTCATATATTTCATACATTCATATGACTTATATTCATATATTTCATATATTCATATGACTTATATTCATATATTCATATGACTTATATTCATACATTCATATGACTTATATTTATATATTTCATATATTCATATGACTTATATTCATATATTTCATATATTCATATGACTTATATTCATATATTTCATACATTCATATGACTTATATTCATATATTTCATATATTCATATGACTTATATTCATATATTTCATACATTCATATGACTTATATTTATATATTCCATATTGTCATATGACTTATATTCATATATTTCATAGCAGTAACAAAATGAAAGAGAAGAAAAGAAGAAAAGGACCTATACATAATTTACTTCTACGATTAGGCTAGATTCGACCAAAACTTTTAGATTTTTGTTCTATATACATGGTTTTCATTAAAAAAAAAACATTACTCGATTTTCTAAAGTGGTCTAATTTTATCTTACAAAGGTATGTCATAAAAAGCCGTGACTAACTCCTTCTATTCAATTTTCGCACCAACACATATCAACCAGTTTTGACTTTTATATATCGTCAACATATGTCCATTCTCAGAGCTATCACAACCGGATAACATTACCACAAAAATGAGAATAAAAATGCAATTTTCTCTATTATTAAAGTAGATGCGTCTAAAGATCTCGGAAAAATATTATACAGCATTACCTAGTTTTCTAAAATGTAGATATTTATATGTTTACTCTTTATTTTTTTGCCTGTTAATGTTTGATGGCGCAGGAAAGAATATACTGAGAAACTGTACCAAACGTATATGTAAAACAGTATCTATAAAGGACCGAGTCGTCTACTTGTTCATGTAATATATGCCACAATAACATTGACACACCGGTCCTCGCCAGATCATTGAAATTAAGAAAAATCTAGTCTGGACGTACCAGATGGGTTACCATTTTGGAAGGCGAGGCACTATATGTACCGCAAGGTAAAATACAAGGTCAGGAAACTGGCGCGGTCTTTCTCTTGAGGGTAGATGGGCCTCTCAAGTTGTGGTAGGCAACACGTCTAGTGATGGCGTTACGATAAAAAATACCCTTAATATCCCTGGCGAATCATCAAATATTCAGCTACGGACAAAATTTGAATTACACAACAAGAACATTTAGCGAGAAAAAAGACTGTGTTGGTCATGCTATTTCGAAAATAAATTCTTCTCATCGGATGCAAATTTCAGAAATATACAGCGTAAATATAGATAGAAACTGGCCTGATAACATTTACATTGGATTTGGGAATGAATAAGAAATAAATAAAAATTGAAAGTAAAGACAAAATAATAAAGTATAAGACAGCGACCTTTATTAAAAATGGACACTAATAACAGTTGTATATGACTTTAATTAATATTTTACTTAATATATTTAATTGCTCACCCCAACAGTATTGAGCTTTTTCTATAGTGATAAGTTTTTGTTAAAGTTGTATGTATGTATATCTTTTGGACAAGATAATTGCATATAAATTTATAGATTGATAAATAGATAGATAGATAAATGGATAGATAAAACTATACATACATCCAACTTATTAATAACAAAAGCTGAAAAATTTTGTTTAAAATTAATGAAAGATAACAATCAACGAACTATGAATGCTGCCTAAAAAATAAATAACAACATTGTGGTGTAGATTGAATTTCAAAACCGAAGCATGCCATACTTATTGCAGGTGGAACTATAAGACACAGAACGTTATAAACCGGTACGAATAGGCATTAATATAAACTAATATGGTTTTTCAATGCAAAAAAAAAACAAAAAAAAACACGGAGAGAAACAAATTGGGAAAAATGAACGATGAGTTTCAGGAGGACGGACATAATTGAAGGTTGCAATTGATATTTAGACAGGTTGCTGTCTATTTCCTGCGAAGTAGAGAAAAATATGTGCTCATGTTGCGTGCTTTAATTGGTGAAGACCGTAGTAACCTATAATAATCGACCGCAGACATAACTATTAATATACCACGTGACCAGTATCGTCATATGTTTGTCTCTAGTTACTCTCTCTCTCTTTATGTATATATATATATATATATATATATATATATATATATATATATATATATATATATATATATATATATATACACGCATGGAAAGGGTTGCCCCCTTCCCAGGTAAATGAGAAGAATACTAGATGAGTGAATATCGGATGAGAATAAACCTAGAATCGAACCCTGTAGGCAAGGTTAAGAAGTAAAAGTTTAAAAATCAAGTCTATTGTTAATTCTTTTAAAAATCTAAATATTAAATATGTCAGTAAAAGACTGGACAATGCAAATCAAACATGTATTTTTTTAAAAAATAGTTTAGATATTAGAATTGAGGATCGTTTTGTTTGCCAAAAGGGTGGTTGGACAAACATATGTAAAACCACGGGAAAATTAATCACGTTTGAAAACACACTTCTGACGTCATAAACAACGGACATTTCTCAATATAGAATTCTATGGGTTCGGAGTCAGATAGAGTCAGTTGATTAGCTAAGAGTTAACATAGTCTGTTGAAGAGGAAAGTCCCTAAGATGCGAAGTGTGGAAGATTTAGACTATGTAGATACAAGCTGAATTCCTGACGTAATCGACCGGTCGATCACATGAAAAAAGAAATGATAATTATGTTGTAACTGTTGTCTTGCGTCATCTTTAATCACGAACAAAAGATAATTGTGTTTATCATCTTATAATGAATATTGTGTAACCCCTTCCAAGATTATGCGTCCTCCTTCTCCTCTGTGTAAAGAACTGCATCATATATCACTCAATCCGTATTTATATGAACCTTCCAACAATAATCCCAGTCGTCGTCGTGATGTAATATACATAAATGTCTTCACTCCGTCATCTTTAAATATGAAACCCCTGCTACATAACACACACACATACACACACAACACACACACACACACACACACACACACACACACACACACACACACACACACACACACACACATATATATATATATATATATATATATATATATATATATATATATACTATCATGGGTGCCCTGCGTTGTTCGGGTTTTTGGAGGTGTGTGTTGAGCAACAAAAAAAAGGTGGTAGTAGAAAGGCAGTCTCGAATCCGTACTGTGAAGGAGGAAAAGAAGGTGAAAAAAAAGCGTGACGTCTTATCTGTCACGAATACCGCAATACCGGAAGTGACGTTAGTTTAAATTAAGGATAGACTATCGAAAAGAGGGAATGACTTTCGAAAATATCGTCAAAAAAGTAACCCCTCCCTGTAGAAAAAATGCCCACTTGAGAGTGAAGAAATTAATATTTTTAGCCAATTTTTCGGTATTAGTTGTCTAAACGGTCGATACTGATCTTGTGAAAATCTGTCGCCTCTGTCGAAAGTTTTAGGCAGACATGCAAACATACATACATACATTTATATATTGGTAGCTCGAATTTTCGATCAAACCCGATTAAAAAGCTTTCCCTATCTCTGAATACCCTTCATGTTAAATTTCAAGTGTTTAGACCAGGCATTGTCTGAGTAATTTGGTAGAGAGCTTAGAGGTGATTTTTTTAAAACTTTACCCCCTATTATTACCTCTAAACATTTATTGTTTGGGGCTCAAAACAAGTAATTAAGTTAAATCCATACTGAGAAAATATATATGTTAAGTTTCAATTGTTTATACCCAAAATGTCTGGAGGAGTTTGGTAGAGTTCTAAAAGGTAAAATCGTAAAATTTGACCCCTTAGCCAAATTTCTGGCCGAAAACAAATTACAAAAATGTTTCAAACGTCACTACCCTGTATATCAAAGTTCGAGTTTGTAGACTGAAAATTGCATATGGAAATGAACATAGACACACACAGACAGACAGACAAACACACAGACCAGTTTACTACTATAGATATACTAGCATTTCAGCCCAGTGTTGCGAGGGTGTTTGGATGTGTATATTGAGCAAAAAAAGAAAAAAGTGGTCGTAGGAAGGCAGGCTCGAACCCTTACCGTAAGGGAGTTCAAAAAACGGGGAACACGCGACGTCTTTACTGTTACGCCCACCGTCAAATTGGTAGTGACGTAGGTTTAAATTTAGGCTAAAAAATCGAAAAGAGGGGATGACTTTCACAAATATTTGAAAAAAAAGCTACCCCCCTCTGTAGAACTGTGCCCAGCTGAGGGTGAAGAAATTAATGGTTTTAGCCAATTTTTCTGTATTTTTTGTTTGAAGGGTCGAGCTTAAAACGATTCTGATCTTGTGAAAATCCGTCGCCTCTGTCCAAAGTTTTTGACAGATATGCAAACATACATACATACATTTATATATTGGTAGCTCAAATTTTCGACCCAAACCGATTAAAAAGCTGACCCTATCTCTAAATACGCTTTATGTAAAATTTCAAATGTTTAGATCATAAATTACGTAGGGAAATGTACACAGACACACAGACACAAAGCAACGCACAGACAGACAGACATACACTTTCACTTATATATATATATGGTTAGAGAGAGAAAGAGAGAGAGAAAGAGAGAGAGAAATAGAGAGAGGCAGATAGACCAGTGGTAGGAGTTTGGGCGTCATATCATGGTGTCCCTATTTCGAATCCCGCTAAATTCAAACACTCTGATAAGTCGTAGACGACGAAACACGTGTCAATGGATAATTATATTTAAGAAAAAAAAAACAATATATATGCCGTTTTCGTATAAATCATTGAATTCATTTAAAACGTATCGCAAAAACAAATACCAATAACCCCAATCAACGTAAATCGCTATATATCACAACAGTCGTGCTTGATGGACCAATGTAGGAGATTATGCTTCTTACCATGATGTCCTAATTTCAAACCTCGCAACGTTAATCTACTCAGATGAGTCGTAGACGACGATATACTTGTCAGTGGATAATTATCCTTGATATATATATATATATATATATATATATATAGTTACAAAAGCCCCCCGTTTTGCTTTTTACAAATATGATGGACAAAACCGCAATGTTTCCAGGTTGAAAGATAACACAAAAAGATTTATAAATATGATGATTTTTATTCCATCAAGATGAGATGAGGATCGTGAATTCAATTTCCTTTCTAATTCCTAAATTGTCTTTTTCCTATTTTCTTTTGCTTCCGAAAAGGGGCTTCAATTTGCAGCCACTTGAAACCACACCAAAAACAAATACTGTGACGGGAAACCTCGTTAAGCTGTTAAGCGTTGAACCGTCCGGATTTGTATTTTTAGGTGGCTGTCAATAGTGCTGTTCTCATGACTTGGATGGGTAGAGAGCATGGGATGTACTGCAGCGTTTCTAAGCAGACATAATAGGAGCATTTATCGCTCTTGTAACTTGAACACAACTTACCAACTAATAGATAGTGTGCAAAAAAAACAAAAAACAAAAAGAAAACGAAACAAACAAGACACAACGGTTTTCATCAAACGGAAACATGTTGTCTTTTCTAGGGCGACAATGATATTGATCCACAATATTGTGCTTAAGAATGGCTCGAGTTGTTTGCAACGCGCAGAATATTAACATCTTAACTTCAAGGATGGGATTACATTTAACAACTAAATTTTAAAATTCACATATTTCACATAAGTCAGATATGTTATGCAACTAAGACACCTAGAACCCAATCCTCCAACGTAGAACCCTACTACTAGGTCTCTTTTTCCAACATCAGGGGTCTGCGATCGAACCTTCCAGAAGTTGAAACCCAATTACAGGAGACCAAACCGGACATATTCTTTCTAGGTGAAACTGGTATAGGCCCAACATCTTCCCTAGACGAATTCATAATTAAAGGATACTCTAACTTAACATCTAAATCTGACCCCAAGATAACATGGGCATGGGATATGTGCCTACATTAAAGATAGCTTTCCATGTGGTAGGGATATCTCCAGAGAAGACCCTAATTTACGTTATATGGGCTTCCGGGTTGCACTAGCTTACACCACTGCATTTATATTTGCCCTCTATCGCCCCCACAACTGTGGGATTACTATCTTTAAGAGCACATCTGCGAAAATTGACCACATCCTGTCTGTTAATCCTTCGGCTAACATTCAGGTTTGCGGTGACTTCAATGTCCATAATGTGGAATGGCTGACCCACTAAAATAAGACCGATAACGAGGGGAGGTTCTGTCATGATTTTGCTACTGCCTATGTCAGTATGCAAGCCTTCTAGACCTTTTACTCACAACATCCCCTGAGCTATGTTCATGTTCCGTTCTATCTCCTCTGGGATCCTCCGATCACTCGGTTGTATCAGTTAAGATAAAAATGAAATGTAACAAGTCTTCAGGCGTATTTCTCCACCGTACTGTATATCGGTACTCTATAGCTGACTGGGAAAGCTTCCGTACATTCATATCCGATCTATTTCTGCATTCCATGTTTAAAAAGGATATGTCCCCAATAGTATCAGACCTGAGCGAATGGTTAATTGTAGACATCGACCAATTCATACCATCTAAAAAATTCCAACAAAAACCTAACAGCCAACCATGGTTCTTCCCAAAATGTTCTGCTGCCATTGCGCACAGAAATCACTTTTTCCATAGCTACCAACGTAATAGATGTAGTGAGACTAAAACTGCTTTCAGGACTGCCAGTAACCACTGTAAAAGAGTAATAAAAATTCGAGAGAGCTATATGCTGAGTCCGTCAAATCCAAAGTAGCTGAGTAGCGGCTTGGTTCCCTCTAGTTTTGGCGAATAGCAAACAGGATCCTTAACAGAAGCGTGTGTTCTATCCCAACCATCACTAATAGACCTGAGATTATCTCGTCAGCATCAGACAAGACCAAACTATTTTCCAAGAACTTTGCAACTAATTCTACCCTTTGCGACGAAGGCTATTAACTCCGCGTATTTCCTCCTATAACAGACAACACGTTATGCAACCTACAAATATATGTGCGTGAGGTCGCCAAGCAATTCAAGAACCTTGATTCCAGTAAAGCAACTGGCCCTGGCGGCATTCAGGCTATTGTGCTGAAAAGGCTCCAAACAGAACTTGCCCACATACTTACAAAACTGTTTAAGCGTTGCCTTAAGGAAACGTGTATTCCAAAACCCTTGAAAGCCTCATCAGTATGCCCTGTATTTAAGAATTCATGTGAAAAGTCATCTCCCTCTCAGTAAAGACCAATAAGTATCCTGTGTGTCAAGAGTAAGTTGTTAGAATCCATATTAAATAATACAGTAGTCAACCACCTCAGCAGACACAACCTTTTTAGTGACATGCAATATGGTTTCCGCTCCGCAAGATCTATAGCAGATGCGCTAACGTATATATCACATAGGATGTATGAATCTCTTGACAATGGCTTCCTTTCGAGGGCAATTGCTCTTGACATATCGAAGGCCTTCGATAAGGTGTGGCATAAATGCCTACTTCACAAGATTTCCAGCTACAGTATCACTGGTAATGTTTTCTTAATCATTAAATCATTTCTCTCTGATGGGTTCATAAGAGTAGTGGTTGATGGGCAGAAATCAGAGGCCCACAGTATTAATGCTGGAGTCGCTCAGAGGTCCATCCTAGGCCCAACTCTCTTTCTGATCTACATCAATGATCTACCAAATCACATACTTATATCATTCGTTGGCATCTATGCTGATGACACGACCCTCTATGGCAATACATCAAAGGCCGTAAATGACAAGGTTCTCTCTAATTCTCTCTCTTCTGATCTTGAGCGCGTGGTACACTCGGGGAAGAGACGGCTGGTTACTTTTAATGCATCTAAAACCAAGCTTCTATCTTTACATCATCAACGCTCTGATCCCCATCTGGCATCGATTGTAATAGATGGCTCTCGTCTTGGGGAGGCACCGTATTTTGACAAGCTTTTGGGTTTTACCTTTACTTCTGATCTGAAATGGAACACGTACATCAAATCTGTTGCCAAGGACGCTGGGAAAATGGTGGGATCCTTCTACCGCTCCAGAAGATATCTCACTACTAATGAAATTCTCTATTTCTATAAAAGCTAAGTACGGCCAAGGATGAAGTACTGCTGCAATATCTGGGCAGGAGCTGATAAAAACAGCCTATCCTGCCTTGACAGAATACAAAATCGTAGCTTAGTTATAGTGCCCTTTTCTCTTCCCTTCAACCTCTCTCTCTCTCACAGAAGAGACTTTGCGAGCCTGTCTCTATTTTATCGTTCTTTCCATGGCAAGTGCTCGTCTGAGCTCCAATCTCTGGTTCCCACCTCGCAAATTTTTCACGAGAAACACCCGTCTTGCTGAAACCACTGTCAATAATTTTGTCCACTCTTTATCTGTGCTTAAATGTAGACGTTGATTCCATGAGAAAATCATATTTCTCAGAATGAGTGTGGACCTCTCTTCCGTTTGCCTGTTTCTCACCTGGCTACAACTTGGATGTCTTCAAGTCCAATATGAACAAATTCATGACAAACTTCCCTCTTAAGTAAGACACTCTATCAAAACCCCCAATACTAATGATTACTACAATACTATCTCATTGATTACTGGATACGCAATAATCCTTATCCCTGAGTGGCCTCTGGGCCTTGATAAGTAAAAAAAAATGCTTTATACCTGATTTGCGACAAACTCCCCAAATCACCGTAATCCTCTGTCATCCCTTTCACTCCCCGTCGCGTGTGCAGGGTGGTAATATCTCATGGATTCTCTCAAGTTGTTAACTGCAACAAAACCTTGGTAGGCGTCATACTTGCTGGACATAAAATAACTATGAAGTATCGATATTTCTTTTGGTTTCCTCCGAGCTGTTTATACGATACACCATAAGGATTTTATTGATAAAGTTACACTCATGTCAAGGTTTACACAAATCTAAATTCGACTTTGACAGAATAGTTTATGAATAAGGGAAACGAGAATAAATTAATTACTGCTGTTACGTATCAGATTAAATCACATATTAAAGACATCCACACGTTTATACCAACTCGGCTGACTTTTAATTCATATTCAACTTACATTAGTTTCTGTTTTTTTAATTACACGATAAAAAAATAAAATCGATAAGATAGTAACTCTCTTATCAAAATAAAAATTTAATATAACATTTGACATAAGAAATGCACATCTGGAATAAATAAAACAATCACATATCGCTCAGATTTTTAAACAGGAGAATTAATAAAAAAAATCAATATCGTAAAGTAAAGAGTTGCAAGAGAAAATGGCAAAATAAACAATTGGTTCTGTTATTCTAAATCACAAAAGCAAATAACAAAATGCATGAAATCGAAAATTGTCTAGTTCAAAAAGGACCAATAAAAAAATATTTCTCCTTTTGCGTTCACACTCACAAAAAGCAATCTTACATCTTATTCTTCTAATTCCTTTGTCCGTATTAGTTAAACATGATGTTCACTCGTTCTTTTTACGTTAAACTTACAAGAGTTTATTTGTGTTCTGTATTTTATTTGTTAAAACATAAACATTGAACATATATTACATTAATAACACCAGTTATTATTATTCGTTGTTTGTATACATATACTTACTATTTCCTTTCTTCTCTTTTAAACTGAAAGAGTTAATCTTTTTTAAAAAAATATTTTTTGTTATCCAGGTTCACCTTTGCGGGTAAACCCAATTAAATTAGGAGTGAAATATTTTCATAAATTAAACAAAGCATAAAAACGAACTGTTCTTACATAGGCTTTTATTATCACACCGTATGTGAGTGTATGTCTGCTGTCGCCAGTGAATAACCAAGAAACGAATAAAATAATGTTTTACATACGTGCGCGATCACTGGCCATTTATTCATTTTATCATCGTTTTTTTTCATGTCCTCTTGTACTTGTGATCTTCTTTGATTTTAGTCTTTATTGTGTTCTTTTTCATTGCCCTCCTGTGATTGTGGAATCATCTGACACATGAAAGGAAACATTTGTTCTTGACTTGCAAAAGGTTTTATTTAGAGAAATAGTTTTTTACTTCAGTATTTAGAGACGCCAACAGTACGCCGCGGTTGATAAGCTTGTCTCCGAAATGATGAAATGATTGATGCCGGGCCGATGCACCCACTATTTAATTATTAATACTTTGATTGATTTAAGGCGATTAAAAATCGGCGTATTTTTGTATTATAAGAAATATTTTGATACGTGTATCAGCGTAGTAAACGATTCAGCGGAATGAAAAAATGATTGATGCCAATGAATAACCTACAACGCAGGTAAATAATACTTTTGTTTGAGTATGTTCTGGTTACTCTCATCGGCACTCTATTATAATAAAAATACGAAAATGAAGTCCGACATAATATTTAAATAAAAAAGCATGAGAATCAATACACCTAACCTGTGTTCGACGCACAAGTCAAATAAGAAGATAATAAACAGAAGCCATTACAACACCAATACTGACTAAAAATAATACAAAAACATCCATGTATACATCTAAAATAATAGAGAAAATGAAAAATAAAAAAACATATAAAGTAGAAATATAAGGTATATAAAAAAGGACAAAAATAACAGATAAACCAACACTAATGAACGTACAATGTGTCTTATCTAAGTTTCCAGAAACTTTTCGTATAGGCACTTTTATTGATAGTACAAACCTAAAACTCTAGTGCCCTTCGAAGTTTCCCCTCTGGCGGCAATGAATTTTCTGTACCATTCCAACAACTTCTGGAAAGACTTATGGAATCGGGTCAATATCCCTCGTCACAGCCTCCTTCATTTCCTCAATTGTCTCATAATGGCAGACTCTAAGGTTTCCTTTGAGCTTAGGAAATAATCAAAAGTCAGAGAGAACAATGTTTGAACTAAAGGGAGGGCGTGGAACTGTCTTGATGCCTATGATGGTCAAATAGCATGCGACCTTTTCTGAGCATCCTTGGGACAAAATTCGCACAAATCTTTCGTATCTTCAGTTCCTCACAAAAATTGTGTGTACATTTATCATT
>NC_136499.1:36751975-36756975 GCF_053919585.1 Euprymna scolopes
GCGGTGGGTACACGACAAGAGCTGGCAGTCAATCGATTTGATTTAAAATTGATTCGATTAAAGTATTTGAGGTGTAGAACATTCCTTGATCATTATTTAATTTCCTGCAATGTCTGACCCCTTTTTTATTCAATTGACATATTATGATGCCAGATTATGCATGTACAGAAAGGTTCATAAATTATTTATAATAACTTAATAATATTAAACTGATAAAGCATTCTGCTAATTAGAAACATTGGTGATATCAAAAACTAAAGCCAACTACATAATAGTTCTCAACATTGATAGTTGTTGTGGGGGAATCACCCTCCAAACTGACTGTTCTATCCATTATATAAACCATAGACCTTTTGATCCCAGGTGTGGATTAAACACCAGAGCGACCCTCGCCTGCTCGGTGACGTTTACTACTCTTTTCAGTTGTAACCTTTTTACGTTGTTGTTCCAGTAATGCATTGTTTAAACTCTATTCCGTTGTTCTGTTTTCTTTGTGGCTTATTGCAAGCCATAACAATAGTATAATCGTAATGTTATTTGTGAGAAAAAGGATATTAAGAATGTAATATATTAGGCAACAAACACGTTTAAAAGCTAAAGTTATATAATCACTAATAATAAAGATGTAAGATGAAGTATCACTGCTCACCAATTTGCAGAACTCTCACGACAGGCTGGAATATTAAGAAAAGCAATATTATCAAAAATGAAATACCTACAATATTGTTGTGGCCTTATTTTAGGGGTTTACAATATCGAACAGGAGAGTCTGTAAAGTCATGTCAACGATTAGGCTGGCATGGAATCTCTGATTAGAGAGTCCAAAATGGCTGCCTTTCACAGCGATGGGAGAGTCCATGTGAAGACAGAAATAGGGGTGTCAGTTACCCCAGAACACCCCCCTCCGAAGATTGATTTCCCTGAAATATAATTTTTTCTCTTAGGGTTGACTTCCAAGGGGTCCGTCAGCTTCCTTTTTCTAGTGGAACGACGTATTTCCGTACTGGTTTGAGGAGGTTCCAGATAAAATGCCTCATATAGGAGGTCCATCGTCTCTTCTTCAGATGGAATTTCACTTAGCTCGTCTGAAGTGCGTTTGGGAATTTGGTTTAAGTGTTTCTTATGTGTGGAGTGTGGTCCTTCCACCATATAGACCATACGACCGATCCTGTTAATGATCGTTCCCCGCTCCCAAGAGGTACTATTATCTTTATGCATTTGGAAAAATATCTTTTCTCCCGGCATGTAGTTCTTCTTGGGTATCGTCAGCTTGGTTTTTTTTACCTGCTTTGGTAATAACTTATCAAAAACTGGCCGTATTTTCCTTGCAAACATTACTTCCGCTGGAGACATCGTGGATGGTGTGTTTTCGTTGGGCGTTATGCGGTACACCTGAAGTAATTTTTGTAGGACTTTTTCGGGTGGCGTGTCCTTAGCCTTCTTCAAAGCTCTCTTCAGTGTGTCAACAAATCTTTCCGCCTGGCCGTTTGACCTGGGGTGGTATGTCGGAGTTGTAATGTTGTCCACTTGGAAGTCTCTAATGAACTCTTTAAAGTCCCCGGACGTAAACTGAGTGCCGTTATCTGACACTAAACAGTCGACAACTCCGAATCGTGCAAATAACTAATGAAGAGTTTTTATGGTGAAGTCTGTAGTTGGGCTCTTACATCTAAAAACTTCGGGCCACTTGGAAAAACTGTCCACTATTATAAGGTAGTATTGTGCATCAAGTGGTCCTGCATAGTCCACATGTATTCGTGACCATGGATAGTCGGCTTTGAGCCATTGACTGAATTGAATAGGTGGTCATTTCGCAGCTAGAGCACATTTACTGCATGATTTCACTTTTTCTTCAATGTCCTTGTCCAGTACACGTATGAACGCACGAGGCTCTTCATTCTGGTAGCGCCAGGGTGTCCTTGAGGATTTTTTTATATAGGGTCGCTGGAATAACTACTCTATCTCTGTATAGTAGAACCTGGTCGCACACTGAGAAAGCTTCTGCTACTTGTTCATCCGATTCCAGTTTTGCTTTTGTTTCTTTTATAAAATCGTCACTCTCGGCTTCTTTTCTTATGTCGTCTAGGGTAACCGGAAGTTATTTCACTGTGTTACATAGAATCAAACTGTAGTCCTTCTCTGATTGAAATGATGCGATAACAGAATCCTCAAGCGGTTCTCCAGTTTTTGGTATTAACCGGGATAGGCCGTCAGCATGTCCTAACTTCTTTGATGGTAGAAACTCCATTTCGAAGTCGTAATTGAGTAGGATTGTTCCCAATCTTTGCAGTCTGTTTGCCGTATGTGTAGGCAATCCTTTTCTTGAACCAAAGATAACGAGGAACGGCTTATGGTCCGTTTGAAGCTTAAAATGTCTTTCATGTAAAAATCTATTGAATTTAGTCACAGCGAAAATAATACTTAGAGATTCTTTCTCTATTTGGGAATAATTCTTTTCCGCCAGTAGTAGGGTTCTAGACGCATGTGCTATCGGTTTCGTTGAACCATCAGGAATTTTATGTAGGATGCATGCGCCGATTCCATATGCGCTAGCGTCACTAGCGACGATTATGTCCAGTTTCGGATTATAATGGGTCAGGAACAGTTCTGATGTGAGCACGTTTTGTTTAGCTTTTTGAATGCAGTCTGGCATTCTGTGATCCAATCCCAAACTTTGTCTTTCCTATGTAGCTCGTTTAGGTGTGCACGTAAATTATGCGGGTTTGGAATAAAAGCTTGATAATATTTGGCTAAGCCTAAGAAACTTTGCAAAGTTGTTAAGTAATGTGAGCCAGGCATATTTCTTATCGCTGTTGACCTTTCAGGATCGGGCCGTCTACCGTTCTTGTCTATTATCTGACCAAGGTATTTAATTTGGTTGAGGAAAAATTCGCATTTGGTGTCTTTCGGTGTGAAGCCATACTCACTTATTTTTCAAATACCCGAAAACATGTCTTTTATGTTCTTCTATGGATTCACTTTTTACTAGAATGTCATCTAGGTATACTATAGAAAAATCAAAGCCGCTCAACATAGTGTCGATAATTTGCTGAAAGATAGCCGGGGCGACCTTGATCCCGAAAGCTAACCTATTAAACTTGAACAGTCCCCTGTGGGTGGTAATACACAAGAGTCTGGAGCTTTCTTCTTCCACGGGAATTTGTAGTTATGCTTCGCTTAAATCTAGTTTTGAGAAAGTTTTTCCTCCATTGAGTTTCTTAAATACTTCCTCGGGGCTAGGCAGCGGGTAGTGGTGATCTCTTAGTGCTGCATTCAACCCTGTCGAGAAGTCTTCGCATACTCTAATATCCATTGATTTTTTTCTTTACGTATATAGTGGGGGCAGCCCAGTCACTGTAGTCGACTTGGGTCAGTATTCCTGCCTTGACGAATCTATCTAGCTCCTCGTCACTTTTTTTGTATGGAGGCAAATGGTATTCTGCGTTTCTTTTTAAAAACCAGGGTGATGTTATCTTTTAATTCGAACTTCGCCTTCATTTTTGTGCAGCAGCCTAATTTGCCCGAAAAAATATTAGGAAATGACTCCATCAAGTCTTCCTTAAGTGTTTTTGCTTCGGCTGTAGGGCTGTCTATTTTCTGACAAAAATCGCTCATGGGCGAGTCCCAGAGTTCAAATTGTTGAATCCAGTCTGTCCCGAAAAGACTATTTGATTTCTTTAACACAAACATTTTTAGTGTTAAAGTTTTGCCCTTCAATGTTACACTTGTAGTGACTTCGCCTTCAAACCTAATGCGTTCTCCCGTTACCGAGTGAGCAACTCTGTTGGTTTGTCTCATTTTTGGTTTGCCAATTTTACACCAAGTATAATAGTTTATTATGGACAAATCTGAGCCACTGTCAAGTTGAAGCTTTACGTTTTTGTACCCGATTTTGACTATTACGTACTTCCGTACATTTTCATGTTTCCCTAGAATTCTCGTCGTTTTGACGTAACTCTTGCGAGGTCCTTTTACTCTACAATGCGAGGCTTTGTGGCCATTGCGTCTGCATAGATCGCATTTACGGGGCTGGTAAAGACAATCTTTCTGCCAGTGGAGTTCTCCACATCCTTGGCATGGGTAACGTGGTAAATCAGGCTTATTTGGGTATGTTTCCTGAGTATTGCGTTTGGTTTTCACTTGACTTTTTGGGAAGAACAGTTTTTTATTTTGCACTTTCTTGATGTATGATACATTAGCTTCTTCTATATTTCTGGAGTCCTGTTTCTCAGAAATAATTCTTTGGCATTCCAATTTGTGAAGGGTAATGTCCGGTTCCTTTTCGAGTGTGTTCAATGCCCTGCGTCTGATTTCAGCGTCCTTGGTTGAGACTAAACCTTGAATAAAAATCAAGACCTTGAAATTGTCGGCCGGTAACGAAGATAATTTAAAATTATCACTATGCCTGTTTATGACTGACGCAAATGTTGTGTTGTCTTTGTCTTCTTTGCGGGTCAGGTTTATACATTTCCATCTCTTATGGAATAAACTAGTTTTCGGGCAGTATAACTCCATTAAGGATTTTACAGCCTCGTCAAATGACAATTCGTTCGTCTTTTTTGGCAGTATATAGTCCACGAACTTATTATGTTCCATGGCTCCCAATTTTTGTAGTAAGAGACGAACCTTCATCTGCTCGCTCCAAGTTTTACAATCAATTCTGAACACGTCGCCGAATTAGGAAATAGGCTTCAAAAGTTAATTCTTCATCAGGCCGGTACTGAAAAGTTTCCAACGCTGACCAGATTGCAGTTTGGGGGAAAACGTCCTTGTCTGACTCTCTACTGTCTTTTTTAGATATAACCTTAGATAATATTTCCAACTTTCTCTTTGCTTGTTCTTGTATTTCAAGTATTTGGGCATTAAACTCTTTTCTTTCTTCTTCTCTTTCTTCTTCTCTTCGTTTTCTTTCTTCTCTTTCTTCGAACCTTTCTGCTTCTCTTTGTCGTTTTTCCTCCTCCATTTGCTTTCTTTCTTCTTCTCTTTGTTTTTGTATTTCG
>NC_136499.1:36761975-37031975 GCF_053919585.1 Euprymna scolopes
ATCATTGTCTTCCCTGTTAGAAGTAACTCTAGTACGGCCGGATTTAGGGGCATCACGAATACTGCCGGTGTTTTGGTGCTTTTTCACAGTCTTTCGTACCGTTTTCTCATCACATTTCAATATGTAGCTGATTTCCCGATTAGATAAACCAGAAAGGTAGAGATTGATGAATTCTTGATGATCACTAAGAGAAAGTCGTGGCATATGGACTAAATGTTACGTTGTATAATCTGGAACAACAACATTTACGATTAGAGATTCTTTATTGCCTGTTGTTGGATATTTTAAACTGATTTAAGGGCGATAATTTAAGCCGTTTTAAAGGGAATTTGTACAGCCAAGCCAAGAAGTTCAGCCTCATTCAAGTTACCCCGTGCACGAGAGAACCCTCAAGTTCTCGGACTGGCACAGACTATCCACAATGACACACGCAACAAGAAGCTGGTGTATCTTTTCAAAGCTCATGACTGCGATGTTTTATATGGCTGTGCTCTTTTTATGGAAACTTCTTTGGCAAATGCTGTTGTAGAAAACACCAGAGCATACCAAGCTCTCTATGAAACACCATTCCTGAAGAAGGGGGGATTGTGTTTTCGAAGTAGATAACACAGAATTTGCAGATGATACTCCTGGTGGGAAGGAAACCACCCACAGAACCATCATGGCAGTGTACTAGCAAGGTTAGTCCTTCTAAAGAGCCTGCTGCAAAACCTCTGACAATAGGTGATGCAAAGAGTCTATCAGTCACATTCGACCATGTAGATATGCTTTACTGTGACAAGCCATCTGATACAGCTTCAGTGGGTTATTGCATCTGCTTTATAAAAAATGAAACCACGGGGAACTTCCTGCAAGATTCCAAATTGGGAAGATACGACTCACTGCTGCCTGAAAGCTTTCTCTTAACACAGGTTGGAACTTCGCCATTACTCACAGAGGTGGAACACAAGTGGTCAACTCTGCGGAATCTGATCATACAAGCAAATCAGCTGAGGAAGTTGGCAGTTGGGGAAGATTACCTGAGGGTAATTACCTTTGTCATGGCTATATTTGAGAAGGTGGTGCAGTTCCTACATTGCCAGACTGGACTTATAATTAATGGTTGTTCCCGGACTGAGTGACCTGCATGTCATCATGGCTGCTCTATGGGCGCTTGGTGCCTCCATGGAAAACTCAGACATAGATGATGCCTGAGTAGAAGCAGATGTGTAATGTCTTGTAACGACAAGGCAAATCTTGAAATGCACAATCTACAAGCGAGCTCTCAATGCCCATATCTACTCATACATAGCAGTCTATAAGATGGCACTGGGGGACTTCTTACAGGACAAGTCACAAGTGAAAGATGTGTGTCTGACAATAACAGAAAGATACAAGCTGACTGCTCTGAGGGTAAAGACACGAAGGCTGAATCCGAGAAGCAAACAAACAGCACTCTCCTGGAAGCCCTGCCTACTGCTAAGGTAATCACAGAATTTAAAAAATAGAAGGTAAAGAAATCCCAGGATACAATGTTCAGGGCCATTATGTGGTACCTAAACTGGATGGAAGAAATTTTAAGCTTTGTAGCAGCAATCTGGAATGTTTATCTGGAACACCAGCTATAAGTATAAGCGATTCTGGCAAGATATACCGCAGCTATGTGTGACTTGAGAACTAATCACCTCAGACATGGGAGGAATTACGAACAGAAAATACAGTGCCACGCAATAGTATTGGATGCATTACATTTTTCTCCATAACTTTAATTAGGGTTCAAGATTTTACCTAAAATTTGGTCAGTATATTCCTATTAATATTCTAACTAATATGTGGGGTAGTAATTACAAAATTAAAGTTTAGAAAGATTATATAAAAGAGAAAATATAAATCAACTAAGCCAAAAGTATTGAATACATTGATTCAATATTCGGTTGCACAGCCTTTATGCGTTCAACAGCTTCCAATCGTTTTCTAGATTTGCAAAGATATGCAGGTATTTTACGCCATTCTTCTTTGCAGAACGGTTCTAGTAGTTGAATATTTTGTTGTGAACATTGATCTTCAGTATTTTCCACACATTTTCAATTGGGTTGAGGTCTGGAGACTGACTGGGTCTAATAAGAACGTCAATTCTGTTATTTTAAGCCATTCTTTGGTTAGTTTGGAAGTATGCTTGGGATCATTGTCCGGCTGAAACACGAAATTACTATTATATCCCAACAAATCAGCAGGTTTCTGGAGGGTTTTCACCATAATCACCCTGTACATACGTCCATTCATTCTACCAGTACTAGATGGTTTCTAGATGGTTTCTAGTTCTCCAGTACATTTGGATTAAAAAACCACCTCCATAGTCTAATCGAACCACCGCCAAACTTTACCGTAGGAATGGTATTCTTTCTGTTATAGGCGGTGCCATATACACAACTGAACAAATGCAAACATTGATTTTCTGATTCCTTAGACAATAACTTTCCAAAAATGTATAGTTTTCCAAATCTTCCAAAAATTCCCACGGAATGAAATCGGCCATTTTGACAAATTTCTGTGCGTATGCTAGATATGATTGGTATCTCATTTCATGCGGGTACGTTTGATTGGCACGCTCAATAATCTTCCGTAAAGGTCGGGTTTGGCATATTAAATCAGAGTACTCGAACACTATTCTTTGATTTATAAAATTACTTACTATCGTTTAGATAATAAACTTTTGTATTGTTATGGCAATATTCAGAAAAAATCTGACATTTTCAGGTATGACGTAGAGGTCTAGATTGCTACAATCGAGCCACTTGTAAAACCTTACGTTAAATTAATCCGAACATTTTATTTAATTTGGGCATAATTTTGGAGAGAGTAGGAGAAAAATATAAAAATTTCAAATGTGATTCGGATTGTAATTCTTCATATTTGTAAACAACGAAAAAACACAATCAACAAAAACATGAGGGTTAATAAATCTAATTTTTTTTTTTTGTGAAACAATTAAATTAGGGTATCATTTTCATATCTACGTTATTTATAATTAAAAAAAATTCAAATACATACATTTATCGGTGTAATGGATGACTTTGATACTATGTTTACGGAAAAGACACCAATCACTATTACAGAACCATGCACAACAGTACATCTAAAAATAATATTTAATGTATCTGCGACCGGATGCGGGGAACCACACTTCATGAAGGAAAAACTATTAAAATATACTTTACAGAGAGCAAAATATCGAAACTAGGTCATGTACATTACACACTTCCTCCTTGTATTTTTTTTCTTTTCGTCTTATTTCATATTTTAAACGGATCACACACTCTCATATGAAAAAAAATCATCTAAGTACAATGTTGTTAGGACCACTTGATTCCGTATTGTTTTCACTGGTTGCCATGTTTGTGTTCACGCGTGCGTTCATTCAATTTTTGCGCGTTTATACATGTTTTCTGTATTTTCTGGTTTTGAAGGCTATTAACACCCACACGCACAAACAAAACTAGGGTTACCATGTATAATGTATAATGGGGTTACCATGAGCTTGACATATCAAAGGCCTTCGATAAGGTATAGCATAAGGGCCTACTTCACAAGATTTCCAGTCACGGTATAAATGGAAATGTTTTCTTAATTATTAAATCCTTTCTCTCTGATAGGCTCAGAAGAGTAGTGGTTGATGGGCAGAAATCAGAGGTCCACATAGTTAATGCTGGTGTCCCTCAGGGTTCCATCCTGGGCCCAATTCTCTTCCTGATCTACATCAATGATCTCCCGAAACACATACTTATATCATTCGTTGACATCTATGCTGATAACATGACCATCTATGGCAACACATCAAAGGCCGTAAATGACAGAGTTCTCTCTAATTCTCTCTCCTCTGATCTTGACCGCGTGACAATGGGGGAAGAGGTGGCTGGTTACTTTTTATGCATCTAAAACCAAGCTTCTATCTTTGCATCATCAACGCACTGATCCCCATCTGGCATCAATTGAAATAGATGGCTCTCGTCTTTGAGAGGCTCCATGTTTTGACAAGCTTCTGGGTTTGACTTTTACTCCTGATATTAAATGGAAACCGTACTTCAAGTCTGTTTCCAAGGTCGCTGGGAAGATGATGGGATCCTTCTATCGCCACATCTAAACAGAAGCTGATAAAAACAGCCTATCCTGCTTTGACAGAGTAAAAAATAGACTTCGTGGCTTAGTGAAAGATGCTCTTTTCTCTTCCCTGCAACCTCTCTCCCAGAGAAGAGACGTTGCGATCCTGTCTTTGTTTTATCGTTATTTCCATGGCAAGTGCTCGTCTGAGCTCCAATCTCTGGTCCCCACTCGCCAATCTTTCACGATAAACACCCATCTAACTGAAACCACCGGCATTAATTTTCCCCACTCTTTACCTCTGCCTAAATCCAAACGTAGATTCCATGAGCAAAGCTTCTTTCTTAGAAGTGAACAACTGTGGAACTCTCTTCCGTTTGCCCGCTTCCCACCTTACTACAACTTAAATGTCTTCAAGTCCAACATAAGCAAATTCCTGACAAACCGCCCCCTTAAGTAAGACACATTATCAAATCTCCAATACTAAGGATTACTACGATACTATCCCATTGATTACTGTACACGGAATAACCCTTATCCCCGCTTGAATTCCGGGCCTTAATAAGTGTTGACCTCCATATAAAAACAAAAAAAAAATAATGCACTCTTCTTCCTTGTATTTTTATTTTCGCCTTTCTTCAATTTTTTGAAACAGATTACACCCTCTCAGATAAAAAAAAGAATTTAATTAAAAGACAATGATATTAACACATTTATTACTAAATGTATTTCGTATTGTCTTCACTGGTCGCCATATTTTTTTCGCACTCACGTGCATTCAATTTTTGCGAGTTTTACATTAATTCTGTATAATCATTTGGACTTTTATATATTAATTCTCCATATAAACTATCCCATAGCTAGCTATAACATATATTGACCCAAACAGGTCACGGACAGTATAATATATATATATATATATATATATATATATATATATATATATATATATGTGTGTGTGTGTGTGTGTGTGTATAAATATATATATATATATGTATATATATATAGGCACTGTAAAGAAGATCAGTTTTTAAACCATTCTTAATCGATGTTTATATATATGTGCACATATATCCATATAGACACGTGTACATATTTAATAGTAGTTAATAATATAACTATTAAAAGTAATTATAGGAGAACTAATTTCCTCGAGTTTTATATGCAAATTAGTCAAAGATTAAGATACCTCGCTATTGTTCTTTTATTAGTCTTAAAAATGACTGCTGCCATCGATAGATAATTGATGAATATGTCACATTAAGGTGATTTCTAGCGGAGTTCCTTACTTTATTACCTTATTAGTTACATTAATTTTCTGGGGAAAGCAATTATTCAACACTTTTATGTCTCATTACTGATAATAAAATCGCTATACACCTTATTTAATAATTCTGAAATCCGTATTCGAATTTCGATCAATATTCACCTGAAGATTTTGATGCTAAAACAAAATCTGAATTAGCCATTTTAACAAATCGATTTATAAATGGAAAATGACAGCTTATCCTCATTAATAGCTGATTTAGGCCATTTTTTTTTCGATTACTTCACTGTTTTTCTACTCTGTTTGATATTTTAGAATTCTTTAGTATTTTTTCAGGATATTAAAATAAGAACATTTGGAGGATATATTCTCCAATAATTTACACTACAGAAGCATATATAGAGTATATATATATATATATATATATATATATATATATATATATATATATATATATATATATATATACATACAGGGTGACCCAAAAAAACAGAAGACATTCAATTGTTTTTCTGAGCATTTTACAGTCAACGGAGA
Source organism: Euprymna scolopes (assembly GCF_053919585.1). Classification (NCBI taxonomy): domain Eukaryota; kingdom Metazoa; phylum Mollusca; class Cephalopoda; order Sepiida; family Sepiolidae; genus Euprymna; species Euprymna scolopes. The sequence goes on from NC_136499.1 coordinate 36,767,857, forward strand.
AAAAAAGGCCAAAGACCCTAGTGTTTTGATGTGATGTTTTGAATATAATAGACTAGTTATGACTAAAGTTCCATTTCATTCCAACAAAACACTAAGAAACCGGGCCTAATTAGAGTCGGGGCCCGTTTTGGGGGGGGTTACCCTGTATATATAAAAATTAAACTGAATCTCAAGCGAAGTCCCCCCCCGTCTTTTGTACCGGGACGTCCAGAAAGCAATCAGCTTGATCAATCTTGGGGAAACCCCTTATATCAGACAATTGCTATTTATTTTGGACACTTTATTTCAATGGTGAATTGTTTTTTACCAACACCTTAATGAAGAAACTGAACTGGCCTCCAGCCAAAGTTCGTTTCTGCAAGTCACCTTTTTTTATTAAGATCGCTACATCTAAACGCTTTATATTATTATATTTACATAAGATAAAAAACCATTTAGAAAATATATATTGTAATAATTTACACTAGTTAAACAACATTTAGCAAATATATATTCTTATAGTTTACACTAAATAAGAAACACATTTAGCAAATATATATTCTAATAATTTACACTAGTTAAAAACATTTAGCAAATATATATTCTTATAATTTACACTAGTTAAAAAACATTTAGCAAATATATATTCTAATAATTTACACTCGTTAAAAAAACAGTTAGCAAATATATATTCTAATAATTTACACTAGTTAAAAACATTTAGAAAATATATATTCTAATAATTTACATTAGATAAAAAATACAGTTAGCAAATATATATTCTAATAATTTACACTAGATAAAAAAAAACTTGCAGATATGAAAAAAAAAAGATTAACAAAAAAAGTTAGGAGAAAATTGAGCCGTTTTATATTAAGCAAAAGTTTTATAAGGAGTATTGCTAAGATATTTCAAAAAGCGTTACCAGTGCACGTTAAGTTTTAAATCTCATATTAATTTATATTCAGTAAATGCTTTTAATAAACGTTTGTTTTTCTAAGCGTAGGCAAAGCTCATGTCTTATGTTCAACGGATTTTCGATACAATACATTAATCCTTATAATTTCAACTTCCTTAAACGCAAATGTTATATGACATACTGAACGTGATATTTAATAAAAATTACTAAATAAAAAAAGAACATTTGCCGCGGATTCTAAACAAGAAAATTTAATCATCAGGACGTTTTGTTGATCTCATTATTGTTGGTTGGTTGATTATTTTTGTTTTACGGCATATCAACCCTTTTCGGGTTATTTAAGGCCGAATCCAAAGATTCGGAAGAAATTTTTTTTTAATAGAATATATTTGTTGTTTTCACGTCGGTTTCTATTTAACCCATAGTTGGGACCCTAACAGGTACTACCACTCCGGGTCAGAGTGGACCTGGGAGCAATGGTAATTAAAGGGTGGCTCCACACTCCCCAAAGCCCACAAGCTGGGGCCTCACCACTGGATATAGTTTTAGGTCATATCCAGGACCCCCTATGAGGGACTTTTACCTTCTGCAGGGAGGGGCAGCAGCGTATTCTAATGCCCCACCGACAGGGCCAGATCTCCTTATGAAAAAAGTTAGAAATATATATCTATCTTCACTTACTAGAGTCTAATAAAGAAAATAAAGAAACACACTGATGTCAAGGTATCGATGATCGATTTTGTTGAGTATAAAATCGATATGTATTGATTTTGTAGATTCTAGTGTATTCAAAGACAACGTCTATACATAATTTATATGAAGAGCACGTCTGATGTCCTTCAGTGAAATGATAAATTCCCAACGGGCATTTATTTATTTATGAGAATACTATATCTTTTTTTACAGAACGTCTTTATTTACTTTATTACTAACTAAGACAAAGTTAGATACAACGGCCGGTTTATAGGTTGCATATATTCATTTCATGAAAATAGAAAATTCAGGATGGGAATAACAATCTTCTGTCAAAAAATAATCTCTTACTGTTTTGTTTATGACCAAATACTATACTTTGAAGTTTTATTTATGGAAGATATCAACAATACATTTGAACAAATTAGACATAAGGCCATCTAAAGTGTGTGAAACATCAATGTTTTTTTTCGTAATCCTTAGTCTAAAGTGATAAAAACTCATAATTTATGTAAGTCACCACAATCAATCATCTCAATCACCACAATACCAGATTAACTCTAAAAGTTCCTCCTACTCTATATTATTCAATATTTGTTAGACGTTTTATGCTTTCCATATCTCGAATGCCAATAAAGCAGTTATTTACATTATTTTCAGCTTTTAACTCAATCAAACAACGTACAGAAAATGCAACGCTAAATCTTGTATAAAGAATTATCAACTCAAATATTCAAAACTATGTTCTCGTCCATTTTCTTGTATTGCTTATTACTAGACATTTACTATTTTTCCTCGTCTATCTTTACTTGTTTTTCACATAGAATGGATCGTGCACGTTTGCCATAGCGGCACTGATTGACTTTCTCCGATGAAAGTATATAATTTATATTTGTTTCCATCTGCCATTTCTTGCAAATCTACTTAGTGATTCCAGGTACACGCCATTCTGTCTTTCCTAGAATTGAAATATTTTTCCACATTTTCATCACATTATATTAATATAACATTGAGTTGTTACAATGCTGAGCTGACTCAAATGTTCGCACTGTCAACTTCAACGATAGCGACAGAACTAACTCTCATCAATATGTACACAAGTCCACGAAACATTGAAGCTATCATACATCTGAATCCCCTCAAATCGTCTGAATCTAGAATTCGTTTGCGTGTAATGGGATAGGTATTCGCGGAAGCGCTCAAGACATATGTCACTCGTACAGCGGCCCGATAATATTTTTCGGACATTTAGTATTCGACTTTCCGAGTACCATAGAGTGGCGAAAGTCCTTCAATAGAAAAGCATAAGCACATAAAGACAATACCTGTAATAATATTGGAAGAAAATCGATTAAGCAAGGAAAAATATTCAGTTTTCATCATTTTTCACAAAACACACGCGACATTATTTTTCGGACATCGTTGAAAGGCCATTAGTCTGTAATATCATCTTTCTTCTCAATAACTTTTTATCAATCTCTCTTCATAATGAACAAACTTATGAACAATAACATCTCTACGTGTTTCTATTTGTTGATTTTCGGCATCCAGTATTCGTTCCCATCGTTGAGCATCTTTCGTTATTTAAGGTCCATCATAGGCAAGTTGCACAAGCATTTCCCAAACATTATCCATTAAATTTTGATCTGGGCTTTTTGTAGTCATATTCACTTTAGTCATCCATTCTTTCATGAGTTTTGACACATGGCTGCTGCAATTGTCTTGCTGTATGACAAAATCATTCCCCATCTCTCTTCTCATGCATGGTCGGGCTTTCTCCTCCAGTAACTGTTTGTAGCTTTCGCAGTTCTGCCGTCCTTTAAGCCATTCCAACCATATATTTCCATAAGTAAAGATCATGGCCCGAACCATATCTCCTGCTCCTGCCATCTGTTGTTTGTTCAGTAGAACAGGCTCACTACTTCTCCATCTAGTACACCATCTATCGGGCCCATCAAACTTGAAACGCTGCTCATCAGTAAATATAACCTACTTAAAGTCAACATGTTTAGTTAACCACCTTTTACCACACTCCAATTTTGCTCCTTTGTGTTTCTTACCTAGTGTATTTTTTCGTAGCCTTTGCATACTTCAAAGTAATCCTATGCGGCGTTCTTTGTACTGTTCGGACGTTTACATCTAATTCACATTTCTCCTTCACTTTTCTTGCTGTAATTTTTTCTCCGGATGTCAAAAGCCGTGTCACAGTCCTCTCAATTCTCCTTTCAGGTCTTTTGCCAATTGATCTTTTCCGTCCTCTCTTCTTTTTTTTCCGCTCAGAGTTTGCCGTCACCATGTATTCGACCGTTGATTTCGACAGCTTCAAATCCATGGCGACCCTTGTTTTGCCAGTAGTATAAAACCGATAATTGATTCTAATGATGAGAGATACATGTACAAGCAGGAGATTTACATACAGCAACATATACATGAACATAGCTTTTAATAAAATACGATTTTTTATCATGTCCGAAAAATAGTGTCACGCAAGTTTTCGCAAAAATCACAAAAAACTAAAATTATCAAAGCCTAACTTAACAAAAATGATTACACTAGTAGTGGATTTTCACTCCTCAACTACGTATTTACAATCTCAAAAGTTTTTGGAACTAGTAACCACCTTAAATTACGTTTTCAAAAGTGTCCGAAAAATGTTATAGTAGTTGTAGTAGGCACTCTTGCGGCGGAAATGAGTTCCGACAAGTCAATGCCAGAGTCGTTCATGGAGAAACTGTCGAGGTTGTTCTGGTAGTGTGTTAGGTCGTATCGCGCAAATTGCTTTAATATTGTCGGGTCGTATCGACGGAGTCGTTCGCGATCATATCCGGTCGTTTCGACAGAAGGTTCTTGGACCGTTATGTATAACAATTATTACTTGTCCTTTTGTTAAATATAACTATATACCAGTCTCTTAGCATTTTCAAATATTGACAGATTTAATTGTTTATAGCCGGATATATTTTTACTATGTGTTATCTTATCCATATATTATATTTAATTCATATATGTTATCTAATCCATGTATTATATTTAATTCATATATACCTCGCTTACGGTTGAGCTTTAATTGCGAGTAATCGAAATACTAGGGTGATTCCTCACTCCTACGTCACTGAAGTTAATCCGAGGTTATGCCATGGAAGGAAAAGACTATAATAGTTTAAATGCCAGGCATTTATCCCCCTAAACGACGGGAAAATTGTCTAAAATGTGGGGGTTATAAAACAAGCGCCGTAGTACAAAGAGTACTCAGCGCAGCAAAAAGCTACGTGATCCGTCGGTATTTCGCTTCAGTAATAACATAACTCCTTTACAAAGGGTTAGAAGGCACACCCTGGTCGGCCTCCTAGAATTTACAGACGCATACCTCAGCTAAGAAGAATAATTCTCCAAAAAAATGGTGATAGGCATGAGGCATTAAAACTGATAGAAAAATCCTCGGTTTAAAAAAAAAAAGATAAATTGGAAAATGATATTCGACAAATGTGATTTATTTCTGACATAATTAAAAATAATTCTGTTGTAAAGATTGTCTGTACCAACGAAGACGCAAGGGTATTATTGCACTACCTTTGCTAAAACTGAATAATCCTAATGCTATTATTCTGATAAATATAATTTCAGACTATATCCGTGTAAAGCGTTTTATCTGCAGGCACTTTTTACATTTCTATTTTATGAATATTAGGCAAAAACACAAACTACGCGATATTATTAGTTGGAATATATACTACTTTGTGATTTAAGCCTCTATAGTAAGAAAGTGAATGTTAATTAGCATTGCATGAACGACACAAAATACAAAAGTTGTTCAAAAAGCAAGACTTAATTTTTAGTTGTTTTTAACACGAACAGTTTAGGAGCGACTGTTAAATACTGCATTACCAGAGAGAGAGAGAGAGAGAGAGAGAGAGAGAGAGAGAGAGAGAGAGAGATTAGAGAGAGAGAGAGAGCCAATGAAAAATGTAAAAAATAAAATATGTCGATAGAAGAATGTTGTTAGAAACTAAATATATAAACCAAAAAAGTATTTAAAGACTATTTATAATAATAGAATATTCTATATTTTCGTTCAGAAACAAAGCAATAATATTTACCAAACCAATAAAATTGACGTGGCTATGTGACGTAGACAACTAAGAAAAACCAGGTTACGTGATTGCCAAATAAACAGCAATGAGAGCCAGTCAGAGTTGAGCAATGGGTAAGTCGTTATTGTTTCGAAAGGGATTTACATAAAAATGCGGCTCACATAAACACCAGTGAATATAAGTTGAGAATGTAGGACTCTAAAAAAACAAAAAGGTCTGCAATCTCCAAGGGAAGCTCGATTAAATTTAGATATGAATTATAATCTGTGTTTGGTGTGCCCTTCAGAGGAAACTAACTTCATTTACAGGACTTTAAAACAACTGCCAGGTAAAAAGAGTTACACAAGAAGGTATGTCAAGCTTGTGTGGTGTGACAAGCAAGTAAAAAGATGTTTAGTTGTATTGTTGCTAAAGAACTGTACGTAAATTGTTATATGTTCTGCTTGTGCATTGTGTAATTGAATATGAATATCAATACGTTATGCGTACATTTCAAAAGAGAGACTTCATGTCTGTTCTTATGTTATTTTTGTTGACAGCTGTAAAGTTACGCTTCCGTAAAAATGAACATTGCGCGTCATTTATATTAATTGTTTTATTATTATTACATTTTCACCCCAAACAAGGCATATTGCCACTTTGGTGCAGGGGGTATTATCAGGGGCAACAGATACTGGGGTACCATGCAGGGATTTGGGCAGCAAGATGTCGGTTCACGTTGCACTTGAACTTCTGCACGTCAGTACAGTTGGGGAAGCAGGGACCTGGAATGGAATTCCAAAGTCAAGCGGTTCTGGGGAAGAAACTACTGGAGTAGAAATATCTTTTACATCTAGGGATCTCTACAGTGTGGGGTGGGATTTAGCAGCCTGTCGGGTTTGTCGAGGGTGTTCACGTCGTGAGGGCACAAGTGCTTGCAGTTAATCAGAGCATTCACCATTAAAATACTTGTAGAACAGGCAGAGGGATGCAACGTTTCGTCGATGGGACAGAGGCAGAAGCTTAGATGCCAATTCAGGGCCTATCAGGTTTGCGACTCTCTTTTGAACCTTGTCAAGGAGCGAGAGACTAGTAGTTGCACCAGCCCAAATATGACAGCAATACTCTATACATGCGCGAATGGTGGCCTTATAGAGCTACAGAATACTTTCGGGTGTTAGTAGTTTTCTAGCACAGTAGAGAGAGCCCACCTCCCTCGCAGTGGTCCTGGCAATGCCTTCAATATAATTGTTCCAACTCATGTTTCCTGTGAACGTTAGGCCAAGGAGTTTGAAAGATGCACTCTTAGATAAAGAGTCGTTGGCCATTGCTATAGGTGGTAGAGAAGGTTTCTTGTAATTATTGAATGAAACTAGTTTAGTCTTGGCGGCATTAAACGTGACCATCCATTTTTGTCCCCATTCCACTACAGATTGGAGTTCATCCTCTAGTGTTTCTGCCATTTCTTTAGATATGTGTTCATTTGTTTTCCTGTCGTGCCTGTTATAGAGTGTGGTGTCATCAGCATATATACCCATCTCGGAGGCAATTTTGTCAGGGAGGTCATTTATGAATATCAGGAGCAGTAGAGGTCAAAGGATAGACCCTTGGGGCACTCCCGCATTTATATTATATTGTTTCAATGTATGACCGTCGAGCACAATCTTGATTACACACACACACACACACACACACACATATATATATTGACGGCGCGATGGGGGCGTATGACAGTGCGGATATCTGCGATCTGGTTGGACTTTTTCTACTGGAGACCATGAAATATAAATTCCCAGATCACTTTTTTGGATTATATAGAGATGATGGACTTTGCCTATCGCGTGACTACAATGGATGTGCACTAGACAGGCTTAGAAAAGACCTAACTGATTTTTTTAAGGAACTAGGCTTTAAAATAATAATACAGACAAATTTAGATAGAGTAGATTTTTTAGATGCCACTCTAGATCTCGAGAAGAAAATACACAAACCCTTTCACAAACTAAATGAAAAACTCATGTATATAAATAAGGGTTCATGCCACCCACCCACAGTGTTTAAAAATATGGTAGCGAACATTAGCCAAAGGATTTCACGGCTTTCTTCGAACGCTGAAGTGTTCGAGAAAGCAGCACCATATTATAATGACGCACTGCATCAAAGTGGGTTCAATGAAAACATAAAATTTCAACAAACCCAGAATAAAGAAAATATAAAACGAAAGAGGAAACGGAAAATAATCTGGTTCTTACCTCCGTTTTCATTGAACACTAAAACTAGAGTAGGGCATTGTTTTCTTAGCCTTCTAGACAAACATTTTCCAAAAACACATAGACTACATAAACTTTTTAATAGAAACACGGTGAAAGTTAGTTACTCGACAGCTCCATCAATAAAGTCGATAATATCTAAAGAACCAAAAAAGATAGATAACGCAGGCTGCTCTTGCAGGACCAAAAATAGCTGTCCATTGAAGGGTAATTGTAAAGCTGAATCCCTTGTCTATGAGGCCACAGTAACGGAACAATCCACAAATATACCGGAAATATATATAGGTATGACAAAAGGCCAATTTAAACAAAGATATTATGCACATATGAGCTCCTTTAGAGCTAAAACAAGGATGAATACAGCATTAGCTACCCGCGTGTGGGAGCTTAAAGAAAAAAATACACCCTTTTCCATAAAATGGAGAAAAATAGAGCATAGACCAGCATACGTCCCGGAATTAAGTCAATGCTCACTCTGTAACGCAGAGAAATACTACATCCTCCGGTCCATTCATGACCCAAAAATAAAATGTTTAAATGTGAGGAGTGAAGCTTTGAAAAGTTGCATACATAGAAGGAAGGGGCTCCTAATAAATTGGATCAATGAAAAGAACAACACTTAGATGTTGTTTATATATATATATATATATATATATATATATATATATATATATATAAGGAAAAAAAATTGTAAATACATAAATAATTAGTCGGTAAACTTGGATTTTAATCGCAATTATATTATAGATTTTTAATGTCATATATATATAAAGAAAAAAAATATATATATATTTTATAAATGTAATTTATAATCTATTTCGATTTTAAAACTATAGAAAAATATAATAATGTTAATAAACTAGGGAAATCACTTAGGATAGATAAATACTCACTTCCCCAAACCTTGAACGATTTGGGTTTTTAAAAAATAATTTTTAAACGTATTTCGAAATTTTTAAACGTGATTCGATATAATTAAAAATATATTTTTTAAAACTTTAAACGTATTTTTGGAAATTTTTAAATGTTCGATATAATTAAACTAATTTTTAAGGTTTTAACCGATACCAATACAGATTTTGAAGTTTTTATACATAAGGAAAGAGATTTTAAAATTAAATGGGGTTCAAATTAAAATCGATTCATATAAAAAAACATTTTTTCGAAATTAGATCTTAAATTTAAATAATTCAAAGTTGAAAATTAGGTATTACATTACCCGATATATATATATATATAGATATAGATAGTTAAAAAAAAAAAAAAAAAAAAAAAAGGGGGGGGATTAAACAAAACGAGATTTGAACGTGGATTCGCGAGGTATATATACTTCACACTTCCGGTTATAAGATAGACGAATATTGGCTGAAGAGAGCTTGATAAGGATACCTTAAACGGGCCTTATTATCGGGCTTGAAACCGACGGTACCAATGACCTGTCTCAACTAACAACTTTCTGTACACAAAATATATATATATATATATATATATATATATATATATATATATATACATAAGTATATAAATATACGTTCTAGATTAAATATACAACAAAATGAAACATGCATATATATATAAATATATATCTATGCATATATATATATATATATATATATATATATATATATATATATATATATATATATATAATTTGATTGCAGAAATTCCTCTCTGGAGAAAATTACGATAGGTTGTAATAACAGATGCCACACACGAATTTATTTCGTCTAAAATTGTACCCACCATCTTATGTAACTTATTAACGCAGTAAAGACACAATTATTATTTATCTTAATATATTCCCTTATTTCCTACGAGCGCCATCATCACGATTGCCAAGACCTAAAGACAAAGTAGTTCAGATTTTCCCCTGTAACCGATTATCCATGCATAAGAACTAAATTGACTGACTTAAGTCAACTGAAAGTGCTCAACGATAAGAAACGACTTTCTTAAAGGGGCTGTCGTAATTACTTTTTTACTATAATAATTAAATACTTACAGACACTAGTGTTTCATCATTTCGGTAACCTTCAGTGCAGGGTGTCACAATAAACACCAGTCGACAGATTCGAAGTCGGCAACATGAGCCATCTGTGGCTTGATTAGCAAAGACCGTATCCAATCGGCTACCATTAACCGCCTGGAATAACGTTGAATTTAAACATTTTAATTTAAAATGTTCTTTACGTCAGAACAGTGATCTAATTGCTAGACGAGGATCTACACACACACACACACACACACACACACCCACACCCATATATATATATATAGAGAGAGAGAGAGAGAAAGAGAAAGAGAGAGAGTTTTACACCAAAGTCTTAAAAACCAAAGCCTTAGTTAAATGTATAAATATTTAAAAAGGTGTTGTGCTCGGAGTATTGCAGATATAATTTCGATTATAAAAACTGTCGATTATTACCAACACTAAATTTCCGTTATTTTAGATTTAGAAAAATATTCCTCATCCATCCAGCGTCTTAATTCTTAAAAATTAACATTATTTTTAAGAAATGTTCTTTATAAATGACAACTCTTTAAAAATTTGTGCCCAAAGACAACACATAAATGAAACGTTACACAATAGAACACCTCCTTACGATTTAAACAAAAACAATATGGAATACCTCCTATAAAAAGGTTCACAAGCCAAAATTCTTTTCAAAAACGCCCGTTCAAATTTGGCGTTTTCCTTAATCTTTAACACAACGATTTTGTGCTGACGAGGAGAAAATATCTAAAAAAAAATATTTATTTTTAAATATTTTATTTGTAAATATTAAGTGAACAAATGAGTATCGATACCAAACGGATCATACACATAATTTGATTTTGTGGTTTCTCCTTGTGAAACAGATTACTAATTACTCAATTTGTCATCTTTAATAACACACACACACACACACACACACACACACACACATACACACACACTCTCTCTCTCTCTCTCTCTCTCTATATATATATATATATATATATATATATATATATATATAGTCGTTGAAGCCTTTGTAACCTTTAAAATTATACAAAAAATATTTGTTGTTAGATAACCATCTAGTCAGTAAGTCATTTAATCACCTGCAATCACTGCATCAACTCGCTCTCTCTCTCTCTCTCTCTCTCTCTCTCTCTAAAGTAGTAGCGTTCGTGTGTGTGTGTGCGTGTGTGTGTGTCTGTGTGTACAACTCCCAATGACTAAAGAAATATAAAGGCCAAATGTGTGTACATGTCTCCTGGTCAATAAATATTAATGCCCATGTTAGGATACTTCTGTCGAAGGAGACATTATATTGTATACGGACTTTCAATATATAGCATTCTTCAAACCACATTTATATTATTGAGTTACGGTCATTAACATATCACATTAAATTAAATCTATTTAAATAATTACCTCGATGACATTACTTATTCGACATAATAACTTTGTTTCAACTGTACTAAATAAAAAAATAATTATTTAATTTATTTAAGCTTCAAGTTATATTTGATTTAACTGATTTTATCTAAATCTGAAACCGTGTTATTTTCAAACCAAAAACCAGAAGACCAAGAAGAGAAGGAAATGTGATATTTTAATTGAAACGGAGCACGTTATTAAATATTTCATGATATGAAAAAAATACTTTTTGAAAAAGTGGGGATCATTTTCCTATATAAATTTAATGTAAAATGGGCACCCACTTTCTAACAGCCTAATAATTTTTTCATATCATAAAAAAATTAAACTGTGATATTCGTTTTAAACACCACGGAAAACCGGCACTGTTTTTTTACTAAGATATTTGTTTATGTTTTCATAATTTAGGACGTAAATAATGCTGTCAGTAAGCTTACACGCGCGGTTTACACTTATTTTTTGAGGTCGTATTCAATTATAGAATTTGTCTAGTTTTTATCAGGTGCTCTTGTACTTAATTAAACCGCCTCCTAATGTAAACAGAATTATTGTGTTAAACTGCAGAGGCACCTGTTAACATCTATACAAGTTCCATAATGAAACAAGACCGAAAAACAAAAGTATGCTTTGGTAAACTTATTAACAGCGTACTTAGCGTCCTAAACTATGAGATGAAAAAATGAACGCATTTCTTATTAAGAAAAACAGCGCCAATTTTCGGGAGTGGTGAAAACGAATATCACAGTTAAATTAGTTTTATGATATGAAATTACTAGGTGACCAGAAAGTGGGTGCTCATTTTACGTTAAATTTATAAAGTTACCCCCACTTTTTGAAAAAGTAATTTCTTCATATCATGAAAACTACTTATCTGCCCCAAATTTAAACGTAATATTCGGTTTCAGCACCACGGAAAGCCATTAAAATCGTCATTTGAAAGTTTTTTGGGGAGTTGGAAACAAACTTGACATTGACCAAAAAAATTAAGATCTGTTTTTTGTGGCCTAATACGTTTAAGCAGTATTTATAAATAATATGAAAGAAGAAATATTTTTAAAAATTAGCATTTTAGCGTGGGGGATAACTTTTCTATATAAATTTAATGTAAAATCAGCACACATTTTTGGCCACAAAGCGTTCAACTAGACATGTAATCTTTAGCATTTTTTAAATTTTGGCGATCGAGGGGGGTAAAACATGACAAATACAAAACCTTTTTGTTTTTTCCTGGTGGTGGGGTGGGTAAACATAAAATAACGATAAATTTAATTAATTTTTATGAAACCATTCTGTACTTTCACCTAACAATTTTATAAACAGAACGAACCCCAAAATATGACAAATTCAATTAGGGGTGGGGGAAGAAGAGGGGAGGATTACATTAGAAATATAAAATAACAAAAATGTCATTTGATTGTTTTTGGAATTAACTTTTGGTAGATCTATCAATTTTTTTTATTTTTTGCGATCGCACGGGTATTCGCTGCTATTTTTTTATTGAAACAAAAGTTGTAATGATTTATTTTTAATTATCTTTTCTTTGCAGGGGGAGCTTTTCGGTGCTCAATATCCGGAGAATAGTTTCTTCTCTTTGTAGCCCTTCTGCATAACTATATGGTGGAGAGGGTATCACGTACTTCTTTTTTGGGGCGATTACATTTACATGTTTTAATCCGTTCTTTTATTTTTGTTGTTGGGGTATCCACGCTGCCCACGATGAAAATGATTAGTATACAGGTGTGTTTCAAACAGAACTTCATGTCAACCCAGGCAACGCTGGGTACCCATGCTAGTATATATAATAATAATAATAATTATAATAATAATAATAATAATAATAATAATATATATATATTTAGTAGAAATGGTAATTAATAAAAACTGAATAAAGTGCTAAATACTGTTGTAGAGCAAATATGCGTTTTATTTTTTATTACCGTATCTTTCTGTTAAGTTACATTATTGTTTCAACTACCCGGTCGTTTTTTTGGGCCGTCTGTAGCTTCCTCAGACTTTTCAGAAATGTTCGTTGTTATGCGATGAAAGAGTGGAAGAATGAACAGGGGAGGGGTGCGAGAAGAGCGGGGGAAAAGAGGAAGGGCATCAGGAGAAAGGTGGGAGGGGGTGCTTGGTATGTGGGTAATGTTCTAGTTTTGGAGTTTAAAGAACTTGTGGGGGAGGGTTTGGGAAGTTAATTTCTGGTGTGGCTGAGGGCATAGGGATACATGGAGGGGGAAGGGGAATATGTGGGGGTAGGAGGAGGGGGTTACTTCAAAATTCGAGTCTTAATGTTAAAGTTTTTGGCGTCTCGTTGGTGAGATGATTTCTTGATAAGTATGTCTTGACCTGTTGGGTGTTCGCTTAGGTTCGGAGGCGGGGGGGGGCTATGATTCGGTTTATTTATTTAGTTTACACGGGCCTATGCACGCATATTGATTCAGGCATACCTGCATCCCCACGCATATATGCAAGCGCATGGGCCCGTGTATACGCCTCCTTGTGGTGGGGGCGTTGATGTGTGTATGTATCTGGATATGAGCGCATCAATGCTTGCGCACACGTACCCAATGTTAGCACCTTAAGGAAAATTTTACGTAAGCGGGAGCGACGCGGGTGTCTATGCATGCATGCGCACACGTGTGCATATATTTGCAGCCAGGGCGGAGATATATGTGTACATGAGAACGTTTCTTTAAGTATATATGTGTGTACGTGCGCATGTGTGTGCTCGCGGGCGTGGCCGCGAGGTAACCCTCTCCAAACAATTAACTACTAATAAAAAATAAATAAACTAGTGTCACCCAGTGCTAATTTCTGCTTCGCGGTGTGAATGAAATTGTCATTTAGGGATTCTGACTTAATTTCCTGAAGCGTGACCGGCAGTTCGCGGATAATATTGTTTATCATGGTTTTTATATCACTATTAATACATAGTGCTGCGATTACTGAATCTTCAAGAGGTTCCATTTTGGCAGGAATCAGTCCCGATAGACTGTCTGGATGGGCTGGTTGTTTTGAGGGGAGAAATTGAATTGTAAAATTATAGTTCAGCAGAATAGTTCCTCATCTTAATAGTCGGTTCGCAGTGAATATTGGAAGTCCTTTTTTATCCAAAAATTGATATCAACGGCTTATGGTCAGTTTGTAGAAAAAATGACTTCCGTACAAGAACCGGTGGAATTTTGAAACTGCAAATATAATTCCTAGGGCCTCTTACTCGATCTTTGAATAATTCTTTTCCGCTGGCAAGAGAGTCTGTGATGCGAAAGCAATAGGTTGTTTCGAGCCATCCGGCATTCGATGTAGCAAGCACGCCCCGACGCCATATTGACTAACGTCGCTAGCTACTATTATGTTCAACTGCGAGTTGAAATGTGTTGGGAATAGTTTTGAAGTCATGATTCTTTTTATTTCTTGGAATGGTGTCTGGCAATCTTCTGTCCACTTCCAAGCCTTATCCTTTTTCTGCAATTAATTAAGTGGTGCGCGCAATTTGTCCATATTTAGGATGAACCCCTGATAATAATTTGACAAACCTAAAAAAAAACTCTGCAATTGAGTTATGTTTACTGGTGCCAGCATTTATTTAATAGCGCTCGCCCTATCTGGGCGTCTGTCATCTTTATCGATTATTTGAACCAGGCATTTAATTGTTTGTAAAAAAACCTCGCATTTTTCTGCTTTGATCTTAAATCAATAATCTTGTATTTGACTGAATACTTGTCTGATATGTTTTTCATGTTCTTCCGTGCTTTTGCTCGCTATGATAATATCATCAAGATATGCGATTGCGGTGACCAAGCCGGACAGCATAGTATCCATTACTTGCTAGAATATTGCTGGCTCCACCTTGACACCAAACGCGAGTCTTTCGTATCCGTACAAACCACGATGAGTGTTAATACAGAGGAGGTTAGCGCTTTTGTCGTTTATCGGAATCTGTAGGCAAAATATTTTTATATGCTGTAGGTTTATTATATGATGTAGGTTTATTATATGATGTAGGTTTATTAGATGATGTAGGTTTATTATATGATGTAGGTTTATTAGATGATGTAGGTTTATTATATGATGTAGGTTTATTAGATGATGTAGGTTTATTATATGATGTAGGTTTATTAGATGATGTAGGATTATTCTATGACGTAGGCTTATATGATGTAACGTTATTATTCGCTGTAGGGTTCTTTCATTCCGTAAGCTTATTGTATTTTATATGTTTATTATATGCTATAGATTTCTTATATGCTGTAGTCTTATGATATGCTCTAGGCTTATATGTTGTATGTTTATTATATGCTGTATATTTATTATATGTTGTATATTTATTATATGCTGTATACTTACTATATGCTGTAGGTGTATTATATGCTGTAGGCATATTATATATCTTAGGTTTATTATATAGTGTACCTGTATTATATGCTGTAGGCTTATTATAGGCTATAGGTTTATTATATGTTGTAGGTTTATTATGGATCAATTCCTGCTGTGAATTAATCAATACCTCAAGGGCATAAACTTGTATTTGTCCTTGATACGACTGATATATAAAAGTTGTCGGCATAGGTATTTCTGTATATTCTAAAAAAATCAATAGGTATCGATTTGTCATATTTTATAACAGCGAAAAAATCGATTGATCATGTGAATTTGAAATAAGAGTCTTAATTTTTTTTTGTATTCAGACTATAGCTAATGAAGACAGGTTGGCATTTTTCTCGAATGTTTTGCGTTAAAAAGAACAAAAAGATAAGTGGTCACAATTTCTTTTTCACTTGCAAAAATCTGGAGTTTGTTTTGCTGTTTTACCTTCTTGATTCTTTAAGGAATAATAAAGTCAAAAGAAATTTAGTTCATGAAGTCTTCATTTTCTATAAGCGTTAATTACAAATTTGGTTTTATTTTATTAGACCTGACAAAATACGTTTTTCTTTTAGTTTTGGCATTAACCATTTTTTTTTCAGTTTCAAAACAATTTACTTTTTAGAAAATATTTGCATACCAACACAATAACTGCATATGCGTTTATTTCTGTGAATTTTGTTTTCTTCGCATTTTGGTAATATTGTTTTTACTTTATCTCATTGGCTTAATGATTTTAAAATCTTACAATTTAATGTTATCGAGTTTGGTTCACGGCTTCCCGTATGTCTAGTCCAGTGTTCGGACAATCACAGCGCATTCCAAGGAATTTGTTGCATTACAATAGATTTCTTCCTTCTTTGAGCACTCTTGTAAGAGAAAAATACAAGTCTCACTAGCAAACATGTAAAACTCTTCGTACAAACGCATATGGAAATAATCAGTTGCTTAAAATGTTTAGATATGCATTGATATTTGGATTTGCATATATATATATATATATATATATATATATATATATATATATATATATATATATATATATGCTAATATATATATGCATGTGTGTGTGTGTGTGTGTGTGTGTGTGTTTGGAGCGCACTTTATCACTCACATCTCTGCCACTACTCTTAAATAGAAAAAAAAAAACATCTTCTAATTGTGCTTACACTAACTTCGACAGTTTTCTAAACTTTTAATAAGCGTAAGTGAATGATAATATAATTTATTTTCCTGCATGTATGAATAAAATCGCCCATCTATGCTTCTGATACACGTTCATAGCCGGTTTTGATTTAATAATCTCGCGCTGTTAATATCTGGAAAAATGAGGCGAAAATCTCAGGTAATGAATGCATTAGTCAGTCATAATAGTAATGCAAATTTTCAATCATTTCTGACACATTCGTATAGAATAAAAAAAATAGGAGGCGTTACTTTTAGAATGCCTATCGTCTTCAATGATCCACACTATATTTACTTTAAAAGTTATAATTTTGGATTCATTTAATTAACATTATCATACCCAAATTGATATTTATTTGCGCATAAAGTAAACTTTAGGTGTATTTTCGAAGTTATTTTCCTATAAAGCTTGCTTTGAAACAAGATAAATAAACTAGCTCATATAACATACTTTAATCTATCTTGCTTGATATAATAAGCTTACACAATTCAAACGTGCTTTTTTATTCAAATTTTACCACAGTAAACAATTATAAAACCCTGGTTATATTATTGATGTTCGATTTTTAAAATTTCTTTTCCATATAATTCCACAACGTAAGCGACCCATGACAGATACTAAACCTATTACAATCATTTAAATGCATTAAATGCACACCACTATAAATGATCAGTGCTTAGAGGAAGTCTATCAATTCCAATACCTCGGGTCTACACCACCATACATCTCAGCATCTCCAAAAATAAATGAGCAGCTACATGGTCTGCGTCATCAACACGTTTCTGTACGACAGTCAAGGATGAACAACCTGTAGGAAACACTTTTAAATATGGCATACATTTCACATGCGTAATACGCGGAGAATTCGTGGAAAGACAAATTTGTTCCTTTTCTTCCTCTTTCTTCGCTCAAAACGCCTTCGCTTTATATTTGAATCCCGAAACACATTGTTATGTTGAACTTACTACTGGCAACATAAAAAAAAAAATTTGGTCGCCCTCAGCTTTGCTATGTGGATCTGAGCAAACGCAACATAAAATCTTGTAGTGAAAAACTTGACAGCTGGGATCCCAAAGCTAAAGTCCGCAACATCTGAAGACAAAATAGTAATAAAAAATCTGACCACTGGTAAGTTTTATTGCAGTGCGGGTGGGCACCAACTTATTATTCAGGAAGGCCACCAACACGACGCACCGACCTTCACTTGCGATGTCTGTAACCAACATTGTAGTCTCATTCAGTCACAGGCGCTGTTCAACCACAATCTCTACGAGCTCAACCTATATAATCACATAGTTCGAAAGATGCCTATAACATATTACAAAAGTACAAACAGATGCCAGTGCATATATTTTCTACGAGTTCTGATCAAGTATTTAGTAAATTATTGTCATTTAAAATATAGTAAATAAAAATGACATTATTCTGCAATTTTTAAGCTGAGACGGCTCTTTGTTTTATATTTAACAGACAACTTCAACATTATATGTAATTCAACAACATATAAAACAATAAATAATTTCCATTTACCAAAATTTGACCTATCTATGTTATATTGAAATACAATTTCATATATTATAGAAATGCACACATATGCACCTTTACTAAGAAATGTACCGTTAATATCAGAAAGTCGTAATTAAGTTTGAATTTAAGGACAGTGGCATGGCAATAATTTCATATATTAGACGTTTCCTTTTAAAAACTATTGTTTTTCACATACAAGGGAGATAATCCTTACACACATAATGATATCAGCGTTACTCTCCTTTCAATGTGTTTTGATTTAATGGTTGAGAATTAAAAATAAGTAGAATTTAATAAACGGATCCCTCCCTTTTTTCTCCTTTCGATTAATATTTTTTTCTTTGTTTTTATCCATTATTTTTCTCTTTTTACCTTTTCTTGCTTTTAGTATCTCATATGGATTACTACATATTAACTAGGGCTAGGCCAATAGAATATTCTTTTCGTTATTTTGACTCTCAGATATATATGTGACACAGTTAGACACAGTTAACCAACCGAGGACCACATCACCTTATATAACCGCAATTAATATATCAACGGATACACACACGTGAGTCAAAACAATGAAAAGAATATGCTGTTGTCATAGCCCTAATAATAACATATGAAAATTATGAATGAAAATAAACAACATGTACTTAATTATTTAAAAAAAAATAGAAAAAGAGAGACAGCAGGTGATTTAACAATTATGTTTTATTGGTAACCTTTGTTTCGGAAATATAAGGGCATTTCGATCGTACAATATGTTTATAGTCTAATTAAAAGTTAACCACATTTTTCGTTAGAAATAATTCAGAAATAGTATCCTCCGGTGTTTTACTTGATATTTTTAACTGATTATATAACTTTTTGTGTAAATTTTTTTTCAACTTAATATACATATGAAACCTTTTGTTTTTCCTTTCCCAAACATATCTACTTATAAACCGAAGAAGGTAAACATTTACATCATTCGAGACATAGTGCTAATAAGACTCAAGACGAGCACATTAGTCCGATTAATCTAAATAATACAAAACTGATATAAAATGAAATAAAATAGATTATTTTTCTACCAGTACGAAAACATGAATATTGCATGATGGTAAAGTTTTACGTTGAAATCATTCTAATAATAAAATAACCACAAATGAATACGATCGGCATATTACTGAAATGTATTCATTTGGAAATATGTTTCTTTTCTTTAGTATCATTTCATTATAGTGAACAACTGTAACGTTACGGTTACAAACAATCAAAGGAAATAAATAAATACAAATCCGGGTCGGAATTTTTTTTTTTTTTTTTTTTTTTTTTTGACAAAAAAAAATTCTCACGCGTTACTTTCCTCTTTCGACACGACTTAAAAAAGTATATGGTTGCCACATGTTTTTTTAGCCGGGTCCGCGTTTCTCTCGACCGCAAGCCAGACACAGCCGGCTCTTAGTCTCGCTCTCGACTGTACACGTCCATTTTCTCCGACGCGCACTGTAATACTGCTTATTTTTCTTTTTCATGTCGCGTCAACTCTCGAACACTTTCTAATTTGTGTATGCCTTTTTTCGACTACCGCTGCTGCTAATATCTTATCTCACCAGCCAGTATTCTCTGCTGCTTGTATTTTCCCACGTTCTCATATGTATTTTATTACACAATTTCCATAAAATAAAAATCAGGTTTTGCCACAGTTCCCTCTCTTTACTTAGCTAGATATTATACATAGATAATAAAAGAAAAACGTAAGATACTTAATTTGTAATATACGCATTAGTATTATCATTTATGGCAACTTAAAGAAAAAACAAACATCGAGTTAATATTAGCATATGATTGTTTTATAACTCAATTTCACGTGCCTAAGGAAGTCTGTGATGGCTGACTGTGTTGTTGTTCTCTTGGATCTACTTCAATTGATAGAATAGAAAATATACCCCATTCTAACATTTACGTGACAGGATGAAGGTACACATATAGAAATACACGAAAAATCGAAACGTAACGATATTACAGTATTGAATATTTCTAAGTCTGTAGAGGTTCTTGACGAAAAGGTTCATTTTATCATATATTTCCAATTCTATGCAGAATTCATTACCTAAAGCTTCATATTTACGTAAATATTATCATGTTTCTTTTCTTTTTTTTTTTCTGACGGCGAAATTGCGTTGTTTCCACGGACGTTGTCTTTTTGTATTCATGTATTTGAAAATAACTTTTTCTCGACCCGCGTTATGTTGGTAGGTCATAGGTTGGTTCTATTGTTGTTTAACTGAAAAAACATTGTAGCTAGCATAATGTTTTCAATAGATAGGGGTCAGTAAGGAAAACAAAACACATTATAGGAAAAAAAATGACCGAAAGCCAAAATAATTTTGAACGACGTAAACACACACGGAACACGCACACACATACACGCACACATAATATATATATATATATATATATATATATATATATATATATATACGTATATATATATATATATATATATATATATACTTCGTTCAACATTACTCTGGCTTCTTTTTTCTATAACATTCAATGAGTTTCTTACTGCCTTCCTTCCATATATATATATATATACATATATATATATATACATATATATATATACTTGTTTATTGTTATATAAACATGCTCACATCCCGCTGCTACACATAGCCACTTGTTTCAATCAAACAACATATATCATCAGGTAGCGACTTGACTATTCAAAAGTTCCATGAATAACTTTTGAACTTTTGAATAGTCAAGTCGCTGCCTGATGATATCGGTTGTTTGATTGAAACAAGTGGCTATTTGTAGCAGCGGGATGTGAGCATGTTTATATAACAATAAACAAGTATTATCAGCTCTTTTCATTGAGCACTATCTAACAACCTCGTTGAATTCATTAGTCCATTACTTTTGAATATAAAAACCCGCGTATATATATATATATATATATATATATATATATATATATATGGAAACAGAATGAATATAAAACCAACATGTGTGCTACAAATAGAAAATGTAAATATAAAAAAAAAAACGTTATCCTGCAGTTAGTGATTATATATTACTGATAATCATTATTTACTATTATATCAAAATCACTTTGTGCGCATGTGAATGTGAGTTCCTTTCCCTGTATGTTCCAAAACGGTTGCGCCTACCACTTGCAACTTTCACACACAGCTATATAGGGATGTGATAGAGCATTCTACAACAGATCGTATGATCCCCTGTTGAAGCCCGGGTGCATCTTCCCATTTTATTTTAATTGTTTTCTTATTAATGAGTTGAACTTACAATGAAAGAATGGGTGTCATTTAAAGCCACTTCAAATCATTTCTTCGCTTGCACATTTTCAATATATTTGCTGATTTTCCACCGAAAACGTACCACTACTATTAACAGAATCTTACACACAAAGGTAAAAAAAAAACCCTGCAATTATGACCATAGGTTTAAACATATATAAGTCGCTCAATTAAAACAAAATCATTTTCAAAACGATCTTTAAACTTGGACCCCTTACACAATGAGATTACTCCCAACTTAATATCTGGTCGACTCAGTATCCAATAGATAAAACCACACACCACATCCCCTAAATGAAATAGTCTGCTATGATTAAAACCCATGCAGATGTAAAATCTGCTTTCACCGAGAAGGTACTTTTTTCAATGGGAACACGTGAACGTTTTTCACCATTTGTTACCAGTGATTTCGTTTTGAATGCAATTTCTTCTATTTGGATTTTTTTTTTACTTATGCATCACCACTTATCAAGGCCAAGAGGCCACTTAAGGATAAGGGTTAAAGAGTGTACAGTACAAATTGGACAATATAGTAACCGTTAGTAATGGAGATTCAGTAAATTTGTTAACTTATATGGAACGGCTCATCAAAAACTTGTTTACGTTAGACTTGAAGACAACCATATTGTAGTAAGCTGGAAAGCAGAAAAACGGAAGACAATTCCATAGGCGTGCAGTTCTAAGAAAGAAGATTTGCTCATGGAATCTACGTTTAGGTTTAGGCACAGATAAAGCGTGGGGAACTTAGTGGTAGCCTTTTCTGCTAGACGGGTGTTTCTTGTGAAAGTTTGGCGAGGGGATACCATAGAATGGAGCTCAGCCGAGCACTTGCCATGAAAATAACGATAAAGCAGAGGCAAACTCGCAACATCTCTTCTGTGAGAAAGAGGTTGCAGGGAAGAGAAAAGGACATCACCCATAAGGTTACGAAGTCTATTTTTAACTCTATCAAGGCAGGATAAGTTCTTTTCAGCAGGTTCTGCCCAGATGTGGCAACAGTACTCCATCCTGGGAGTACCTGGCTTTTTATAGATAGGGAATTTCATCAGCAGTGAGATTCTACTGGATCGATAGAAGGATCCGACGATTTTTCCAGCGACCTTGGCAACAGATTTAATGTATGTGTTCCATTTAAGATCAGGAGTAAAGGTCAAGCCCATAAGCTTGTCAAAACATGAGGCCTCCCCAAGACGAGAACCATTCATTTCAACTGATGTCAGATGGGCAGAGCGTTTATGATGTAAAGATAAAAGCTTGGTTTTTGATGCATTAAAAGTAACAAGCTACCTCTTTCCCCATTGTACCACTTGATAAAGATCAGAGGAGAGAGAATCAGAGAGAACTTGGTCGTTTACGGTCTTAGATACCACAGATAGTAATGCCATCAGCATAGATATCTACGAATGATGTAAGGATGTGATTTGGAAGATCATTAATATAGATCAGGAAGAGAGTTGGACCCAGCTTCTGATTTCTGCCATCAACCACTACTCTTATGAACCTATCAGAACCTATTTTTATTTCATGAGTCGCCGATGTTTTGTTTGAATTTTTGAAAGCATTTCAAAACTAACATTCACTGCAGTGAGACCATGGTACTTTACTGAAACATATAAAATATAAGTTTTAGATGAATAATTCGTATCTATTAGTATAACTGGCCATGATACGTTTCAATAATTTTATTATAGACATTGCTTTTTTTTTTTTTTTTTTGATAAACAAGAAAATCAAAGAAAAATACTAAGAATCTTTGGACAAATTCAAATGTTACATATTACCTACTATTTTTCTACATTATTCTACAGTAATTCGAGAAGAGAAGATATTCTAGTAGCAACCCTTAATATGATACATACCCAAATTTATTGACAGGTGAAATGTATCCACTGTGTATAACATATCAGGAATATTTGAAAATTCTAACCTATATGAATAGAGTGTCGTCATAAGCTAAAGCACTTAAGAAAATACACTTCTAAAAATCTAAACGACCTTTTACCGTCATATATCCGTGCAAATCATAGACTAGATAAAATAGTTGTATTTAACAAAAATAAAATAAAAAAGCAAATAACAAACTGGTTTTATAAATATAAATATATGCAATATAAAATAGGCATCCTACCTTAGGATTTCATTTCGAAAAATCCTTCGGCATTAAATAAATCATAGAGGATACATATTGCGTAAAACATACGAGCTCATCAAACGTCATTTTTCTGGTCTTCTGAAGTTCCAGAAAGAAAGACACAAACCAGGATTAGTGGAAATATAATATGTGCAACAAAAAATCAAAAGCCAAAAAATGAAGAGTGTGGATATATGTCATGTGTGCATGACTTGTGCATAACTCCTGTGCGAACGCCGTTTTACATATTCCGGTCTGTTTATAGTAAGTAGGGTGGAACCATAACGATGTCGCCCTAAGGAAAAAATACTTTTTTTAAAAACAACTTATACTGTTAAGAGGGGTGTGCTGAGCAAAAGAAGGTCAATTTTTAAAACTTTGACCC
The DNA here is from genome assembly GCF_053919585.1 of Euprymna scolopes. Classification (NCBI taxonomy): domain Eukaryota; kingdom Metazoa; phylum Mollusca; class Cephalopoda; order Sepiida; family Sepiolidae; genus Euprymna; species Euprymna scolopes. Next base: position 36,792,081 of record NC_136499.1, read on the forward strand.
CTATTATGACCCCTTAACATTTATTGTTTGGGGCTCAAATGAAGTTATTAAGGCAGAATTCCTTGATTTTTTTCTAAGGAATTCTGCTTTTGGATCATTTTGGACCATCTTCCAGTTACGCGATTCCTTTGGAACTTACCTGTTGTATTGGAAATTTTTAATTTGACCGCGTTTGGATTTTACCATTCTTGGATTTTTTTTACCCGTCACCGAACTATCCATTCATGTGAAATCTTTTTATCATTTTTCTTTTACCTCCTATTCCCCTTACCTCACCCTTTTTTAACCAAGTAAGATCTGTGATTTACTTGTAATTTCATTAAATACTTTTACATGCAAAATCCGATCCCGCATTTTGCTAATTCCTGCCCTCTGATGAGGAGGAGAGTATTTCTTCGAAACTCCGCGGATTAAGGACTATCCACTTATCTCGTGCTTCCTTTTTAAAAGTAAATATGTTTTTAACTCTTTTTCAAGATGTCTTTTAACATGTTTAATAATCATTTGTTCATATATATATATATATATTTACTCTGCAATAGTATTGAGTACCTTCTTAAGGTTTTTACTAATTACCAATTTATATATATATATATATATGTGTGTGTGTGTGTGTATGTGTGTGTGCTTTGCTCTGACCCTATGCATTGTTCATATCTTTATGGACATATATATGTATATTAAAAAAACTTTGACTCATATCCAGGTAATTTAAAATTTCAAGTGTTTTAACTCCAAATGGCTGGTAAAATCTGTACAGGCCAACTCTTTCAGCGTTGACGTCTTGCCAGCCAAATCCCCCCTCCTCAACACCGATTAAAAAGATTGCTGCATGTCTGGATACGCATTTTGTAAAATTTCCAATGTTTAGATCCAAAATTTACTAACTACTCTGCTAGAAATCATAAAGGCCAAATCTATTGAACTGTGACGCCTTGATAGCCAACTTTTCGACCAAAAACCGATTAAAAAGCTTGCCCTATGCCTGAATACCCTTTTTGTAAAATGTCAAATGTTTAGAGCAAAAATTCGCTGAGACGTCAAAATAGTTTTAGACTTTGACCCCAATTTTTACCCCCTTCACCTTTTTTGTTTTGGTTCAAATCAAATTTAAATGTTTGATCTATGACCAAGGACTGTGCATCTACAATTTTAAGTAGTTAGTCCCAAAATTGGCGGAGAAGTTTTTAGATTTTAAAATGTCAAATCTTTGAACTGTGACCCCTTGAAAACCAAATTCCTTGCCAAAAACCGATTAAAACTTTTTACCAAAACTCAATAGCTCTTATGTCAAATCGTGAGTCTGCAGACTGAAAATTGACAGCGTAATTTGGTAGTGAAGTGTACACACACAGATAGACACACACACAGACAATTACACTTTTATAGATATATAGATATGTATATAAATATAGATGATAGATAGAGAGAGAGTGCTTGAGATTGCAAGGGTATGAAAGACATAGACTGAGTTATTATGGGAAGAGGAGAAGGAGGAAACGAGAATAAGCGGATGCATACCAAACAGAAAGAGAGAGAGAGAGAGTGAGAGAGAGAGAGATGATATTTGAGAAAGGGAGAGTGTGATAGACAATAGAAGAAAGTAAGAGAGTTCGTGAGAGAAGAATCCAAAGCGACTGTTGTATAAAAATTCCCTCTCCAGCAAATTGTTGGTCAGTTTCAAATCATTCTTATTGTTTTCTATGACAATGAAAAAGACGGCTACAAAATGCCGAATTAATACTGGGTGAACAAAAACTTAATAGAGAAAGAAATAAGCAAAAAAAAAAAAACAATGTATTAAAACAAAAGGAATAATATAATTCACTATTTATGTAAAAATGTCAAGGAGCCATCTTACCGCAAAACCAAAGCTGTTGTAAACAATTTGGACACATTGTTTCTAGCAGTCGTCGCCGACGGCTGAACACCGTGCGAGATAATTCGTACCAAATACCAATTTGCAGACCGGTAAGCCGTGATAAGGCCGTGTATGGAGATTAGAGGTTGGCAGAATGTCAGTAAATATATGAGATTTTACAGACAATTGGCCTTCAGTACGCTTTCTGATACTTCTTTGAGAGTTCTTCAAGCCTGTCTTGAAAGTTTGCGCCATGCTAATATAGGTTAAAGTTCGAGTTTGTTCATGCATAATCAGTAATGACATTAAAGTTGAACTATGGGGAAGTTGAGCCACGTCGAAATATTGAAAGCATTATGAGATATTAAATACTTTAAAACATATTCAATACATTATTAATTATGAAAGTATATGTTAAGTAATACGTTTCTGAAGTTTTGAGCGGAGTATCGATTATCTGCATTATTGAAATTCTTAGTACTACTGTTCTCTTTCTTCAGAATTATTTCCACAATATTTTAGTCGATGTAAACTCCAGACTTCTTAAGGTGTATCGTGTCGAAGTCAGAAATCTTTCTGTTAACGTCGGGAATATACACAGAATTTAGTGCGAGACAGTCTACTTAATTAAAAGCGAAGCATATGCCCGTTCCCTTAGTTATGACTTGATAGAAGCCCTAAGTTCTTTTTTTACACAGTGATCACCACTTATCAAGGCCCGGAAGCCACTCAGGGATAAGGGTTATTTCAAGTACATTACGTTAGTGTGGAGATTTGATGAAGTGTTTACTTAAGGGGGCGGTTCATTAGGAATTTGTTAACGTTGGACTTGAACACATCCAAGTTGTAGTCCGCTGGGAAGCAGGCAGACGGGACAGAGTTCCACAGGCGTGCAGTTATAAGAAAGAAGCTTTGTTCATGGAATCCGCGTTTTTGTATTTCGGCACAGATATAGAGTGGGGGAAAGTAATTCGCAATTGTATTTTAGATGTTACGAGCAATTAGGATCTCACCGTCAATCCACAAAAGAATGTAACTTTTTCAACTAAATTTTACTATGAACGCTAGCCACGAGTAATTGTTGGGCTTAGGTCGGTCAAAACGCTGTGAGTATAACAATCAAGATGTGAACAGTCGCTCGAAGAATCCAAATAATTAAAATATTTTTATTTATTTATTTACTTCTTCATCAGAAAGTTAGAAAGGTGTGTTTAAAAAAAAAAACGCCCACTAAGCGAAGTGCACTGTGGTTGCAGAGAGGCATGACCAAGGCTCTCTGCATTACTCATGAAGAACCCCGTCAAACGATAAACAATAAACTAAACTTTTCTCACAGAAAAAATAAAACCTGGAAGATTGGACTTCTTAGGACTGCCTGAGCTTAAATAACAAAACAAAGACTGTAGGACTTATTGACAATAAATTATCTATATATTAATACGATTGCGTGTATATTTTCTCTGTGTCACATTTACATCCGGGTCGTTTAATTGTTATGTACTCCCATTTCTTGTAATAAATGATTTTATCAAGAATCCTTCATAAGGTTTGGTGTCGGTTTGGATTATAGCTGATGGCACTCGAGCCATTTATTTGTTGCGAATAATTTTATCACGAATTCTTCATAAGTTTTGGTTTAGGTTTCTGAAGAAGCTCAAGTTATATATATATATATATATATATATATATATATATATATATATATATATATATATATATATATATATATATATATATATATATTCTTCGTGAGTTTTGGTTTAGATTCAAGCTGATGCACCCAAATTTTGGATATATATGTTTTATTTTTGAAATCCTAATTTCATAATATATAAGAATCAATAGAAAATTGACTCTATATATAGAGTATATATGCGAAATATGCATGATTAAATTATCATATTTAAGCGTATTTTACGACCGGGCTACGTCGGGCGTCTCTAGTAGCTTAGATAAATACTTTTAGAGTTTTAACAAAAGAGCTACAATAATATCAGGGCGTCTCTATTTACACTGAATATCCACAGAATGCCAACATCAATATATCACGTGTGAACTAGTCTGCTGTGGAATTTCTACAGGTTCCACTAGTTCATTCATTAATTCAGTTTGTAATAAAAACGATACATGTATCTTTTAAGTAACAGAATATTTCTGGAATAATTTCTAGTCAAATTAATTCGTTCCCAATAATTAATTTATATATATATATATATATATATATATTCTACAGGTACATTTTTCCGTCGATTCCAACATATTCCCCATATTCTAGACAAGGCTTATTTTACAAGAAAATGTGTTTGTAAACTTTTGTTCACAAAACTGAGCCATATTGCGATTAAAGCCAAAGAGGATGCTCTGAGAGAGACAATATTTATGCAGAGCGATGTAGGTGTCATGAGTGACACCGTAAAGTATTTGTTTACATTGCATTTAAATGTTTAAAGATTTGCATAAGCTGATTAAGAGGAACTAAAACTAAAGCAACTGTTCAGAAAATCTTCCGCTACACAAGGATCTTAAGAATGGATATATATAGTTTATCGTAGAGTAAGGCGTGTCGTAGATTTTGTTACAATTTCGTTGGATAAATCTCTATGGCGATGCGATCGGATCGAGAGCTTGGTAGAAACTATAGGACATATATTAATTAATTTTAGCAACTTGCCAAAACGAAAAAAAGCTAGTGGTTTCTTTTTCAGTCAAGGTATTGAAACAATGATCTACGAAACATGAGTGTAGTGGTTAATTTATATATAAAACACTGTCAGAGGTGATACATTTCTGCGGAAAACATGGCAACATACTCAATGTATTTATTGGAATTAATGTTGTTATTTGCTAACAAATTCGAACCTCGGATACTAGAGGTCTCGGCCAAGATGCGCAATACTTGCAAAATTTTCTTTCGGATGTTTGATAAATTCTTCTAACTTTTACATATTAGATATTGTTCATGAATTAATCAGAAAGAGGTTCAATCTTTCTTTGTTCGATTTTTTTGTTAGAATGTATTTCTTTTTGTTGTGTTAGAAAGCGGCTTAGTTTTTATCTCGCTTAAATTTAGTTCATAATAGTTTAGTACTTAATTAAATTATTGTTATCATAGTAATGCCTGTTAGAGTTGTTATTTTTCTCTATTTATCTATTTATTTACTTATTTATCTATTTTTAATTGGACACTCGGCGTTGCCCGGTCGTATAACACGCTTAAACAAGATTTTTAATTTATGCAAGTTGCGTATGTATTATTATAGCTCACTCCTCTATCATGTATATATATATATATATATATATATATATATATATATAATAGAGGATTGACTTATAATAATACATACGATGAATGTTCACAAAACGTCAATCTGATTACTGTATATTTTTTAAATATGCAAACGTGGTAATTATTTGCGGCGGTTTTAAATGGTAACTCTTCTTTTATCGTAAAACTGAACTAATTAATAATAATAAAATGTAAAGAATTCGGAGGGTATCTATGGGCTTGAACACGAAATCATTGAGTCGAATGCTCCATCACTGAGCTACATCTCTAAATAAAAACATTTCTTTCTTTAAGAACAAATGGTTTGCTGAGATTTTTATTATCGCATTTGGCCGGTGTAACGTAAAATATTCAACTGTAATTTTTTTTATATCTATAAGAATAATATACTATTTTTAGAATCAAGTTTTTTTTTCGATACTTATCGTAGGAATTGCTTTAAAATCATATCTAGGAAAATATATATATCTTTGTGCCACTGCACTGCCCGGAAAACATAATTTTCAGTATTTCAGATGTTTTTCAGGCTTTCCAATCGGATTATATACATCGTCACGATGGACTTATTTTGGGCTCCATTCTCACTAAAGGACTATTTTGCATCTCGGATCTAATTAGGAGAATTTTCATGCAAGCTGAAATATTATGCGCGGATTGTTTTTATACGTATGTTTTTTTTACATATTCAACATTTTTTTCACTTTTTATTTAGTATTTAAAAATACAATAAATTGCAGTTTCACTTAATGCCTTTAATAGCAAATTCTAGCATTGGAAATAATATAATTTGCTGATATCTTTATGTCCTCTAATGAGAAGAATTACAAGAATAGAATTCTTTGAAACTCCGCGGAATAAGGATATGTTAATAGTTTTATATTTCTAATTAGTTTTATTGTTATTGTTAACTGTTTCCTGCATATTAACGTCTGCTTAATTCCTTCTTTCAATAAGTATATTTTACTGTTTGTCATTTTTGCATTTAATATTTATATAAACATATTTTTTCTTTCATTTCTAATTCAAATGTTTTTAAGCCAGTATTTACCTGCATTTTATATTTGTGATTTACTGACACCTTTCCTCTTCTGATGAAAAGAATTTAGCTTTGAAATGACAAGTTTTTCTTAGTTGTTTACCTTATTGATTTCATGATATAACAAGTGAAGCATGCATGGTCCCCCGTGAGTGCACAGTGAACGAGGCATAAAAACCAAAAAAAGAAATGACTAAGTTCAGCATTTGCCCCCCCCCTAGCCCCAGATGCCCCCGGGGGACGTCAAATCCTGATGAAAATAAAAAAACGGTGCAGTTTAAGGCCTTAGTATATGTAAATTTGAGTTCTGCGCCATGCAAAAAAAGAAATAACTAAGCCCATCATTCGCCCCCACATTTAGCCCCCAAACTCCCCAAGCCCTTAACATATTTAAATTTGAGTTCAGCACCATTGAAAACTACTAAATTGACATACGCAGAAAATTATCGACAAATATGGGAAAATAGTCTCAAAAAATGGAGTGTTTTATTAGCCCTAAAAGAACCCCTGGAGCACACCCAAGAGTGATCACGAAGTATAGACAAACAAGATTATATAGACATCAGACCATTTCTGAAAGTTTTATAAGAATCTGACGCATCGGTTTTTTTTTTAATAAGCACAGAAGTGTCAATTTTAGCTATTTTTACTCGAAAGGCACCCTTAAGGAGGGGGCAACTGAAGTTTTCCTGGAAAATCCGTTCTGTTCGTTTTTATTCATATCATGTTTATGCAAAATTTAAAAAAATTCCAAGGCGAAGTTATTGAGAAAAGTTCGGACAGACGAACGGACCAACTGACAAGGGTGAATTTGCAGGGCCACCATCCTTTTTGCGGGGAACCAATAGACCTATATGTAACACTTATTGTCCAGTCTTTATTTAATATATTTTATTGTTCCTCTACACATTGCTGAAACTTCCTTATCTTGATAAGTATGATGTATTTTTGGTATATTCTTTGAAGCTTTATATTATATATATATATATATATATATATATGCGTGTGTGTGTATACATATATGCGTGTGTGTGTGTATATATATGTGTGTGTAAATATATGTATATATATCTTTGTGTGAGTACATTATCCAGTATACGTAAGTCCATTACTATGGAAGGTGTTTCCTTTATTTCCTATAATGGGATTCGAGACATTGCATTAGTCCATGTCCTATCGTAATTTAAACGGAAACTCTAGTAGCGGATTTATACATTTTCTCCTGACATCATATTTTTTGGATAAGTTTTCCTCCTAGAAATGGCACTCAATACGATGATTGCCTTTTATCTAGATTATCTCAGAAGAACTAGGCTATCCATTTACTTATCGTTGAATTAAGGGTTTTTGCATGTTTTTCGTAGTATTTTTTAAATATCTTTTCAAATCATGTTTTTCCTCGCGTCTATGTAAGCCATATATGTGTTACTTTCCTTTATTTCCTCAGATTCTCATCAACATAAAGATCTGTTAGCAGGCTACACATAAGGACATCATCCAAGGTGTAAACAGCATTTCAATATCACCTCATCTCTCCTTTATTCTCTTCCCTCACTCTCTCTCTCTCTCACTCTCTCTCTCGTTCTATGCAAATATATTTTTATGCGTGTGGATTTATATGTTTCTATATGACTATAAAGTTTTAAGAAATAAAAACTGATCGGTGCTTCATAGTAATTGCTCAAAGTCACTAAGAAATAAAATGAGAATAACTCGTTGAAAAATGCTGGGACACTATTTTGCTGGCGCAATCATCTACACGTATTAAAGACAATGCGTCTCAAGAAGAGCTGCTCAGAGAGCCTTATCCTGCTTTGAAAGATATCAAATCGAGTTCAAAACCTTTTCCCTTCGCTGCAGCTTCTTTCTCACAGAAGATAAGTTGCGAGCCTGTGTCTGCCCTATCTTTATTTTCATGGCAAGTATCCTTCTTTGCCAAACTTTCACAAAAATCACTTCACTAACCAACTATAATCAACAATTTCCCACACTCTAATCGCATATTTCACGAACAATGGTTGTTTCCTAGAACTGCCCGCCTGTGAAAATCTGGTCCACTAGCCTTCTTTCACTTTGACTACAATGTGACGTGACCGTCCCAGGGAACGGTAGGACTCCCTATTTTGGGGGAATTGAGACTCCCGAAATTCTGGAGAATGCCGGCCAACTATGCTTATGTTATCTGTTACGTATTATTGTATGACCTGCTGAAAGGAAGCGTTAAGTTATTAATTTTATTATTTTCGTATAAAACCGACATATAAATTTGATTGTTTGGTGAAAGCGACAATTTCATGTCGTTTTGAGAAACATAACGAAATATAATTTCGCTCCTGATGCCAGACGAGAGATCACGGGGTTAATCTTTCCCGATAGTGAGAACCGCAACTGCGAGCATTCACAGACTCACAGGTGACTACAGAGAATCGGGAATCCCGCTGGGTTGACGTAATAGAAAGCAATTTACACAACCCCGATACCTCTGTACATAAGCGAATCCCCGCGCCCAAATCAATTAGTTGGAGTTGAGTTTTGAGCGAATCTAATCCTAATCGAAGAGTCATCGCCACTCCTTTCTCTTCCCGTCCATCACTACCACCAAAACTAAGAGTAATTAAATCAAATAGGGACTCAATAGTGTTTGTTAAAAATGAACAACTAAACGATTGTATATAAGTTTGTATCATATTTTGTATATCTAACATAAATTAACCAATTAGAATAGAGAAATCTTAGTCTGTCTTCTTTTGCATGCATGAAAATCTATTCACTTCCAGCGCGTGACAGCGGCATATCAACCTGAAGGTAAAATCTACACCGAACAACCCGATCAACGAGTCATACTGCGCCGAAGAGATCTTGCAAAGAATTCCCTACGAAGAACGAACACGACGAGTATGTGACAAGCGATCCCTATTTAGGGATCGATGGGGGTTCACATCTGTTGCCGCTGACCCGGAAAGGTCACACCCACACGGCCATCATAAAGTTCAATATAAACGTGGTTTTGTTTAACCATACAATCAAATGAACAAATTATACTCAATGTTACCATAATTGATTGCCACTTTGTTGTCACGATGACCAATATATATATATATATATATATATATATATATATATATATATATATATATATATATATAGCGAGTGAGAGGGAAAGAGAAAGATACATGTGCGTGTGATAGGAATTTTTCATCATAAATGCTAGAAAATATACACACTGCATGGATGTATAAAACTGAGCGTACTAGTTAAATAAAATTAATAAAATATATAAAATTAATAATCCAATGTTAAAAATAAAACATGAATGATTGATTTATGAAACTTAATTTTTCAACAACAACAAAAAAAACAACAAACAATTAGTTTACTTTAATCGCTCGGATGGCAATGACTGAGTATATTAATTTTAATAATGTTTACATTGAAAAGTTAATCTTTTAATGTCAACATCAGTGCGACAATAACACTCAACTCTACATGTTCATAGATTTATATATATATATATATATATATATATATATATATATATATATATATATATATATGTGTGTGTGTGTATATGCATATATATGCGTGTATATATATATATATGTATGTATGTATGTATATGTATATATAATAACAATGCATGCGTGTTCTAGAAATCGATATGTTGACAGTTATGAAAAAGTAATGGTTAAATCCTTCAAACCTTAGGACTGAGGGGTGAATTATCTGATCGTTATATAATATCATTTAAATATTTCAGAGCATAAACAAACGTAATTGCTTGGGATTTTTCTAGATTAATACTTGTGCTTAAAAAAGATGTGCAATTAATCTATTGTGTTTAGTTTTTAAAAAAAGAAGCGATTAATTAAAAGCAAAAAATGAAAGGTACACGAAAATTTACGGAAATTCATCGGGTATTTTTGTTTAAAAAATAAGAAAGCCATTGTAAACATAGTAAGGATTGTTTTCTTAATGCTTAAATTTAACTAAAATCTTTAAGTCTGGGTTACGTCCCTTTTCTGTTGACTTTAATGAAGCCCGAAAATGCTGTCAAGTAGTTTTTTGTTGTTTTTCTTCATGTAAATCATATTGAAATTTGCGGAAATTTTAAGTAACGTATTTTTTTTTTTACATAAGTACATATAAAACTTACTATACTGCTTTGTTTATTTTCTTTTAAATTGTAACTAATAATAACGTATAAATGAATGACCACATTTTTTACTAGATCGCCTTCTAGTCAAAATCTAAGGAATAAATTAATATCTCATTGTCACAGGTATTTAACAAGCGCTCTAAAATGTAAATAGGGAAGCTATTTTCGTTTTTATTATTTGAATAATAAATTCTTTTCGATTCGTGCAATTTGAAGCTTTTAATTTAAAAAAAATACAATCACGATAATAGATTTTTTTTACTTGACATTTGATTGCAAATGTTATGTTACAAACATTTTTCGAGGGCAATGTAGTAAAGATTAAATTTAAACTTATTTTGAGCCGTAATCTATCCGAACATGAGAAATGCCGTTCAAATACTTATATTACCAATATCACTAGTTAAAAAAGATAAACCAAATGTTCATTGTATAATAATTGAAACATTCGACTTAAATATGAGATATTAATTTATTTCTTAGGTTTTGAGACCCAGTTTAAAATTAACTCTTTCCAAAGTAATGATATTGTCTCATCAACCAAAATATTTCAATTTAATATATAAAGAGTTCAAATTCTATCATCTGTTTCATTTATTTAAAAAAAAAAAATATTTGTTGAGAATTGTTTTCACGACAAAACAAAACGTTGTTAGATTCTGTAATAAATAACTAGAAAAAAACTAAATAAAATATATAACTAGAGAAATATACTCGTTTAATTTAGTAAAAGAAAGCTTCATTAATGTATACTTTCACGAAAGAAGAAATAGATGGTTTTTCTTAGTATATCTATTATTATTTAAAAAAGAATCGGTATTAGAATACATGGTAAAATCTGAAGCTTATAAAACTTTCTGGTGCTACGAGATCAGGTTCGCTGCAGAGCAAAATGGACAAAGCATTGGTGCTATTGTGTTTATCCTTGCTCTTTGCAAAACGCCATCATTTTCTGCCAACTCAGAAACGAAAACAGCATTTTTACTTCTATAAACAACCAAACGAAACAAAATAATTATTTAAGCATATAATGAACTTGAAGCATATAAGTCTTTTTCAAAATTACTGGATCCGGCATTAAATAACCTGAAAAGAGTTGACACATCGTAAAGTAAAGCAACCAAACAAAACACCATGAATAAATATTTGATAATGTAAAGCATTTGAAGTATAAAATCTTTCTTTCCAAAATTGCTGGATCAGACATTAAATAACCTGAAAGAGTTTGATATATCGTAGAACAAAACGCCCAAACATTACTAGCTCAATGTGGTATTGGCAGGATGCGACAAATTAATTTCTTTAATTTTAATAAGTAATCAATCTAAGTTCTCTCAGACCGGATCAAAACACAGAATTCGATATGGTCCATTAAACAAAAATGGACGATATCGGATTCTGTCTATAGTCAGCACCTAACCTTAATGACCATGAAATCCAGATCTTACCTACAAAATTTTCGCAATGCTTAACGTCGATTTTCTTTGATATTTGGAGGGTCGCTGCATCTACAGCGTTGCATTAGATGGACTCTCTTTAACCTATACATTTACCTACACACACACACCTACACCCCCCACACACACGCCAGAATACAGCATTCGCATATAATTAAAAAAAAACACGAATGTTGTTCCAAAACTAAAACATCTTAATTTTAGAACACAAAACGTTGAAGAACTATAAAAACGGAACTGCCTTTATATTGTTTTTTTTTCTGCAAAGCTACCAACATTCTTAATGCATTCTTGCCAGGAATTCAATAACACATCTCATTTCAAACGCACATCTATTACAGGGTTACTTTCTTAGCGCCTTACACCGTCAATATCTACAACAGAGAGATAGAACTTTCAGCTCATGAATAGTTCAATCAGCATAACAATGCATGTTGCAATCCCGTCTGATCCATTCTGGCGGGATAAAAATATGCAGTTTTACTTTTGTAACCTCATTCGTATATGCTTTCCATAGTTTTACAACTGTTACTAATATATTTAGAAAAGAACAAAAATGTGCTTGTCTAGACATGTTGTGTAAAAAAAATTAACAAACGCGTTTTCATATACGTAATAGTCAACAAAAGAACCGTGCACTAAATTGAAGCACATTCATCCGATATTTACGTTTTAAAGATACGTTTAATTTACTTTCAAATTTACAAAGCCATTCGTAACATTGCCGGGATGGCTTCGTTAAATTTTGCTTGAATTAAAGTGTGATTTATCTACCATGGTCCATCAAGTGTATTAATGCCGAAAATGACTCCAACAGCTTCCACCGATAAAATTTGCTTTTCATTTTTATAAACAAATATAGATGATTTTGCGTAAATTTTGAAGTATGTTTTCTTTTTGTAAAATCTATTAATAGATGAGTATGTAATTATTATTTTGTGCAATTTTCTGTATTTTTCTTGGTAACTGCCGGGTCGAAATGTCCGAATATTTTTATGGGCTTTTGTTATGCAAAATTTAAACCAGATCGGCTAAATAGTTTTCAAGACAAATGAAACCTATCGATTTACATTATAGTCACATTTAATTTATTTTATTCTTACACATAACTTTCAACATGGGAAAGACATTTGCTTTTTGAATGTATGTTTTCACAATTAAATCTACTTCTGATTAGCTACATACCTGAAAATCCTTGTCTACAAAGCTTAAACAATTCAAAGCTACTCTTAAATATTAGGACAATTGATGTTAGGACAACATTTCTCTCTCTTTTTAAAGTTAAATTTACGTACACCTCAAAACGGAATTACACACTGCCTAGGAGAAATATACTATAGCTATCATCGAATCCACATGAGTGCACGGATGTGAGAATGTTGTAGATTTTATTTGTGGAATTTTAAAGTACTATTCCTTACGCAAACACTGGAAGGAAAGTAATATTTTAGAAGATAACAATTTAACAATTCTTGTAGTCATAATTATTTACTAGATATTATTTGTAAGAAGATGGGGTTTAAATGGGAAAAATTATTTCCTGAAATGTTATTCAACAGTCCTCTACATGTCTCTAATATTAAAAACAATAGAACAAAATGATTATTGGACATTAGAATTACAACATTCCTTTAATTTTCTGTTAATAGGAGAACAATGGATTATGTTGCATAGCTATTCATTAAATAGTTTTCACTATAATTCAAATATCTCAAGTTAACATATCTTTCCAGAAACTGAAATAAATAGTAAACCTAAACGCTTGTTGCATAAATATGTGAAAAACGGGTTACGATGCAGCTAAAAATTGACTGAAAATGAACTTTCTACATTATTAGTTTATGTTACTGTTATGTCCCATTTCTTCTCATCACCTATTATATTTATTTTATTATGGTTTTACATTTGCATTTATTTTTTTAAAAATCTTTTTTTTCTTATTCAGCGACTTTTATTGTTTAATCTATTATAGTAAATGCTCGTCTTATTAAACTTTAACGCTGTTCATTTTCTTTTTCTTCCTAGAATCTTTCATGTAATTTTTTCATTTTAATTTTGTCCGTAAGACTTTTGATAGGGAAATCGGTGATATTTGTTCATCTTTTGTGTAGTGTATCTCTCTTTGTGCTTATTTGCTGACAACAATCTAATACGATTGGGATTAATGGATTTCGCCTTGAGGAACCGCACTGCTTTAATAAGCTTCTGGGTCTGATCTCACCAAACTTGAAATAAAAATAAACCTGCATAAAACATGTTGCCAAGCTCACTGAAGAAATTCTTGGATCTTTCCATGAATCCTACAATTATCTCACTCCTAATTCCACACTCTAACATTATAAGAGTCAAATACATCTTAATAAAAGAAAAGAACATTGCAGTTTTATTTTTAAACTTTATTGAAAAATTCATTAAAGCAAATTGATTATGTAGTAGACTTGACAAATATTTAACGAAGCCGATTTCAGCCTCAATCATAACCTCGATTCATATCCGGAACTAGGAGTCTGCTTTTTCCACAAGCGCCGCTGTGTGCCCGGCGAATACTCGGTGGATAGCGGTGATCAGGCTGGCTTTCGTGTTATAGGATGTCATGATGGTTATTTTCTCGGCGTATGACCAGACGAAGTAGCCCAGCAGTTTCAGATCGGAGCAGGAGGATGGCCAGGGACTGAACGGCACAAAGTCGTAGCACTCCTTCTGAAGCCAAGCCTGGGTTTCTTTGGACTTGCGGAATAACTCCGAGTCCTGCAGCCCCACCCAGCCTCTGCCAGCGGACACCTGATTGCACCATGGTATCACAACCCTTTGCAGCATATTCAGGTTCACTTTGGTGTGGACTTTTAAGCTTACTTCGGAAATGTGAGGTAGCATGATGTGGCCCTCACTTAAAACCACACCAAATACCATAAATCCGGCTGGAAACTTCATTGAGATGAAGCCTCAAGCGTTGAACTGCATTTGCATTTTTAGGGTGCTAGCAACGGTCCGGTTGCCATAACTTGGATCGATAGAGAGCATGACTAGTACAGCAGCGCATCTCTGATCTCAGTCGTCGAACATTGTGTCACTTTCAGACATGATAGACGGTCCCTATCGCTCTTGGGATTTGTACCCAACAGGAAAACTAGTAGATGGTCTGCAATATAAAAATATAAAACTGATTTTCATCAGACAGAAATGTAATCATATCCTCTTTTTTGGGGGGGGGGATGGGGGAGGGCAACAATTTTCTCGATCAACTCTGTATGCATATATTAGAACGTATTTTATGCTACCTTTAGTTATATCAGTTCGCTTTACTTATTTGTACCATATAATATTTTTATTCTTGATTGAGCATTTCACCTATATTTATGGTTTATCCTGTGCTTTAACCGATGCTTATTTTACCATGCATTTGTCATTTTTAATATGTAATTTTACCGATGTTTTATTTCACCATTACATTTTGCATCTGCTCGTCACTCGTTGAACCCAGATTCTCAGGAAACCGGCTCATATGTGAAAATAGATAGTTCATCCCGACTCTCCTGTTGCAGCCCAGGTTTATGAAAGCAGCCAGTATGTTGTGTGATAAGTTCCGCGAACTTCCTAGCCTTATACTTGCCAAAAATGTTGTAATGTTATATTTAAAATTTTGTCATGTTGTTAACCATATATATTTTATTTTACCATGTAATCTTAATTATTATTTTATCAAGTATTTTTACCGAATTTTATCAATTTTATCTATCTGTGTTTTCTAATAGATTTCAACATATTCTTATTATTTAACGGCCATTTTAAGCTGCTGTAATGTGTGCTATATTTGTCAACCTATTGGCACCGTCTCATTTTTTCGTACATTTTAACAATACTTATCTTAATTATATCCTTTTAACGATTTCTATTTTACACTTTTTTACTAAGTATAGCTTTCCTTATGTATTCACATCCATACTTATGTTTAATGATGTCTTTCGTGTAATCTTAATTTTCCCAGTTTCCATTATACAATCTATTTCATCTAGCTCCACTTTTCACTATGCACTTTCAAGATTTTTTTACGACGGATTATATGCATCCATTCTATTTGTATAACGTATTTGATGTTTCCTTACTTTAGCATATATATTCACCTTTTTTGAAAGTTACTAATTATTTTCTCTGTCCATAGGTTTATTACTTAAAACTCTTCTATTTAGGCACTTAATTATATTGTTTTCAGGATATTTTTTTTATTTATTTTAAGCATATCTTTTCTCTCTTCCGTATTATGGCGATATCTTTTCACAATCTGCGTTCGTTTGTTCACAGTATTAAACCTTCGATTGGCAAATCCTTCTATTCCATGCATTTTAATATATTCATATTTATACGCTTACTTCTAATGATCTTTTGAAAGCATGCGTTTTCATTTTTTTACAGCCTAATATCACAAGTGAATTTGAGAAGTTTTATCACCGCACAAGCAGGAGAACCCGGCGTATACACCCATCAGTATTTCTGTGATAACACAAGAGCACCTTACAAATGAATGTATCTGTTTAGAACACATTTGAACAATAGTCATTGACTTTTGCATTTCAAACTTTAATTTAAGTGTTACTTAAAAATAATTTTATACAATCAATAGTAACTTCTCTATTGTGCAATGCAGACTAATATATTGAAAACTAAATCACTGTGGGGGGCTATGTGTCGTTCTCGCTAGTTGCACTTACATTTAATGATAACCAAGATATATGTTGACGGGTAGAGAACGCCTAGGTATGCGTGACGCCACACACTTTTTAATATTTAAATATCGACAAAAATATGCAAAACAAAAATACATCAGCGACCAGGTGAACGTTTTTTGTTAGTATTATAAAGAACTACTAGCTTATCTAACACATTACAGCGGGAGTGTTTCACTGAGACTACATCATGGTCGTCTTTCAATTCAATGAAAAAAATACTAGTGATCAACTGTCCCTTAAAATAATCAGATGTTCATACCTTTTCATTTTCACTCATCTCATAATATTCTTTATCAAACAAAAGAAAAAAAAACACGACAATCTACTTATCTTAATGGTCCTTTAGAGCATTTTGGCCCAGATAAGTTGTTGCTCGTGATACAACGAAGTACGTGTAGAAATATACATGCGAAACCCATTCTCAAAAGAGAAGGTAAACTGTCAGTTGTAGGGAGTCGGGCAAAGCTCTATTTTCTTTATGCATCGAAGACTCACACTGGGGAAATTAGATAAAGCGTCCGTGATCGTCCAGCTAATTGCCCTCAACCGCTTCAAAGGTACGCAGTAAACGTTAGTTGGCGCGCACTGAAATATCCGGATATTAACATCGCAATACTTCACTATTCAATTCATTATCATACGAATATAAAACGGAAACATTTTACGCAACCATTGAAATGTCATTAAGATTGCCAGCACTTTCGCTGTAAATAGTCGACAGTAATGATTGACTCAAATTACTTCTGCATAGATATTTTCATTTCGTGTTTCTTTATGTAATTATTTCAAGGCTCTTTAAATGTCCCTTCTTAAGGATGAAACTTCAAAGTCAGAAAATAATAGACGAGCACTACGTTTTTATGTGATTAAATATTCTTGATTAAAGCAATCATGTCTTAAATGTAGCTTGTTTGTGAAAAAAATGGCCTCTTTCTGTCCTGATAGACTATGGAAGCATTTGAAAACTTACGGAGTTAATAGTGAAGCAGGGTTATATGATAACTATCCCACATTTGGGGATCAATAAATTGTGTGTTATAAAGATTAATATAAGTCAAACACAATGCTATGACACGCAGTCTTGTACATAGTACATAATTATTTAGTTTAGTCTAAAACTAACATCTTTTTAGATTTCATTACATGGGTTGTTAATTTTCCTGTTTAAAATGTATATATTCGACGCTATATAGGAATTAAATATACTTACTCGTGAATAGAAATCACTCCAAACAAAGCACGAGACCAGTTCTACGTAAGCAGCAAAGATGGTAATCACAACATAAGAGATGCTAATTGGTATTAGCGTTTAAGAGACTAAGGTATATGGTAGATAGAAAGAGGCATCACATTAATTAATTAATCCTCACACAATTATTAACATAGATGCAATTGCCAATTTTATAGTGATGATTACAGAATTAATCACTACGAAGCGCTAAATTATTACGATTATTTATTTTGGATAAGTTCATAGTTTGCCATGTAATTGACAAAACTCTGTTTTGTCGTACACCTTCTTTTCCTTTTCATACGTGTATATGCCAGCTTGTTCCTTTACCACGCGAGTTTCAAATCTCTCACGCTGGCACGACATCGCCTTGTTGTCCTGCCACGAGTTTTTTTTAATCTTTAGTTTTCTTTCCGCTGGTATGTCAGAAGTTTGCCCCATTGCACACGGGCGTCCGACCATTTTTTATTTATTCATAGTTCGAAATGCATCCTGCTTCAAAAGTTTCTCTCGCACTAACTCGTACTTCCAAATCCTCCGCTCTCTCCGCACACATGCTTTTCTTTATCTTATCGCCCACGTGGATGTTTATTTTGTTTCTGCCTTTTGTTTTCTTTCTGTTCCCTCGCTGTGACGTCAGCTCGCGCACCTTCAAGGTTATTTGCATACGCGTATACGGCGGCTGCTAATAAATGCACATCAGTCGCTCTGTTAAATTCAGCTCTCTGTGTCATTCTATCTATGTCTCCGTTCCTGGATATGACCTTAAACTATATCCGATGGTGAGGCCCCGGCTTGCGGGCTTTGAGGAATGTAGAGCCGCCCTTTAATTGTCATTGCTCCAAGGACCACTCTGACACGGGGTGGTAGTACCTGTTCGGGTCCCAACTTTGGATTAAATAGAAACCAACTAGAAAAGAAAAACAAATATATTCAATAAAAAATGTCTTCAAAATCACTAGATTCGGCATTAAATAACCTGAAAAAATTTGATATGCCGTACAACAAAAACAACCAATCTTTCTCTACATCTATATGTATATACTATAATAGTTTCCAAATAAATATTTACAATTACTTTAATACATACATACACTATGCCATCATCTACATAGAAAGTGATAATGATTGGTGGTCAGGTGATTCGACCTCAGCCACAAAATGAATCTTGTTCATTAGGTTATTATATTTCATCCAGGCCACCGGCTATTCACACAAGAAAGGAATTAAGTGCACGCGTTTATATTAAATACTTATAGAACAATTCAAAGACCAAAACGTTGCGTTAACTGCTTGTTTTCATAGTGTGAATATAATACTAAACGAAAGTTAATCAACGTTTATTTCTCTAAGTGTTTTTATTTTATTTTTATATATTGAAACATATTATTTAAGTTCAGGATAGAGTTAGGATTTAAAATGTATAAGTAATTATAATATGCAATTAATTGACTAAGCGATCCATCTTTCATTAAATATCTGCATGTTACTTTCCAAAATATAAAAACTATTTTACGCTTGCCCTAATGCACTGCCTCATTCGATTTTATATTGCGTATGCCTCGCTATTTATCTTATGCTAAATATTTTTATGAAAGTTTAATGCAATATATTATGAAGGAAAGGGAACGGTATTGTCTGTTGCGAAACCATGAGTGAAAAGGAAAATATATATATAGAGGGAGAGATATATAGAGAGAGATAGAAAGAAAGAGAGGAAGCGATATATAATGAGTCTTCATCCCAGTTAAAAAGATCTTATAAGAGTTGAACTGCCCTTATGAGCCACATGTGCTCTTTCTCTCCTTTTCTTTTTGTCTGTATGTCTGTCTCTGTCTGTCTGTCTCTCTCTCTCTCTCTCTCTCTATATATATATATATATATATATATATATATATATAGAGAGAGAGAGAGAGAGAGAGAGAAAAAGAATGGGAGTGAGAGAGAGCGGGAAGGATAGATAGATAGATAGATAGATAAAGAGAAATCAAATGTATCTGTATCTAGAAATCTTTGTAGCGGCACACAGTCAAACGGTTTATCTCAGAACTTTAATGTCTCCAAATTATAAACGTACATTTTTACATAAACATACTATATTGCTGAGTCATATATTGTGACTATATTGTTGCGTATTTATTTCAAAGTGCTATATAGGAATAGACAATAATAAGTATTATATAGTTTGAGATGGTCACACACAATCGATAAAGGTATTTTCCATATATCGTCTTCATATGTTCTAATATATTATTAACTTTGTGCATCTACTTATGATGAAAACCACATCCATTTTACCCTTGCCTATATAGACGATGAATAACAGTCAATGTTATCATTCGCGTTTGAAGTTTATCTAGTCTAAAGTAGTGCGACCAAAATAGTTTTACTTTCGTGGAACCGTTCCAATGCTGGTGACTTCCTAGCCTTCGAAGAAAAAAATGTTTACAATCTCACTTCTATATCTTTCCTTTAACAGAGCAAGCAAATTTGTGTGTATTCAGTTTTTGTTTTTAAAATTTGTTTATATCAAATTTGTTCAGTGATATGAAATCAGAATTGACAGCTGAATATACTGTTGAATACTATTTATTCAAAATCTCATTTAAGATCAATGTACTAGCACATTGTACTACCCATGTGCATATGGCGTGTTACAGAATAAAAGAAACACAAAACAAAATGCAAAAGTAAATCGATACTAAAATTAATATCTCACAGGGAAACTAGCGATAACCTATATATCTATAAAAGTGGAATTATCTGTGTGCGTACATTTCCCTACCAAATTACTCTGCCAATTTTCAGTCTACAGACTCGAGATTTGACATAAGGAGTATTGAAATTTGAAACGATCTTTTTAATCAGTTTTCGACCAGAAATTTGGCTGTCAAATGAGCCAAAGTAAAACAATATGACCTTTGAAAACTCTACCAAACTCCTCCGCCAAGTTTGAGTTTAAACACTTAAAATTCTATATGTAGGTTACTTGAAAATGGATCAAAATTTTAACTTGATTCGAGCCGAAGACAACAAATGTTCAGCGGTCAAAATTGGGTCTATGTTTTAAAAATGTAACCTCTCAGCCAATTTTTAGTCTACACATTTGAGATTTTACATAAAGTGTATTCAGACATAGCGCAAGGGGTTTAATATGTTTTTGTGGACGGAAATTCGGCTACCAATGTGTGAAGTTAAAAAGAGTTGACCTTTGCTTTCTATAGCAAACTATTCAGAAAGTCTTGGGTCAAAACATTTGAAAGTTTACATAAAGTGTATTCAGACTTTTTAATCGGTTTTGGGGTAAAAAAGGTGGCTGCAAATAGGTCAAAGTTGAAAGAGTTGGCCTTTCTAGACTCTACCAAACTTCTTCGCCAATTTTGGATCAGAACACTTTAAATTCCTTTATCCATGGACTTTCAACAATGGCTCATATCATAAAAGGACATGAAATGAATTAGCTTTTCTTTTTTGGCTAGGATCTCCTTGAAAGTATTACTTCAAGTAATATCTATCAGGATTTTTCATCTGAATTTCTATCAGTGTCTTATCTCGCTTATATATATATATATATATATATATATATATATATATATATATATATATATATATATATATATATATACATATATATATATATATATATATATGTATATATATATGCACATATATATGCACATAAAGTTTCATATATATATATATATATATATATATATATGCACATAAATTTCTGAACAGTACATAGAGCCCGCACAAAGCAGGGCTGAACTGCTGGTAATATACACACCACAAATCAATTTATTTAACAAAACGTGAGCCCTTATATATAAAATAAAATACGAGCATGGATTACTTTAAATCCGCCTTAAATCTAAAGATGTGAAAATGTGCAGTTAAAAAATAGATTAGCTTTAGTAATAAATATGCGAGAATAAATATGACATAAAATAAACACTAGATTAAGAAAAGTAAACAACTACACACTATAAATTATCTTAGAAAATGTGTAGTCTACCAATATTACGAGATTAAAATATTAATTACCCGCAAAAAATTAATCACTTTTGTCGCTTGCTAACTCACCAAAATAAAATGAGGATTAATAGTTTAAATTACAGATGTAATACCAATTAGACGCTTGGTTAAACTATCTAGATGGTGAGTAACTATTAAAATATAAACTCTAATTTTCCGCTTTGATTCGCCCAATCTTTCGAAAATATCTACTAACTTGAAATTAGAATAAGACTTTTTAATTAAGATCACCGCGGTGGAAAAAATTGTTTAACAATGTATAATGCCAGGTGTCTGCTTATCTTCAAGCAACCAGTTTAATAAACTAAAAATTACTAATGTTTGCTTGAAATAAAAAAAAAACTAAACCTAAGCAAACTGTTCTAAAAGTAGATGATCTGAAAACACACAATGACGATGATCTCAGTCTCTGATGATATTAAACAGATATACAAGGTGTAAACATGCACTTAATCAAATGTCTACAAACTTTACCTAACTGAAACTCAACACACATTTTGAGCAATCTCGCCTATAAATTCGATAACACCAACTATATATATATATATATATATATATATATATATATATATATATATATATATATATATATGGTGCATAGGAGACCATATTAGAGAGAGAGACGGGTGGGGACATTCATATTGATAAGTGGAGAAGAGAAAATAACGACATTTATACATTCTACTGTGTTCTTATAACATATATTTAGAGTGGAGGGTTATCAGTTCATATGACCCAGGGAAGGACAGTCATTACTTAGACGGAGAGGGGGGTACATTTCTTAGATGAGTAATACACAAAGTTCATTATAACGATGAGAGAGACAATGTTCATATAATGATTATTACACCTTACCTTCAATTTGGTAGAAAGATTACATAAGACGCAGTAACAAAATATGACGTGTTCTTTTATTACATTCGACTGGTCGCAATGAATGATGATTTCGAGGAATTCAAAGTCGACTACATGATTAAAACTTCCTCCCTCGCTTCCAAAGGGGCCCTGTTCTGACCAATGGCAGCTCTGTCTCCTATCTTCGCCTCCAAATCTGTCTCCCCATCTGTCTAACTCATCTTAGACTCTAGCTCCTATATTGAGAATTCATTTCTACCATGACGTTATACGCATATCCAAAAACGTGCATAACCCACGTGGCCTGAACACGCATGCTTCGCACATGTCTGCAGACACGAATTCTTACTAACCTATTTTTCGACCTATTATTTTTTCAATATGTTTTTAATTTTCTATTGTTCGTTCCTCTAACTGACCTTATTTTAATTCCGTTTTCATAAAAGAATCAAACAATCAACATATCTAAACTATTTTATGTGAAAACTGAACAATCGAAATTCTACATTTCATTCCTGACCCTATTTCTGATCCTTGCCTACAAGGTTCGAATCTCGGTCTATCTGATCTCATTTTTACGCATCTAATGTTTTTCTTACTTGCATTACATGTTTTTGTGTGATGGTATTAGGTTCTGTTCAGTTCAGGAGTGAATCTGGTGATGAAGTTTTTTTCCCTGTGTAAGTAAATAAAAATAATTGTCTGTTTGGAAGATTGGCATTATTTTGAAGCTTTTTCCACTGCATGTGTGTACGTGTTTTGAAACATAGAGGTGTCTGTTATCTGCAATTTTGATGTTGCTCTTATGTAAGCCCACTCTATTGCTGAAATTTTTGGTGGCGCATATGTAGGATTTGTTGCATGTTGTGCATCTTAGTGCATATACTACATTTCTGGAGGTGCAATTTAGATCCTTTTTCATTTTGAATGTTTGTGCTGGGTTTTTGAATGTGTATGTGTTACCTTCTATTATTATGTCACATACTCCACATCGCGGTTTGTTGCATTTTGTAACTCCTTGGGTAGTATGTGGGACGAGTTTTGAGAAAGTTAGGATGTGTTTTAAGTTTTTGGGTTGGCGTTTGCTTTTTATTATTTTTATTGTTTTAAGTATGTTGTTTAGTCTGTCGTTCTGATTGAGGAGGATAAGGTTTTTTATTATCTGTGTGAATAGTTCTGGGTTGTTTGTGTTGTGTGTAGAGACGTATGCTAGAATGTGTTCTTTGTTGTGTTATTTTGGGGTTCTTAGTTAATCTATTGGAATTTTTTCAGCCAGTTCAATACCTTTCTGTATTAGTGGTAGCCACTATAATGAGGCTTAAATGTATATAAAATTCTAAAAAAAAACAAAAAGAGCAAGCAGAAAATCGAGAAGACAGCGAAAAAAAGTTGGAAGGAAAATAGGTTACGACATTAAAAATTAGTAACAAAATACAGTACGATTTATAATACACGTTTATATAATCAATTATCATTATAAATAAAACCGTAAGACGGAGGGAAATGCCGTAAACAGGGTCCGGAAAAACATCGTTTTCCACATCGTAACCTGAAAAAAAATCGTATCCCGGAGTTCTACTGAATCAGCTGCAGAATTGATAATTCAGGCTAGCTGCTATTTGTATCAGCCAGAGAGAAGGGTGAATTACATGTTTTATATGCAATAAGAACAGAAATAAGAAGAATCCCCAACGTTTTTGTTTAAATAAATTTGATACTTACAGTAAACGTAACTCAATAGTTCAAACTTACTAGCTGCACCCCCTTCGGCGTTACCCGGTCGTAATGCACTCATAGATATAATATTTAATTCATGCAGATTCTTAGTTATTATTCTATAGCCAATTTTCTATTGATTACTATATAACATATAGTACTGTTTCAAAAGTTATGAAAAAATATGGCTTGAATACTATCCACTAGAACCGAAATCAGAACGGTTTGTGGTCAAGGTTTAGTCGTTATTTATCACTCCAACGTCGTTACCATCGAAGATATGACGGATGATTACGAGAGTTTAATAATTATACGATTAGATCTATGAATGTTTAATTTTGTTTATGTGCAAATCTAACAGCAGGAGTAATAGTTTATTTGACAACCCGTGATGGTCGCCTGTTTATTTTCAATTTTACCCATTGGTAGCAATTCTTGTCAGCTTAAAACCAAATCGAAAGTAGTCCAAATATCTTATGTATCTATTTTCAGCTCAGAGAGGAGTTTGGTAGAGACGTTTAACACACATACAACGACTAGGTCGATTATATATATATATATATATATATATATATATATATATATATATATGTATATGTATGTATATATATATATATCCGTGTGCTAGAATGTTTTTTTCTTAAATTCCATGCAATTATACAGAATATCAAAACTATGCATAAACTGAATGCAGCGTAATAATTAAATGAAATAAGTGAGCTAAAAAGAAACTCGAAAATTGAGTAAGTACTTAATTATAACTCGTTCTTAAAAGAATATCCAGATAAGTAAACGTTCAGGTAGTATCTCGTATATCCATGATGAAGTGTATTATGAAGTTCGTTTTACTAATTTTAAAATGTAAAAATAGGCTTTTAATATCAATGTCAGAGTAAGATAAACTTAACTTTATTAGTACTTATATATTAAATAATCATGGGATTGAATGATGGATGTATACGTGAAGGACTCTCTTATTATCCCGGACATGAATGATTATTTGCGAATTCTATGTGATGCATGTGCGCTATCCGCTTATCTCGGCATTGCTGGCAGTCGTCGTGAATCTCCACTTTCCACTGGTATTTAACAATGTCGAACCAGGAGACGTGTGGTTAGAGATTGCGCAACTCTTATCACAAAAATATCCACAAGCATGCCCCCTTTACAGTGAGTATCCATAGTCTGTCAAGAGTGAAGGAAGCTATAAACATTATATGACTGAATGAAATGACAAGCACATCACTATAATTACAGATCACAACGTGCCTAGGAATATCCGTGGAGCTTTTACCCGGAAGTTTACAGAATCTCTGGCAATGTTTTGAGAAAAACTAAAACAACTAACAGACATTTGATTTAATCATAAATCGCCGAATCTTCCAACAATACCAATTAGCCTCAGATCGAAGAAGACAACACACCATTAATTGGCATCGGAAGGAAATATATGTGTTAAAATAAATGTTACGGTCATTTCGATGCTGTTCACCCACGGGAAGAGAGAAAAGTAGTACAAGTGTAATGATATTTGTTGGGTGGCATCTCTATCGCTTTTCAGAATGCTATATCTCATCTATTGGCAAAAAAAACAGAAAATAATTATTGGAATGTGGTTTGAATGACACAGGCAAATCAATAGTCGAGAGAAGCAGTGTAGAAAGCCGTGCTAAATAAATTTTTTTGGATTTAATTAGCGGAAGTCATTCTGTTATGACTGCTGACAATTTACTCAAGAAAATCCCTTTTCTCGATTACAAAATACTTCGTAATCTTGATATTGTAAAATATCTCCCATTAATTGAAACAAAGTCAGACATACTCTAACCGATCAAACTTCAATCTACTTGGAATGTTCAATTTCTTCATCTTCAAAAGATAAAATCTGTCATAGTCATTGTATCTGTATTTCTTAATTTGTCCCAGTTCCTGTTTTCCTGTACACATCTGCATTGTATTACCTTCTATTAATTACCTTTATATGCATATTAAACAATGTTACAAACAAACTATGCCCACCTACTATTCTCACAATGAACATATACATATATATGTGTATATATGTATATATCTACATGTATATATATATACATAGAGAGAGAGAGAGGTTTGAAAGTGTATACGGAATTAAAGGAATAAATTATAAGATGGTCAACATCATGAAATTTGAAATATACTCTTTTGCCATTCATTCATTATATGCTCTGTTATTGCATTGAGCTTTTTAAATAAGGATTGGAATATATAAAAACGAAATATAAATTAATAAAGCATATTTACACTGACATATATAAATATATATATATATATATATATATATATATATATACAGAGAGAGAGAGAGAGAAAGAGAGGGGGAAGAGGGAGAGACACACAGATAGATAGATAGATAGATATAGCTATATACTAGGTATCTTCAATAAGTTTCCAGACTTTGTCGTATAAGCACATTTATTGATAGTACACACATTAAACTCTGGTCACCTTCGAAGTAATCTCCTCTGGCTGCAATGCACTAGTTTTACTGTTTCAACAACTTTTTCAAATCCCCATGAAAGTCTTCTTATATGAGCAGATCAATGACTATCGTCACAACCCCTTTCATCTCCTCAATTGCCTCATAACGACAACCTCTAAGGTTTTTCCTGATCATAAGTTATAACCAAAAGTAATAGAGAGCATGATATGGAATAGAGGGAGGATGAAAAACTGTCCTGGTGCCCATCTTGGTCAAATAGTAAGAATATAGTTGTTGACTGAGTCATTCGCGCTAATCTTCCGCATCTTCAGTTCCTCGCAAATAATTAGTTCCTACACTGACATCAAACTGTGCACTTATTGTCTCTATAGACACTCGACGGTCCTCATCCATGAAATTCATTATTTATCCAATCAACGCTAGTGTTCCGACTTCCTTAATCCGCCCACGTCGCTCATAATCCCTCACAGACTCCACGTCTTCTTTAATTGACATCCAAGAATTGATGCTTGATTCAAGCAAGTTGGCCCAAAAGCAATCTGCTACATTCCAAACGTTTATGTGGTACTATTTTCTAGTTTAAAACAATTTTTATTACATATCGTTTTTCTTACGTGTCCTCACATCTAGATTGAATTTTGAAATTTTACCAGCTGGGAAAATCAGACCAAGGTAGGGCAAATTCCAAATAAATTGTTTCTGCCTAATTTTCCCAAACTTTATTTTTTGGTTAATATATATATATATATATATATATATATATATATATATATATATATATATATATATATATATATATATATATATATATATCAAAAATGAAAAAAAGGAAAAAAAATACTAACCGGCCTTCTTACCCTGATAATGCTATTTCTAGCGAAGTATTGGTCTTACAACAACAAAAAAAGTAAATAGAAATGATTTTATCATTGTTTCCGACACTTCAAAGTTTTCAAATTTCTCATTTAAAATTTATTCAAAATAAGTATCTTCTAAAAGTGTGCGACCATATATTACTTATTAATTTCCCGCTCGAAGCTGGAGGAAAACACACGTGAAACCACCATACTTATATTTATCTTCTCTTCTACTCCGAGGGATAACCCCCTCCATATCACAAAAATGAAGAACAGAAAAATTACCGACCGGACTTCGTACCCTGATCATTCTATTTTTAACGAAATATTGAACTTACAATAACAAAAAAAAAGTAAATGAAAATGAATTTATCATTATTTCTGATACTCCAACGTTTTCAAATTTCTCGTTTAAATATTTAAAAATGTTTGGCGTACTTTAAACACTTATAACTTCTATTAAATGTTTTGTATTTGTTTTTACACGAAAATAAGTCACCACACATAATACATTGTTTCTGTCTAATTTCCCCCAATTTTATTTCATTTTAGGTATAAATATTGAAAAATGTCTGCGAACGATATTTCTTTGAAAATCTTTAAAATTCTCTTTCTGTTTTCTAACACTTAAAAATAGAAAAGCTTTACCTTGTTTTAAATTATAAAGTGTTCTATTTATATCGTTTATAATATAAACAAAATAATGTATGTATTATTTAAAATAAATAATTATTGTTTATTATTTAAAGAAAACGTTTTGTGTATATTATATTTTCTGCTTATTTAAAACTGTCACTTTCTGAAATACCGTTTACATGTTTACATGTAAGCGTACATGTGACTAGAGGAATTATGCTCATTTTTAGTGATAGAAGGTTCGAGAGCATTTTACAACCTAAACGCCACTGTTACCAATAAAAATACCAGAGCTGAACCATACCCTTCCCGCCAGATTAGCGGGCACGAGCAAAACGACACTGCAACCACCAAATTTTGTAGTTCGTTTGTAATATTTGCCAATGTGAATCCTGACATCGATTACCGAAGTTACATTTCGGACAAATTTTGTGATATCATCCGCACTCCAAAAAAATAGGGTGGATATACCGAACGCTGTTCTAAACATAGGTAGGTCGGGTGTGTCCATTCCGAAAGTCATTCTTTACATGAGGAGGTAGTTGTACCTAATCCGAAGGCTGTTCTTGACACATGAGAGTTAGGTGTTGGACAACAACAACAACAACAACAACAACAACAACAACAACAACAACAACAACAACAACAACAACAACAACAGCAACAGCAACAACAACAACAACAACAACAGCCGCACTTTATTTTTTTACGTGGAGGAGGGCATTCTACCACCGGGAAACGCCGATTAACGGATCCTGCTAGTTTAATATATTTTTCAAATACTTTTTATTGATTGAGAATTTTGAGGCCCATAAAGATTTCTTTTGATTTTAAAACAAAGCCGAGCTGTACTATTTTATTGTTATTGTACAAAATGCTATTTGAATTGTTTCATGGATAATTGAAGATAGTCGGCGATTGATATGCGAGATAATATGACGGTATAAGTATTATTAAAAAAAGTCCTTCCCTGTAAGAATTAGTTCTTAAATAATAATGCTACTATTATGAAAACCTTTCTGAACATGAAAATAACGCCGAGGTGATTGCTTTGTTTGCTATTCTTTGCCTGTCTTTTGACAGAAAATGTTCATACTATATTTTTCAAAATTATAAAGATTTGTTCGGTTATTATATTAATTTGTTTTATGCGAAAGAAAAATAAAGACGATCCAAATACTACTACTACTACTACTACTACTAATAATAATAATAATAATAACAATAATAATAATAGTAATAATAATAATAATGATGATAATGATGATGATAATAATAATAATAATAATAATAATAATAATAATGATAATAATAATAATAATAAGAAGAAGAACTCATTTCAGAAAACGATATAAACGTATAATTCTGTTTGTCAATTCCAATTTAATGCAAATCATCTAAAAGTATGGAAAAATTTGTTACGGTGCAAAAAAAAGAGGAATTCTTTATTCTTTTTGGCAATGACAGGCAGAATGTTTGCGTTTGCGTATGTGGATGTGTGTATACATATGTACATATGCGTATGTTTGTACTAGAAAGGGGTGTTTCCACCCTTCATTCCCTCCTATCCCTAACCCTCTACTGACCAACGATCTGGCATTTAACTCAAGACTGAAGCCCACAGAGGATAGATATTAGTACACTCGGGACAGAAAACTCTTTTAACGAACCAAACGAAATGTGAGTTTATGTCTTAAAAACATGTAAATGTTACTTCGAATTCATTTCAGAAAACATTCTTTGTTTCGATATAAACGTATAATTCTGTTTGTGAATTCCAATTTAATGCAACTCCTCTAAAAATGAATGCAAAAATACCCAGACGGGCGGCAGGCGAATTATCTAGTTTAATGTTTGTTTTAATTTATAACAGAAACCAGATTTTATACCAATATTCACCTAGTAATTTGCCCCGCCTTTGAACGAGGGAATTAAATACTACCAATGCGGCGGGAACATTGCCCTCCTCCTCTTTTACCGATGCATTTCCAGCAGTTAAACCGTATAGGGTAAGGTAGACATATATTCAAACGCCCTCTTTCAGAGCATGGCTTTCGACTTTTACTTAGTAGAGTACTTATTTATGTGTTTATTTTATTTATTTATTTATTTTATTTATTTTTTTTATTTATTATTTATTTATTTTATTTTTCCCCATATGTATGTGTGATAGTGCATGATACCTCTTGGATACACAGGAGCTTTACACTATCCCTGCATCAGAACCACAGGTAAAACAATTCTGGGGTCGGTGTTGCCACAGATACCAAATCATGAAAAATGTGAATTACAAATAATCGAAACCATGGGACCAAGAAGAAAGATCTGGGTGCCATGATCGCCACGTGCTCCTTCAGTAGCCTGCATGGGGAACCCGATCGTCATCCTGCAAATGTTGGCCAACTTTCTAGTTTCAGAAACTCAAATAACATGGACGCTGAACAGGTAAGTATAACCTCTAATTTCAGGGAACAAAATGATACCGAACAAACACAACAGAGCCATGATAACCATCACAAGAAAAAAAAACGACGAAAGAAATGGACAACAAAAGAGAATAGACTCGTAATGGAATGCTACTATAGAAGCCATCCTAAATATAGATATGGAGGTTATCGGAAACGAATGAAAAAACTATGGGACCTATCCAGTGACTAATATACGACAGAACAAAGAATTGCGGACCAAGCAAGACTGATACACAATAAAGGCTGGCTCTCTAAACTAGAATTAACAGAAATCCAGCGAAAAATAAATGATGAAACTGAACAAGAAGCATCCCCAAAGGAACCGTATGTAGAGCAACCCCACCAGTTGAAGTATCACAAGTAAAAACACCAAAGGCCGAGGACCAACAAAGAACGAAGTCGACAAACGTGGAAACCGAGAACAATGAAACAGAACTAACAGAGAATGAAGCAAATGAAATAAACAAAATAATACAGCTGATTAACGAAGGAAAACAAAGTTCCCATCGTTAAGGAACCAAGAGCAGAAGAAATTAAAAACTGAAACATAGAAGGTTAACAAACTCCTCCCACATATCCCAACAAATACAATCACAGACTTAAACAACCTGATTAACGCAGGCGCCAAAATGGTAAGTATGAATCTCAAATCAGAAAAACAACCGCGGACAAGCGGACCGACAAAACCTGGATGGGAAATAAGACTAGAAACCCAAATACACAAATATAAAAAGGAAACCAAAATGATCAACAGGAAGAAAGCAATGTGGCGAAAACGGAATATTGGAAATGTAACTGACACAGAGAGGCTAAACAAGAAACATGAAGAACTGGACCAAAAAAATAAAAGCAAAAGAAGCGAGATTGAGACGATATAGATATAAATCTGACAATGCAAACAAAACAGAACATTTGAAACTAATGAAAGCAAATTCTTTCAAAATGTGAATGGAGGAAAAAAAAACAGAACACCCAAATCCGACAGAAACAAAACTCTACTGGAGTAATATATGAGAAGAGCGACGAGATCACAATAGAAATGCCGATGGATGAAAGACATGAAAGAAGAGTTACAACAAATAGAAGAAGGAACAGTGAATTAAATCAGCAAGGAAACCCTAAAGAAAACCCTAGGAAAAATGGCAAACTCGAGAGCACCAGGGCACGACGGGATACATGCATACTGGTTAAAAAAAATCACAACCTTACACGAAAGGCTAGCCCAAAACCTGAGAAGATGTATACAGGAAGAAAGCATACCAGACTGGATGACAAAAGGTAGAACCGCACTGCTACAGAAGGACACGGAGAAAGGAAAATTCCCTAGCAACTATAGGCCAATAACGTGCTTACCAACTATGTGGAAAATACTGACAGCACAACTAAGGGAACAAATCTACCACTCCCTGAATAAGGGTGGACTCATCTCCGAGGAGAAGAGAGGATGCCAAAAAGGAAAAAGAACACATGACATGTTATATATAGATCAAAAGATCTTAAAAGATGTGAAAAGGAGGAGAAAGAATTTAGCCATGGCATGGATCGACTTAAAAAAAAACGTACGGCAGGATCCCCCAAGCATGGATAATAGGATGCCTAAAAATGTATAAAATACCAAGCAGGATCACCAATGTAATAGAAAATGCAATGAAAACATAGAGATTGGAATTGACAGCTAATGGCCAACACATAACAGAAATTAACATACAAAGAGACTCGCTATCACCACTACTGTTCATCATAGCCATGATGCTCTTGAACAGTATTATGAGAAAGTGCCAAGCCAGATACAAGTTCTCCAATACAAAGGAAAAACTGAACCACCTGATGTACATGGACGATCTGAAACTTTTTGCAAGTACCGAAAAGGAGCTAGAGACACTAATTAACACTACCAGGATCTTCAGCCAAGATAGCGAAATGGAATTTGGAATGGAAAAATTCGCACAACTAGTCATAAGAAAGGGAAAACTGGAAACGGCAGAAGGCATGGAACTACCCAACCAAACAGAAATGAGGCACTAGGGAAATAAGACGACTATAAATACTTGGGAATTCTGGAAGCGGACACCATCAGAGCAACAGAAATGAAAGAGAAAATTGGAAAGGAATACTTCAGGAGAACAAGAAAATTCCTGGAAACTAAATTATATATATAGGTATAAACACATGGACAGTATCACTAGTGAAATACTCTGGACCGTTTATAGGGTGGACAAAAGAAGAACTGAGACAACTCGAGCAGAAAACCAGGAAACTCATGACAATGCATAATTCACTACACCCAAAATACGATATTGACAGACTCTACGTGAAAAGAGAGACGAGGGGAGAGGACTGATCTGTATAGAAGACTGTGTGAAGGACACGACAAAAGAACTAGAAAAATACATGATGCAAAACACTGAAAGGATAATTATGGCAGTGAGAAACACTGAAAAAAACAAAACAGAACACAGAGAGAAAAACGACAAAACGAGAAAAGAGAAATTGTAAGAGAAACAACTCCACGGAAGATTTAGAAGAATGACAAAATATGAGAATAACGAAAACACCTGGACATGTATGCGAAAAGGACATATAAACCGAGAAAATGAATCTCTAATAACTTCAGCACAAGATAACTCGATAAGAACCAACCATATCAAAGCAAAGATCGATAAAACACAAGAGAACAGCAAATGCAGACTCTGTAGACAAAGAGACGAAACGATAAACCATATAGTAAGTGAATGCAGAAAACTTGCCCAAAAGGAATAGAAAAAGAGGCATGACCAAGTGGGGAGGGTGGTACACTAGGAATTGTGTAAACGACTGCATTTTGAGCGTACAAACAAATGGTACAAGTATAAACCCACAACAGCACTCGAAAACGAGAACCATAAAATCCTATGGGACATGGACACACAGACGGACAAACCCATCCAAGCAAGAAGACCAGATGTCGTAATAATTAACAAGAAAGAAAAATCCTGTCAAATCGTAGACTTTGCAGTCCCAGCTGATGACAGGGTGAGTATGAAAGAAAAGGAGAAACGAAGAAAATACACAGAGATAGCCAGAGAGTTAAAAGGGGTTTGGGTGATGAAGAAAATCAAAATAGTACCGATAATAGTAAGAGCACTAGGAACAATTCCGAAAAACTTCGAAAAAAGAATGTCAGAAATTGGAATCAAAGGAATAACTGCCAAAGTAAAACGATAATGAAAACGACTGAAATATTAAGGAAAACCCTTGAATGCGGAGAATAATACAAGATAATATAACGAATAAGCGTTACAGGGAATGATGAACACCGAAACTGCATATTTACAAGTTCTACACCCCCATCATGCATACCCGCATTGTTTAATCACCGTTCCACCTCCCTCAACAAAATGGCCGAGAAGGGTTAATAAGGACTGAAAGACCGAGGGACGAGCGCCAACCAGACCTCGGCTGGACAAGCGCAAAGAGGACTGGGACCTTGGGGAGGCTGAGTGCCATTCAAATTCCAGTATAAACCAATGGCCACTACCAGCGAGAAATCAATGGTAAACGGCTGTTGCGATGATGCAAATTAATTTGCAAATGCTCTCGAAGGAGGTGGAGAGAGCTGGACCTCTGGCGAAACTTGTCACTCAGCTTCTTTAGAACACCACAGGTTTCCAATCAGATCGTTTGTTGACTTGTGTGAAAGCTCCATGTGAGCCAATAATAATAATTACTAACGAACAAATCCATCCAAGCAGGAATACATCATTTCATAATAGTTAACAAAAGGAAACGTCCTGACATTTTTTAGACTTTGTCATTACAGTACAGCACAGATTGAAGATCAAGGAGACTGAAAAAACACGGAGCAAATACACGGAACTGGCCAGAGAGCTAAAAAAATCTGAAGAATGAAGAAAGTAAAGATAACACCACTAATAGTAGGAGCACTATGAACGATACAGAAAGACTTCGAAAAAGGAATGGGAGATATTGGTATCAGAGGGATGACCGAGAAGGAAAACTCTTGAATATGGAGACCAACACAACGCATAAACTACACACAAACTGGACACAGAAACAGCTACAGTTGCCAAACACAAAAGAACATCACATGGAATCATGTAAATGAACCTGTATAATTAGCAGCTACTTTTTTTTCCTGTGAGTGTCACTAAAAACTGGTACCACACCAAATAATGAGGGTGAAGGAGGATGTAAAGATTGAGGAGAGAAAGCACTAGTCAGCCCTCCGCTTGATGAGTGCAAAGGGTACTGGGACCTTGGCTAGGTTTACTGCCACCCAAATTCCAGTGAAGACCAACGAGAAATAAATGATAAGCGGCTGTTGCAATAATGCAAATTAATTCGCAAAGTTTATTAAAAGAAGTTGAGACTACTGGAAAACTGGCAAGACTTCTTGTCACTCAGACTCCAGGGAACACCACAAGTTCTTCTCAAAGAGCAATCCTAGATGATGGCTTGTTGGACTTCTTCTAATGAGTAAATAATAATAATAATAATAATAATAATAATAATAATAATAATAATAATAATAATAATAATTACAACATTATAGATTAACACACTCAAATTAGTCACCTCACCGTATAAGATTCTATTATTGTGACCGAAAGAAAAAAAAACAGGTTTTTTTTTTTCAGAATTTAGAGTCTGAGATTTTTACTCATACGAAATTAATGTAACATAATACTTACTTCAGAAAATAAATACACAAGGAATAAAAGTTACCATAGTCAATAAAAGTTCAGTTCATGTTTCTTTTGTTTTGAAATAGTTTTTAATGCTCTTTACTTGAAATAATTTCAGCGAACCGAAATTAAAACGAAATTTGAGGCGATAACTACTTAAATGAATTTTTATACACAGTCCATAATCGAATATTCCTCAAGCACAAAATAACGGAAAACATTAAAATATGTTTATAAATATTCCGTACGTTGACGGAACTCTCTTAAATTGGTAACACAGAATGCTCAGATGCCCCCCCCCCTTCAAATTGAAAACGGGGCTCTCCATTTCAAAGTCGCTGCCATTTTGATTTTTTTTTAACAGGTTCGTGAATTAAAAAAAAATACAAACTACTTAAAAATACAAACCAATGGACTTTTCTACCATAAAAGTAACTTGTATTGACTATGGTAACATTTATTTCTTGTATATTTATATTATTATATATATAACATTTTCTCTTTGTAAGGAAACATCATTTTGTTCGTTACTCTTGGCTACGAATGGAAACAAAGTTGATATAAAAAAATATATTTTCGCGAAAATTGTCTTTACTTTCATCATATTTTGCTTAGGGTAAAAACTTTTGAGTATCAAAACTTATCTCTTTACAACCCCCTCTTTTTCATAACCTATCATACTTTCATCAATCACAGTCAATTTTCTGTAGGTGGGTTTTGAACCCAGTCAACGACGGGTACTTCTGCTAGTATATATATATATATATATATATATATATATATATATATGTATGTATGTATATATATATATAACTACTTCATTTACTCACATACATTTAATATACGAGAGTATAGATTTATGCGTAAACCTTAAGTATTTACTTCAAAAGTGCTCAATACATAGGTAGAGCTAGTTAGTAATTTATAAAATATATATGGCGATTAAGCTTCACTGAATATTCTGCGTTTCATCCACTATAGGATTCTTCAGGCTTATGAGCGAATATGGGGTCACCACTTATGAAGGCCCAGAGGCCACTCAGGGATAAGGGTTGTTGCGTGTACAATAATCAATGAGATAGTGTTGTAGTAATAGGGCAGGTGGATTTGCAAATTTTTCAGCAAATCAACGTGGTGATGATAGTTGAGATTTTATGTGGTAAGAACATATAACAAAAATTAGATTGAACAGTGAATTGAGCATTTAATTTTTAAAATCGTGTAGAAAAATGCTAGAAAATCCTTCATTTTCATAGCATTTTTCACAACACTGACTTTGAAATTTCCCTATTTTTATAAAATATTCAATTAAAATTGATATATTTATATGAAATACACTGAAAGAAATATAAATACATGAATTATAATGTTAATTATGAATCACAACTAGCAAAATATCTCAACTTTTACTGCATTGATTAAACAAAAATTGTAAAAAAAGGCTAATTAGCAACTAAGTCTTTTAAATGTCACAATTCAAAAAGATATGTGGAGATGCATTGCACAATATAACAACTTGATACAAGGTATTTTAATTTTTTATTAGAGGCAATAATATAAACTCATAATAGAACTAAATTGTTCTGCATAATTTCCTTTTGAGGAAAATGAAGGTCTAATTTGCTAGCATGATAACTTTGTAATAATGTGTCTATGTTTTGCTTCCTGTCCATATACAACTTTTTTTAGAAAAATCAATCAAATTTGACTAGTGTGTTGCTGCAAAATTGATAGCAGTAATCTTTTTCATTTTTTCTTTTTAGTTGTTCACTATTTCTGGAAAAAAACAACACAAAAAATTATTTGAAAACACTTATTCTTTTTATATTTTGCGATATAATATGAATAAAACTAAGTATTGTTTGAGTAAATTAAGAAAACTAATAACAGTTCATAGATAAATATTTATTTACCTAATGGACAAAATCGTCTGAATGCCCTCTTCACTCACATCCAATTCATCTGAGTTTATCATCGATATTATATTTTCCGGAAGTAGTGCAAAGGCACTATATTTTGAACAGATTAAAACAGTAATTTGGATTTCAGTTAAATGTTTTGTTCTCTGAATCATATTAAAATATACTGTTGTTGGTTAAAAAAATATTGTCGGTTTTGATCTCAAACCAACTAACTGATAAATTTGACCGAAATGTTTAATTTATCATAGTGTTTGAGGATAGACACCTCTGGTCCATAAACACATAAATCTTGTGGCTTATGTAAGCCGTCTTACTTGATTCAAGGGTCCAATTTTCTAAGTTAACTTCTCCACAAGAAATACCAACAGCATGCTCAAAATGTAGCCTCTGGTCTTCACATTTAAATTATTTGTTTCTACTGCTGTCAGATAATGATGATCTGGAGGGACACTAATTTTTTTAGAATTCTACTTCAGGCAAATCTTGATAATTATTGATACAAAGTTTTCCCAAAGGACCAGTTAATGTTGTTAGGCATTTGATGTCCCATCAATTAATTTAAAAATTGCTGTAAATGGCAGTTCTTCTAGTGGAACCTGAAAATTGGAAAATGTGCATGTTTAATGATAGAGCCAGATTACATAATAAATACCAATATATTTTATTTTCCACAAAAAAAAACATAATTGCAGGTGAATCTATAGAATTAATTTTACCTCCTTGTTAGGAGGACAAGTGCCTTGTTTGACAATTTTCTGTCTTGCACTTTACTGCAAAGTCATACTTAACTGCAAAGTCACCACATCTCAAGACAGAAAGTTTACAGTTACAAGAAGATATATCAAACAATCTGTCTAGCTGTTCCTTCATTCTTTTCACTTGGATTACTGCAAGAGATTTCCTGTCAATCTGTTTGGCCCTCTTATAGCAAAATATATTGACCTTCTGTCCTATACAATGTTACCTTAACAAGGGCAATTGTGGATTGACTGTTTGCCGAATACTAATTATTTCCTAACTCTTAGCTTAACTTAGAGATCGCACTATGTTTTAA
This sequence comes from Euprymna scolopes, assembly GCF_053919585.1. Classification (NCBI taxonomy): domain Eukaryota; kingdom Metazoa; phylum Mollusca; class Cephalopoda; order Sepiida; family Sepiolidae; genus Euprymna; species Euprymna scolopes. The sequence continues at coordinate 36,830,539 of NC_136499.1, forward strand.
GTGGGGTAACTGTTTTCGAGGAAATAACTAAACTGGATGACTGGTCGCGAACTTGTTTCATCCAAATGACAAGGTGGACCAGCAAATTTTGTGAACCACGTGTTAAAACTGAACGTCGTGCTTTTACTGACATTCTAATCTGAAAAGTAAAATAAATGGATTATAACTGAAGGAAACTGCATTAGGCTATCTTCCAGTTGCATACGTAAGAAATAAGTGCTAGTTATAAGAAATAATGAAAAACATTGTAGAGTTGAATTAGATGTATTAAAGAGAGAGGAACAAACCAAATCAGAGGCATAGTACTATTTAGTTTAGACATTTTTAGCAGATTTTAGCTCCTCCTTCGATAACATGAATTTATCTATAAAGAGATTTATTCTTGCTGTAGCTGTGCCATTTTAAACTAATGTTTAGTTTTTAGAGTTTGAAAAACCAGAGCGTGTGCATCTATGTTACTATGCAATTTTTAATAGTATTTTCAAGTTAAATTTAATTTTTATGAACTTTTTGTTTATTAACTTTTTAGGTGAAAGTACAGAATAGTTACAATACAACCTCCTTCCTATATTAAGAATTACTTTCTAAATAACAATGTTATTTTAGCACAATAACATAGTTGCACAAATAACGAAAACCTTTAAATGAGTTTCCTTATTTACTCGTATTTATCTTTGTGAACTATCTGACTTTAAAACTATAATTTTAGAAGAAAAACACTGCTTAAAAACAATTTCTCCCTAAAAATAAAAGAAATTAAAATTTAACACTAATTTTCTGCAAAGTATTTTTTATTAAGTAGAAAAACTTGAAAATTTACGTGGTTTTATTTCGTAAAAAATGCGTAGAATAGAATTATATGGACTATTTTTTAATATAAAACTGGAGTATTACCATATTTTAATAAAAAATGCAAAGAATTTGATGTGAAATATTAAGTTGGTGCAAAAATAATGTTTTTGACGTTCATTTGAACGTAAAAAAGTCATTATTTTTGCCCCAATCTAATAGAAAAACAAATTAAAAAAGATGAAGAAAATATGTTTAAATTGACTGCAGAAACTTGAAATATAATAATATATATTTTAAACAAGTCTTTTTTGTTTTTCTTTTCGAAATAATTAAGTTTAAATCGTAATGTTTTCAAATTAAATAATAAACAAACGTTAATTTCCAATATTAATAACGAGCGTGTTTTGCGACGGTGAAATCTAAAATGTTTCCACGCAAAAAAAGATCCTGAAATGAAAAAGCAAACTTTGGTCGTTATTATTTAAAAAAGATCATTTTTCCTTTTAAGTTAAAAAGTTATTTCATTTATTCATTATCCTCACTCATTTTATTTAAAAATGTAGTTTAAAACATATTCTAAAAATGATTCCATTTTCTTAATGGTACTGATTGTTTTGATGACGGGACGTTCTTAACAATTCACCGAAACACTTTTAATCGCTTCAATTTTTCAACTTTTAAAGTCATTTCCTCAAGCAAAGATAACGATTTGGAGAAAAATATTTCTTGTAGGTCTTTTCTATGTCAAACCCCAACTATAATCGCCATTGCCTCACCTTGGTTCCAAAATCAACCTGCCCTATTGTAGTAATCATTAGTATTGGAGATTTGATAGAGTGTCTTATTTAAGGGGGCGGTTTATCAGGAATTTGCTTATGTTGGACTTTAAGATATCCAAGTTGTAGTCAGGTGGGAAACAGGCAAACGTAAGAGAGTTCCACAGTCGTGCACTTCTGAGAAAGAAGCTCTGCTCATGGAATCTACTTTTAGGCACAGATAAAGTGTGAGGAAACTTATTGACAGTAGTTTCAGCCAGATGGGTGTTTCGCGTGAAAGATTAATGAGGGGGGCGAGAAATTAGAGCCCAGACGGGCACTTGCCATGGAAATAACGATAAAACAAAGACAGGCTCGCAACGTCTCTTCTGTGGGAGAGAGGTTGCAGGGAAGAGAAAAGGGCATCCCTCACTAAACCACGAAGTCTATTTTGTAATATGTCAAGGCAGGATAGGCTGTTTTTAGCAGCTCCTGCCCAGATGTGGCAACAGTACTCCTATACATACATACATACATGAATAGATATATACATAAATGAGTATATACATATATGAATATATATGTGTATGTGTGTGTGTCTGTGTCTGCGTATGTGCATGTATAACAGTTGTATAGGTTGGTTTTCTGGATGTAAATCCAATGAAACCCGCGTGATTATCAAAGAGTGCACAATTGGTTGCATATGTGCATACAGGTTCGAGTTTATTCTCAATTCAAAAAAAATAGTTTCAATAACGTTCCTTTCTTGGTCTAATGAAGTGGAATCTTTGATTTGAGATTCCACTGAAACATGTATGCACATATGTAACCTATAATCTATGTATACAAAAAGCTACATCTATGTGTCTATCTATACAAATATATATATATATATATATATATATATATATATATATATATATATATATATATACTAGCAAAAGTACTTGTCGTTTACTGGGTTCATAAACAGCCTACAGAAAATGGACTATGATAGTTTATGAAAAGGAAGGGTTGTAAAGAGATAGCTTCGAATTTGGGGGTATCAACACAAAAGCAAAATATGATGAAAGTAAAAATAAAATCGATAAACCCCATAATTTATTATGCCTTACCTGTTCACACTGAAACACTTATCACAATATTCTGTGGATCTATATTAAAAAAAAAACCTTGTTAAACTTTGTGACATATTTCCATTCTATGGACGTCAGGCGCGAACGACCACCCCATAATTTTATTATACCATATTTCTTCAAACTGAAACATAATTATCAAAGTATACTTACGCAGATAGATATGAAAAGTCTTTATTAAAGTTTGTGTCTATTTCTATTTTATGGAGGCCAGGCGCGAACGCTGACCCCACAATTTTATTATATTATCCCTATTAAAGTTAAAAAAAATACTTATCAAAGTATTATTATGTACATCTATATCAAAAACACTTGTAAACGTATTTCTTTATTCTAAAATTTTTTATTTCCATACTGTGTCGACCAGGCGCGAACGCAGACACCAGAATTTTAATGAACCACCGTTCTGCCAGATCAAACATACTCATTCCTGTTTCTCGATACATCTTCTATCATTATATGTGATCAGTTTCCTGTGATTGTCAACGATATAGGAGACTATTCGTGACCAGACGCACGCACACACACATACACACACATACATTCAGCTTTATATCATACTAGCATGGGCGCCCGGCGTTGCCCGGGTGTTTGGATGTGTATTATGTAGCAAAAAAAATGGTAGTAGGAAGGCAGGTTCGAACCCGTACCGCAAAGGAGGAAAAGAACGGGGTAAATCCTAACGTTTATGCTGTTACGACCACCGCCAAACCGGAAGCGACATTTTTTTAAAATTTAGGCGAGACAATCTAAAGGAGAGGATAACTTAAAAAAAATATCGGCGAAAAAGGTGCCCCCCCTGTAGAAAAGTGCCTAATTGAAGGGGAAGATATTAATGGTTTTAGCCAATTTTTCGATATTTGTCGTATGAAAAATGGATTTTTAAAACGATACTGATCTTGGTAAAAGCGGTCCCCTCTATTGAGAGTTTAAGGCAGACATGCAAACAGACATACATACCTACATTTATATATTGGTAACTACAAAATTTCGACCAAAACTTATGAACAAGCTTGCCCTATCTCTGAATACCCTTTATGTAAAATTTCAAATACTTAGACCAGAAATTGTCTGAGTAAGTTGGAAGAGACCACAGAGGTCAACTTTTTTAACTTTGACCCTAATCTGACCCCTTAAAATTTATTGTTTTGGGCTCAAATCAAGTTATTAAGTTAGATCTATTTCTAAGGAACCTATATCTAAAATTTGACTTGCGTAGACTAAAAATTGTCGGAGGAGTTTGGTAGAGTTTTCAAAGGTCAAATCGTTTAACTTTGACCCCTTAATCGCCAAATTTCTGGCCAACAACCGATGAGATCGATTTTCCCAAATCTCAGTAACCTGTATATCAAATTTCGAGTCTGTAGACTAAAGATTGACAGAGTTATTATGTATGGCAATGTACACAGACACACATACACGCAGATACATAGATACACAGACACGTGCACTTTTATATATTGTGACATAGCAGAAACATTTCTATGAAAGTATATTAAAATGAAAAAAGAATATAGATAGATTTCTATGAGTCAATCTGTTTATGATTGTTTATTCTTGAAAAAAAAAGCTTACAGCAATTGAATTCTAAGTTGTTTGCCATATATATAGGTAAATGTGCACTGAAGAGATACCATAATACTTAAAATTACATTCAAATTTGGAAATGTCTTTTAATTTAAACGTGAAAAAAAATTAAAAAGTAGGTGTCTGAAAACGTACACAGTAAAACAATACATTGTAAAATAGTAGATTTATTTGTAAGAAAATTGCGTTAAAATAACTTAAACGTAATACGGAAATGAACGATGTAAAAAAAAATGCAGAAAGTATTAACAATTTTTTTTTGGATAATTTAAAACGCAACAAAAATAAATAAATTAGGCTGCTGAAAACCTACATGGTAAAAAAAAATACGTTGTCAACAGGTCAAAGTTGATTTATTTGTGAGAAAATTGCGACAGTATAGTTGTAATACAGAATAGTTGCAAAACACCACCTAAGGTGTCAGTATGTTATATTAGCTATGGAATTAATGTATGAGCATGACACTTGTGACGTAAAGAAAATAGTTTTTTGTGACATAACAGAAACATTTCTATGAAAGTATATTAAAATGAAAAAAGAATATAGATAGATTTCTATTAGTCATTCTGTTTATAATTGTTTACTTAAAAAAAAAAGTACAGCCATTGAATTATAAGTGGTCCTGCATCACAGCTTGGATTTTTATCAGCCACTTGTGGTCTTGTAACTTTGCGTTTAGGCATGATCTGAGAGGAAATACATTATTTTAATTCTCTTCTTCTTCATTAGTAGTAGTAGTAGTATTAGTAGTAGTAGTATTAGTAGTAGGAGAAGTAGTAGAGTAGTAGTAGGGAAAATACATGTCAACCAGTAGTAGTAATAGTAGGATAAGGAAGAGGAGGCGTAGTAGTAGTAGTAGTAGTAGTAGTATTTGTAAAGGGAGAGGTAATAGTAGTAGCAAGAAGGGGAGGCATATTAGTAGTAGTAAGAGGGGGAGGATGATAGTGCGCAAGCAAACAAGCAAACAAGCAAGAACAACAGAGTTTTAATATCATATATATATATATATATATATATATATATATATATATATATATCATGTGTATATTATATTAATTATGTGTATAAATACATATATATGTGTGCGCGTTTGTGCCCAAATAACTGTATTGTTTTCTCATGTTATATTTCCTACTATCCGTCAGTTCTCTATTTTAATTATTCCATTTTATCTGCATTCTATATTTCGGTTTTATTTCTTCGGGTTCTTTATTTGTGCTCATGGCTTCCTTATTTGGATATGTTATTCTCATGCCGTTTTCCCAATTTAATTTATTTCGTAACGATTCCTTAGTGGATTGCTGAACCAATGTTAACAAAAAAAAAAGAACTACAAAACAATACGTGGTTATTTCTTATTGCATAATCTTCACTAATAGATAATTATGATAATCTATCACAGTACATGCTGTCTCTTTCTGAAGGGATAGAAGAAATAACATCATTAAACAATTGAAGCATTAACGTGAACCGAAACAAGACATTCAGTAATTTATCCTTGTTTAGCTATAGTTGTTCATTTCCCCTCTGATCTGAAATGGACTGAAGCAAACACATCCATAAATACATTGCTAAAATAGAACTGTTTGAAATCAAATATATATATAATCGTTTGCGCGGTTCATACGTATACATGAAATGAACACATGAGTTACTTTATTCTTTGGTTCTTAGGCAAAGACGAAACTGTTGCATCTGTCCGGCTACTACACTTGATTGTTTTCTTTTGACGGTAAAAAATCTCCTCTTAAATGAAATATATAGCATCAATTAACTCGACATAATGTGTCACTCTGGTGTCGCTAATCGGCAAAACAAGGAAGGGGATAACGTGAAACGGAAGTAAACCTCGTATATTTTTGCACTATATTTTGTTCGCTAGTAAGAAGATATTTTTTTACTTCAACCACGGGAAATTATATGCAAGGCCATGTACAGGTTTAATGATATTGTTTTTGTAAAAGTAACTCGGCTCCAATTCTAAGGAACCAGGTTTTCAGTCTGTGTCGTCAACAACTTGCCGAAAGTCTATGGTCATTCAACTATTTGGGGATAGCTGGTTGCATAAGGCTCTCTTATAATTTTTGGAGTGTTAGCCAATTTGCTGCTAACCCCGTAAGTTATAATGTTATAACGAGGTAAATTTCCCCTCCTGCAGTGGTGGTAGATGAGCAAGACATTTAATTAGATGAGTCGTTTTTTATACGCATGAGCTTTTGGAGAAAATGGAGACATTATTTTATTTAAAATGGGTGTTCGATACATGGCATGCCGAACAGAAGTCATCTCATTAACTCCCAAAGCAAAGGCCCATGCACGCGACACACTCATCACCAAGCAATGGCACAACGATACGCATATGCATGTACTGGTGTATAGCAACTTCAAAATGGCTGCTCAAATCACGCATTCTAAAAAGAAAAAAAAATACGAAAAAGCATGCAGCTTCCGGTAAAAGATTAAATTCAGAAATCATCTGTAAAACAATAAGGCAATACAATGATGGTGAATTTTAATTATTAGTTTATTCTTGGTTTCAGATTTTCTTTAAACAAAAGGGAAATGATCAGAAGTGGATATTTCGAATTTAGACATTGTTTTTATTCCTAAATCTATTTGTAGAAATCAGATACATATTCATGGATTCTGCTATTAATTTTACATTGAGCTTCGTTCTATCTCACTATTCATCATGGTTTCTAATTCCTGCACCACTCTTTGTTTTCTTCTATCTTTGGCCTATTCTTATCATAACTCGTGAAAACAAGTTTAAAATCATATATATATAAACCTGAACATAAAAAAACTCTAAATAACGCACTATACAACAAAGAGAACATTCCTGAAATCATAATGCACGTGCCGAATTACTTGGAACCGAAACAGTTCTGATAGAATAAAAACAATAGTAGAAAACGATCAGAGAAAATGATATTATTCAGATTTCATATAGGTCACACATAAACAATGCGTTCCTTCTCAGTGAAATTAAAAATAAAAGTAAAACTAATATGTCAGTAATACATATTGTGCTAGCGGTAAAGCATATTCTCACTGGACTCCTCGGCTTTAACTCCAAACGAGAAACCTTTTATGGTAAAACAACATGAAAGAAATTTTAAAAAACGTGATATCGGTATGATAATGTGTTTCATAAGAGCACTCGGTTTTACACACAAAGCAAACGGTTCGAACGTTAAACTTTATCAAGGTAAACTTGCGTTAATACTTATACAACTGACGGTTTAAAATGTGAAATGAATGTTTGGAATAAAATCGTAATAATGAAAATAATGCTAAACTAAACTCACTACATTTGGTTTTGTTTTAGAACATTGCAAACCAGTTTAACTTTCTGCTGTTTAGACTTTTTTTTAAAATTTATTTCTGACTCTAATTCTTTTTTACTTTATTTACTTGTTTATATGTTTACTTGTTATTTTCATATTTGATACATTTCAATCAATGTTTATAGTTTCGTTATTTTTTATTGTCTTATATTTTATTACATTTTTTACAATTGTGTCATTGCTTCAATAATTTTGAGTTTTCCCTTGGATTTTATGTTTTATTACGTAATATACAAAAAAAAATTCATCCTGAATTTTAATTTTATTTTTTTATTTTCTTATTTTTAAGTGTTTTTCGTTTATTTACTCATTTATTCTTTATGTTGTCAGTCGTTCTTTAAATTTACTTTTTCTTGATTATTTGTTGTTATTATTGTTTTTTCTTGATTGTTTTCTTATTTTCCAAACATTGTTCATACTCTTTTGATTTATTTGTCAATTTTATCATTGCTCTTTTTGTTTTGACCTGCCATTATTGTTCTAAATAATATCATGTGAATTTTCTTAAATTAACCTAAATTATTGTTTTAATTCTTATAATATTCTAATATTTCTTTTTTATCTTTTCTTATATTTTCAACCTATTCTGTTTTTTTTTTCTTATATTTAAAACCTATTCTGTTTTTTTTTTAATTTATTTATTTCGTTTTTATATATGCATTTGGTCTTTCCATTGTTCTGTACTTTGTGTCGATTTTGTCGTTATTTTGTTCATTTTCCATTTAGTTTATATCTGTTTATATATTTTACATTTTTCCACCAATCTAATTATTTTAGAGCCACTTTAATAATATTTTTACATGTTTCTTTAATTTAAATTGTATTAGCTATTAACTGCTATGTTTCGTGCCCTTTTCAAATTTTTCTTCAAGATACTATTTTATTTTACATTCTTATTTTATTTTTCATTCTTATTTTATTTTTCATTCTTATTTTATTTTTCATTTTTATTTTATTTTTCATTTTTATTTTATTGTTCATTCTTATTTTTCATTCATATTTAATGTTTCATTCTTATTTTATTTTCATTTTTATTTTATTTTTCATTCTTAATTTATTGTTCATTCTAATTTTTCATTCTTATTTTATTTTTCATTCTTATTTTATTTTTCATTCTTATTTTATTTTTCATTTTTATTTTATTTTTCATTTTTATTTTATTGTTCATTCTTATTTTTCATTCATATTTAATTTTTCATTCTTATTTTATTTTCATTTTTATTTTATTTTTCATTCTTAATTTATTGTTCATTCTTATTTTTCATTCTTATTTTATTTTTCATTCTTATTTTATTTTTCATTCTTATTTTATTTTCCATTCTTATTTTATTTTCATTTTTATTTAATTTTTCATTCTTATTTTTTTGTTCATTCTTATTTTTCATTCTTATTTAATTTTTCATTCTTATTTTATTTCTCATTCTTATTTTATTTTTCATTCTTATTTTATTTTTCATTCTTATTTTATTTTTCATTCTTATTTTATTTTACATTCTTATTTTATTTTTCATTCTTATTTTATTGTTCATTTTTATTTTATTTTTCATTCTTATTTTATTGTTCATTCTTATTTTATTTTTCATTCTTATTTTATGTTTCATTCTTATTTTATTTTTCATTCTTATTTTATTTTTCATTCTTATTTTATATTTCATTCTTATTTTATGTTTCATTCTTATTTTATTTTTCATTCTTATTTTATTTTTCATTCTTATTTTATATTTCATTCTTATTTTATGTTTCATTCTTATTTTATTGTTCATTCTTATTTTATTTTTCATTCTTATTTTATATTTCATTCTTATTTTATGTTTCATTCTTATTTTATTTTTCATTCTTATTTTATTTTTCATTCTTATTTTATATTTCATTCTTATTTTATTTTTCATTCTTATTTTATTGTTCATTCTTATTTTATTTTTCATTCTTATTTTATGTTTCATTCTTATTTTATGTTTCATTCTTACTTTATTTTTCATTTTTATTTTATTGTTCATTCTTATTTTATTTTTCATTCTTATTTTATGTTTCATTCTTATTTTATGTTTCATTGTTATTTTATTTTTCATTCTTATTTAATATTTCATTCTTTTTTATTTTTCATTTTTATTTTATTTTTCATTCTTATTTTATTTTTCATTTTTATTTTATTTTTCATTTTCATTTTATTTTTCATTTTTATTATTTTTCATTCTTATTTTATTTTTCATTTTTATTTTATTTTTCATTTTTATTTTTTTTTCATTCTTATTTTATTGTTCATTATTATTTTTCTTTTTTATTTTATTTTTATTTTTATTTTATTTTTCATTCTTATTTTATTGTTCATTCTTATTTAATTTTTCATTCTTATTGTATTGTTCATTCTTATTTTATATTTCATTCTTTTTTATTTTTCATTTTTATTTTATTTTTCATTCTTGTTTTATTTTTCATTTTTATTTTATTTTTCATTTTCATTTTATTTTTCATTTTTATTATTTTTCATTCTTATTTTATTTTTCATTTTTATTTTATTTTTCATTTTTATTTTATTTAACATTCTTATTTTATTTTTCATTCTTATTTTATTTTTCATTTTGATTTAATTTTTCATTTTTATTTTATTTTTCATTTTTATTTTATTTTTCATTTTTATTTTATTTTTCATTTTTATTTTATTTTACATTCTTATTTTACTTTTCATTCTTATTTTATTTTTAATTTTTATTTTATTTTTCATTTTTATTTTATTTTTCATTCTTATTTTATTTTTCATTCTTATTTTATTGTTCATTCTTATTTAATTTTTCATTTTTATTTTATTTTTCATTCTTATTTTATATTTCATTCTTATTTTATTTTACATTCTTATTTTATTTTTCAGTCTAATTTTATTTTTCATTCTTATTTTATGTTTCATTCTTATTTTATTTTTCATTCTTATTTTATATTTCATTCTTATTTTATTTTTCATTTTTATTTTATTTTCCATTTTTATTTTATATTTAATTCTTATTTTATTTTACATTCTTATTTTATTTTTCAGTCTAATTTTATTTTTCATTCTTATTTTATTTTTCATTCTTATTTTATTTTTCATTCTTATTTTATTTTTATTTTTTTTATTTTTCATTCTTATTTAATTTTTCATTCTTATTTTATTGTTCATTCTTATTTTATATTTCATTCTTTTTTATTTTTAATTTTTATTTTATTTTTCATTCTTATTTTTTTTTCATTTTTATTTTATTTTTAATTTTCATTTTAATTTTCATTTTTATTATTTTTCATTCTTATTTTATTTTTCATTTTTATTTTATTTTTAATTTTTATTTTATTTTACATTCTTATTTTATTTTTCATTTTTATTTTATTTTTCATTTTTATTTTATTTTTCATTTTTATTTTATTTTTCATTCTTATTTTATTTTTCATTTTTATTTTATTTTTCATTTTTATTTTATTTGTCATTCTTATTTAATTTTTAATTTTTTTTATTTTTCATTTTTATTTTATTTTACATGCATATTTTATTTTTCATTTTTATCTTATTTTTCATTTTTTTTATTTTTCATTGTTATTTTATTTTTCATTCTTATTTTATTTTACATTCTTATTTTATTTTGCATTCTTATTTTATTTTTCATTTTGGTTTTATTTTTCATTCATATTGTATTTTTCATTTTTATTTTATTTTTCATTCTCATTTTATTTTTCATTCTTATTTTATTTTTCATTCTTATTTTATTGTTTATTTGTATTTTATTTTTCATTTTTATTTTATTTTTCATTCTTATTTTATTTTTCATTCTTATTTAATTTTTCATTCTTATTTTATTGTTGATTCTTATTTTTTATTTTTAGTTCCTTTTTTTTCTTATTTTCTTTTTCATTCTTATTTTATTTTTCATTCTCATTTTATTATTCATTCTTATTTTATTTTTCATTCTTATTTTTCATTCTTATTTAATTTTTCATTCTTATTTTATTTTTCAGTCTAATTTTATTTTTCATTCTTATTTAATTTTTCATTCTTATTTTTTCATTTTTATTTTATTTTTCATTATTATTTTATTGTTCATTCTTATTTTTTATTCTTATTTCATTTTTCATTCTTATTTTATTTTTCATTCTTATTTTATTTTTCATTTTTATTTTATTGTTAATTCTTATTTTATTTTTCATTCTTATTTTATTTTTCATTCTTATTTTTCATTCTTATTTAATTTTTCATTCTTATTTTATTTTTCATTCTTATTTTATTTCTCATTCTTATTTAATTTTTTCATTCTTATTTTTTCATTTTTATTTTATTTCTCATTCTTATTTTATTTTTCAATCTTATTTTTTCATTTTTATTTTATTTTTCATACTTATTTTATTCTTCATTCTTATTTTATTTTTCATTCTTATTTTATTTTCCATTTTTATTTTTTTTTCATTCTTATTTTTTCATTTTTATTTTATTGTTAATTCTTATTTTATTGTCTATTGTTATTTTATTATTCATTCTTATTTTATTTTTTATGCTCTATTCATTTTTTATTAATTTATTCGGTTATTTCATCGTATTTTTTTTCATTTTTGCCCCATGTTAATTTCCGATATAATTATTGTAATATGTCTTATTTTACTTTCTTTTTTTTATTTAATAATTTTCTTTTATTTTCATTTATTTTTTTACTTCTAATGGTTTCATTCTATTAAACTAATGCTTTATCGGTTATTTAATTTATTACTAGCAGTGCTACCCGACATTCTGTGTTGTATTTCGATTTAAACTTCTATTTTATTACTAGGTCTATGACCAGAGCATATTGCTTTCCTTGTTTTGATTCTCATATATATATATATATATATATATATATATATATATATATATATATATATATATATATATATATATATATATATATATATATTGATATCTTATATGTTTTTATGTAGAGTGATGTGGTTCTCGGTTGATTAATTGTGCTTAACTGTGTCGGATGTTTACTCGAGAGTCAAAACAAAGATAAAAATATGCTGTTGTCATAGCCTTATTAATTACTCTTCTCTTTTTCTTAACATCACACGTTACTCCTGCTTTCATGCCCACCACACCCCCTTTTCTTCTGTTCACCTTCTTACTCTTTCATGACATACACTCAGAAAACACTTTTGTTTATACAACATGTACTGTATGAGTCAACCTAAAAGGAGAAAACTCTTGAAAAATCATTTATTCTTCTAAAGTACATGAGATGCATAAAAACCGACCGTACACTTTTGACAGCTCTGCAAGTGTAAGGTGAATAATGGATAATGTTACTAGAATTAAAATTGTATTTATACAGTGTAATACTGATAAAGAATATACAAATTATGTGAGTCTTTGTTTTGTAGTCTATCTATATTTAGCTGGATAAAAGCAAGCATATATACAATTGGCATTTATACAATAGGCTAACCTGGTTGCCTGGCGTTGCCCGGGTGTTTGGAAGTGTGTGTTGAGAAAAAAAGTAATAGAAAGCAGGGAGTCAGGCTCGAACCCATGAATGTGGAGAGAAGTGTTAAAATGGGAGTAGCGTGGTGAGAGAACAGTAGGCAGCCAAGGTGAAGAGGGGTGTAAAAAAAGGTGGTATTAGGGAAGCCCGCTCGAACCCGTGACGTAGAAAAGAAAGTGAAAGAAAATCTGACGTCTTAGCCAATGTCTTCATGATGCGACCGGAAATCAAAAGCGTAGAAATTAACTTAAGTTTATGTAACAGTGAAAATGAATTGCTAAAATTCAGCAAAAAGTTTTTTTTTAAAATCGACACCCTCTTGTAAAAAACGGCCGGGATTAAAGTGAATGAATTAGTATTTTCTGCCAATTTTTCGATATTTATCGTCCGAGACGTGGAGCTTCAAAATGATACTGATCTTGTAAGGACCTGTCGCCTCTGTCGAAAGTTTTCGCGAGACATATATACATACATACATACATTAAAACAGACAGGTGAGATTTATATTATAGATTATTTTGTTTAATGTCGCGTACCTTTTATTATTTTTATTGTTTTAAGTTTATGTTCGTCCACTGTATGTCATACGCTCTTTTAGTAGTGTCGTTATTTTTATTCCTTATTCTAATCTTTTATTTCTTACCATTTTTTTCTGCTTAAATCTCCTCGGCACATTTTGTTTCCTTAATTTTAGCTCTTTAAGAACTTAATATTTGTTAAACTTTAATCGATTTGTTAAAAGTGCAATTAAAAAAAAATCTTCCCTAAAAATATTCTCCAAGCTTGATATTCCCATTTACTTTATTATTTTCTTTTGTCAGTTTACTTTTTAGTCTGCCATAACTACAGCACCTCTGAAATGTAGAACTAAATTTTACCCCTTTCCTTTACTTATCATGGCGACTCATACACCTGAAGAAGGTAAGAAATTATATCGACTGAAACGTTGTATAAATATCACGCAAGCATTGTTTATTACTTATGTTCACCTCCTCACAAGGCATATCGCCACTTGGACATAAGAAGCTACTAATTAAGAGCTAGAAAAGACTAGTAAGATGGTAGTTTATGTTAAATTTAAACTTCTACATAGCCGTACAATTAGAGTAGCAGATACTAGGAAGAATTCCAAAGTCTAACTCTTCCAGGGAAAACACTATTAGAGTAGGAAGCTTTCTGGCAGTTAGGGAACCCAACAGTCTGATTACTCCTCATAATAAAAACACCCATCATCCATCCTAAAATATAAGAATGTTTTGATTGTATTTTATAATTTTATTAATACTTTTCGTCTTTATTTTTTAATTCATACTTTTTATTCTTCATTTTCTTCTATTTAGTTCTTTTTGCATTCGTTAATTTCGCCATAGTGTCCTTTTGGTCATGTTCACAATTTACAAAATTTCGTTTTCGCTGTCATTATTTGGCCGCCAGTTTTTCCCCTTTTCTGGTCTTTCCATGCCTAATCAACAGAAGCAAAATTCGCAGTACACAAACATATTTCCTCATTATAAATTGCCTGCAAATGTCCATCATTTTCAACCCTCGGGACTTCATTGTCACAACATCATTTCTTGCTTAGCTGATGGCTCTCATCTTATGCGAGTCTTAGAATGTTGATCTGTCACGTTTCATAAATATCAGTCACATTGTAAAACATGCGATTTGAATAGACGCATACAATTTTAAAATACGTCTAAAATAATAATAATAAAAACAATAATAATAATAATAATAATAATATGTGGATGTATATATATATATATATATATATATATATATATATATATATATATATATATATATATATATTGTTTTAGTAAACACCAAGACATCAAAAATGGGTTGGTAACAACAAATAGTGTATTTCGTCGTTAGTTACAAATGTTTCAAGACTATTCATACAAATTCAAATATTATGTATTTGGAAAATTTTTACAAGAACAGCCTTTCTTCAGACTTATTGAATAAAAAAACACTTTACCAATAAAACATTATGGAAACCATTTCCCTTATAAGGAAAAGAAAACAAGTGAACATATTTTACGTATATTGTGATAATTAAATTGATTGACTTACCGAGGGTGGCTCGGTGGGAAGGGAAAGACACTCATGGCTGTGAACGGCCCGGCCTGGTGTTTGTTAATGAAGAAAATAGGATGTCTATTCCTCATAGCTTAAATAGACATCCTAGTTTCGTTTCAATCTCGCTGAACGAGAGATTGAGACTATAAAAAGAGTCACCTTTGTAGGCTTGTTGTTGTTGTAGTTTGTTCTTGTCTTTGTTAGAGATCTATCAGACCGGTACGACGCGTTATATTAACAAGAATACGTTTGCTTGTAAGCAACGAGGTAATTTTTCGTTGCAAGCTAAACGTCTTTTCTCCCCCCCCCACACTCGTCGGTAGGAAATATCGACAATATCTTATCATTGCAAAGTATTTTTTAAAGATTTATATATTTACCTATTTTCGTATCTCCATTAAAAAAATCAAACAAATTATCATACCACTAATTACCCATGCTTATTTGTTTTATTTATAATATTCATTGAGTTCTTAAATTAAATTTCTTTATTTCTTTATTTAATTTAAATTATTTTTTCTAAACCAGACTAATCAACAACGTTATATTGTTGCGATTCTAGGTTAGTTTCGTATCTGGCATTTGCTTTGTTTATTTACAAATATATCGGCTAACCTATTTATGTGATTTAAGAAAAGTTTTGGTTTATGTCTGTGTGTGTAAATAAACGTTCGTACAAATTAACAGAAAGTTGCTGCATAATTATACCTTTTTTGTAATCATCGATTTCATTCTTTGATCTTATTTCTGTTAATTCTTAAAAAATAATACAAGCACAATAGGTATCAAAAACGTTTATGATGCACCGTCTGGAAAATAGAAGAGAATTAAAGGCTGTTGTACATGGGAAGTACGTTTTCACACTGTTCCAGGAAAGACGTTAACATTTAACATCTAGTTATACAAGAATTAGTCTCAACATACCGTTATTAAGCATTTTAAATAATGAATACAAGTTCTATCGGACACAATATAAATTGTAATTCTTAAGTTTTACTGTAGCTTCAAAAATTAAAAAATATAAAATTGATTTCGCAACGTGAACATTGTTATATTATTAACGATGTTTTGTATTAAATGGGAGATGAAACAATTCTGTATTGTAAATGTTGGTAAATTGAGCGAGAATCTAAAGATGCATGCTATATGTATATGTGTATATATATATATATATATATATATATATATATATATATATATATTCACACACACACATATGTGCAGGGTGACCAAATAAACGGACCCTAGCTCTAATAAGGCCGCGTTTCTCACTGTTTTGTCCGAATGAAATGAGGCTTTGGTCATAACTAGTTTATTATATTCACAATATCACATCGAAACACTAGGGCTTTGGCCTTTTTTTCTCCGTTCTACAACATATGTTCTAGATGGCCTCCGTTTATTTTTTTGGGGCGGGGGTCACCCTGTATAATTATTTCACCTATTTACATAAACTTGTATAAAATATAATATTTTTGTAACAATTCTCGGCATTTACTTCAACAGAAACTTATGCTTGAGTATACCGAGATATTTTCGTCTGTAATTATATGACGATTAAGCTACACACACTTGTCCACGTTTCCCTTCCGTAGGGGATCGTCAGGCATAATCATACGAAGACATAACGCTAAAGATTATGTGCAACTTAACATATATTTCTATAATTACTAGGGCTATGACAACAGCATATTCTTTTCATGTTTTGACCCTCGAGTGTGTATTCGTTGATATCTTATACACTTTTATATATAGTGATGTGGTTCTTAACTATGTCTAACCGTGTCGGATATATACTCGAGGGTTAAAACAATGATAAGAATATTTTAGTGTCATAGCCCTAATAATTACTGTAAACATATATATATATATATATATATATATACATATAGATATAGATATAAATATATATATATTAATATATATATATTAATATATATATATATATGTATATATGTATATATTAATATATATATATATATATTAATATATGTATATATACATAGGTATATATATATATATATATATATGGAAAAATAAAAAAAAATTAAAAATGTAAAATAGAATTTACAATTAAATTTATTATTCGACAGAATACTCCAACAACACTTTTTAAAGTCCTTATTCTACAGGGTTTCAAAGAATACCATTTTTGCTATATGCTTAAATAAGGACTTTTAATAATGTATTTGGAGTATTCTGTCCAATAATAAATTTAATTGTAAATTTTCGTTAACAGTTTATTTTCCCCTATAATAATCTCTATTTTACATTGTGTCTGTATTGATTTTTTTATTTGGTTGTGATAATTCAATTAATATATAATTATATATATATATATATATATATATATATATATATATATGTATGCACATATATATATATATATATATATATATATATATATATACATATATATATATATATATTATAATAAATTGAAGTTTAGCTCTGATTATATCGACGGAGTTATTCATTTTCTAATCTTTCTGGATATTTTTTCCATATGCTGAGTGGTCTGTTAATTTCAGCAGGCATGTTATATAAAATGTTCTGCCACATTCTGCTCAAGAGCTTTATATCAACTTATCATCAGGAGCGCTTGTCGTTGTTTTCTTTTTTCTATTTTCGATAAACACATACAACTCTATTTTAATTCAGTCCAAAATACAGACATAAACCCTTATCCTAACAGAAACGATACCATCAAAGTATACTATAAAAACCAATTACACACTAACTACAAAACAGATGAAAAAACAGTAACAAACCTAATTAAAAGATACACCAGACCCAATGACCAAAACAACAAGATTAAACTAATAATATATTATATTAGATTTAAAAATTCCAATTTAATAAGTAAACGCAATAACAATACAAACATCACGCTTAACCAAACTAATGCAGTGTATGGATTTATTTGCCGCTCCTCGAAGAATGTCTCCAATCCCACTCTAAAACCTCATACAACGCATACACAAGCCACACATGAACCAACACTCTCCTGACACCTAAACTATCATCCAGCTTACAATAATTTCATAACGTATTACATTAGAAATATCTTAATTAAAAATACTAAAATTCGATATCTTAACTACTGACTACGACGACTAAAATTACTAGAAGCCATACTTATCAAAAACTACAGTCCTTTTTAAACCGGGACAAATATACTAACTGTACTTAATAACTAATAAGAAACTAGATACATAAATAAATAAGAAGATTAAAAAGATTTAAATGAAATAAAAATAATTCGCCCGTAACACTTCTGTACCTACGCTTATAGCCAATTCAATATATATATATATATATATATATATATATATATATATATATATATATATATATATATATATATATATATATACAGTCCTGGTCAAAATAATAAGACCACTTCAGAAAGTAAGCGTTTGCGCATAATATCGAATTTTTAATCAAACAAATATTTTAAGAATTTAAAGTATATTTTTAATCTTAAAGCTGATTATATACCCATGGGTTTACCTATATCTGCCATCAATCCATAATCTACTGGGTTTACTCATGGCTCCAAAACCAAAATTACAATTCGTGTATTGTGTTCTTGGATACCTAAATAAAATAATATATATCCTCTTAATAATTCTTCTGACAAGAAAACCAGCTAATAGCAACAAGTGTGTTTCACTCCGATGAAAAGGAGTTTACCCCTTGCATTTTCGGATAAAGACATGTAGAACAGCCAGCAGGAATCCCACAAGCTTTAGTTGTCAGAGAACAAAATCAATTAATTTCCAATCCACGAATTGTTAATTTAATTTTTGTAATAATTGTTAGTTTATTGTTAAGTTGTTTTATTGATCTGGAAATGCTACCACTTATTTCACCATCAATACTACTACAACTAAATACTAAAAAAATGCTCGCGGTTATGGAACAATGTTTCTAATCTCTGTGGAGCTTTATACTTTATCCATATTTCTTATCAAGTTTAGAATAATAGAAACTATATTTGCTTACTAGATTTGGATCCTTCGTTTAGACTACATCATTCCAAGCTATTTAACTCTACATTAAAATTTGGCCTCCTATCCAAGGATCTTTATTGTTATAAAAAAGTTTTACTTCAGTTACATTTAGTGCGTGATAGCAGAAACCTATTCCTGTGAAGACGTCCCTGCATAGCATCTAGCCTTTTATTTAAAAATGTCTTATCTAGAACTCACTAGGTAGAAGGCTTCCAAAAAACATAGATTGCGCCTTTTAGATTTTCCAGGGTAACACTACCCCCCCTATCCACAACTGACCATTTCAATTCAAATTCTTTATTGTTTCTATTAAGATCCCTGACCCAATCCCCTAATGCAGTTGTATTCCTCCTTTTATTTCTAATATTGATTCTTGTTTCCTCTCACTGCTATCGTTAAAATCTTCTATTATTTTCCATATCTGGTTCCTTTTTAAACGATACTACATGATTTCTGTATCTTTCCTTAAAAACGCGACCCGTGACCCATTGTTACGTCAACATGGCCGTCTCTATCTTTTCTAGTCAGCAGTTCCCCGTTATATCTGATTAAGGTTTTCTTAGCAATTTTTATAATTTCAATTTCCAACTGTGTCAAGTCAATTTCCTCTTCAGCTACTTTAAGTGCATTCTCGAATAGTATAGATGAAATAGAAAGGTAGTACGCATCAAATTTATTTCTGTGAAAATTAAAATAAGGAATTTAATCGTCAATTGAAATAGTAAACATATTTTAAACATATTGTAAAGAGGTTACTCGAAAAATAGGTTACTGAACTCGTGGGGTCATGTCAGTGTGGGATGTTTTCCAACGTGACGCATGTCAAGGCAACGTGCTCGATGAGCACATGTTTAATCATGCGATGACGTGACGAGTTCTCAATATAGGTAGAGTTTAGGTGCAGTCTGGGAGAAAGAGGGGAGAAGAGCCGAGAGAGAGAGAGAGAGAGAGAGAGAGAGAGAGAGAGAGAGAGAGAGAGAGAGAGATGCTGACACCAAACCTTGGAAGGGAAGGTCAGAGAAGAAAAGCCATGTAAAGAAACTTTGAATTCCTGGAGGGAAATCAGGACCGGTCATGAAATAAAGGGCGTCATCATGTGTTTTTGTATCTGCGTAGTCGTGTGGTTATTCAACAGAAAATGTATTGTCCATTTATGTTATAAGAACCTTATCATCTAAAAAATCATCATCTAAAAATATGTGTAAGAAAGTATATGTGTCAAAGTATAAATGTTATAGAAACACTCCCGTTCACAGAACTGTCAAAAGTATAAATGTCAAACTCTCGGTCTATCTATCTATATATCAAATCTCCTCTCATTGTGCATTACATGCCGTTGGCTATTGTAGTAACATGTACACTGTCTATTATACAGGGGGACACCCAAGAAAACAGAGGACGTTCAATTGTTTTTGTGGGTATTTTACAGTCAACGGAGAAAAAAAAGGGCAAAACCCCTAGTGTTTGCATGTGATGTTTTGAATATAAAAGACTAGTTATGACCAAAGTTTTATTTCATTCGGACAAAACACTAAGAAACGGGGCCTAATTTGAGTTGCGACCCGTTTTTTGGGGTCACCCTGTCTATATAAGAACTGTCTCTCTCTCTCTTTATATATACCTGTCTATATCTCACTAATGTCTCCATCTCTCAACAATATGCTATCTCCACAATGAGTGTATATAATATGAGCATCTCACAAGACTCAACAACATGAAAACTCATAAGACTATCTCGATATCATTCTAGGACTCTCACAAACATTAAAAACAACAACAAAAATACAGAATATACGTCATGTTTATACCACCAGTATATTACATATACACATATTTGGTGCCTTCTAAAAATTACACCCCTATGCAACATTAGAATCCAAGTAATATTTTGTTAGCAGAGACAGATTTATTTCAACAGTGGCCTAAGTCCTGTTGACATTTGTGCTGCGGCAAAACCTTTTGGCAAAAACATTGTGTTTCTCTATTAATGTTAATGAGCATTGTTAAAATAGAGCAAAGTGATGCTAGATGCGTCTGAGACTCTGTGAGTCGGTCTGCCAAGCCAAAACTAAAAAGAACATATTATTCGCTCGCCTGCTCTTAAATTCGAAATAGCATGTACTTGAGCCGACAAGGTAATCTGTTATATAATAAATTTTAGATGTGACAGCAGATGTTTGGAATAAATTGCCTGGTTGTTGGTTACGCTTAGTTTCAAGATATAATTTATAGGTGGATATTTAATTTCCATGGGTAGTTTTTAAGAATATTTATTATTCTTCGTGTACATCTATCTTGTACAAGTCTAGAATTGACCTGTCTGAGTAATATATTTTTCATCCAGTACCTTTATATTTAAGAAATTCAAGTATATCCAACTTCGTCCCGCTTAGTCCCGTATTTAACGATTCGATGCCGGAACATATAAAAAGAATTCCTATTAATTATTATGTCTACATTTTAAGGCTTTAAAAATATCGCTTATTGTCCTGTAGGTTTTTATTCTACGATACAATGATGATAGCAGTTTGATGTTATCTATTATTTATCTTGCATACCTATATTGCATGTTCTGAAGAGTATACATTGTTATTGCTGTATGCCTATGCATTTTAACTGATGCACCTATTTATCAACAACCAATGACTACTTGTGGATAAAGATTATATGATCGTCAGATTGAGGATGATACAACATGATTTGATAAGTTTTAATGATGGTAGTAATAATATATATAGGGGTTTCATTCAAAGGGTCTTATTATACGCGCAATCTTAGAAGAGCGTTTGTCGTTGAGAGGGATGTTTAGAAGGAGTCTTATTAAAGTGAGGGATGTTGAAAGACTCCGAGAGAGAGATTGTTGTAAGAGAGAGACTTAGAGTAGAAGAGAGACTGTTCGTTTATAAGAGACTTTGAGAGATTGTTCATGTTAGGATAGATTCTTATATATTAAAATGTTCATTCCTTGTTGTGTAGAATGGAAGAGAAGGAGAAAGCTCTTAGAGTGAAGGGATATAGTGCTCAGACAGTTCGGACATTGTGTCGACATGATGATGTTGAGACGTGTATGTAAAGACATATAGCACAAATATATAATACAATTGGACTTTACCTTTGTATAAGAATTATAAACACAAGACGAGCTTTACAAAAAAACACTTGATGGTTTATTCTTCACACGGCCGTGATTCCATCATCAAGAATTCAAAGTTTCACATTTTTTTCTTGAAGTGACGTCTCGCTCCTAGACGACTGAATCTCTCTGAGTTTTCCCCATGACTCTCTAACTCTAACTAAAGTTTTTCTCTAGTCCTAGAACTTTCTATTTTTCCGTGACGTCGTACACATGTTAAAACATGTGCCTTCTTTCACGTGTCCTGACATACGTGTCCAAAACTTTTCCTATTTCTCAGTAACCTATTTATCCAATATGTTAAAAACATTACCTTATAAGCTGCATTCTTTCAATTTAAAATTTCATAATAAACTTGACAGCTCACATTCTTTTCTTGAATATTTATCTATATTCTAAACAAATGTTTCGTTTTACATTTATAAATTCTCACAGGTAATCTTTTTCTAAACCAAAATTACGAGGTTCGAATTCCTCTATTGCCATCTCATTTCCATTTTTATACTTACATGAAAAGGGGACAGCCTTTATCATGTAACAGTAATGCAGAATGTGATTAAGATGCCGGTTCTTTATAATCAGTAGAAAACAGGCTCTTAATATCGTGTTCAATAAATCGAAAAAAAAAACTTTAGTTACGAATATTTCGTTTAATTTTCGGTAATTGAGCAACACATGGATGTACTGACTGAGAATATGTTATTTTTTTCTCAATACTTAGATTCCAATATATATTTACGATAACACGGCACAATCACGTTAACACACCGGTTCTCGCAAGATCACCGAAGTTAGGCAACGTTAAGTCTGTCCAGTACCAGATCGGTGACCATTTGGGAAGGCGAGGTGCTGTATGCACTGCGAGGTAAACTACCAGGTTGAGAAACTGCCGCGGTCTTTCTTTCTCTCGAGTATAGCTGGAACTCTCTATAGCCGTTGTCGATACCCCGTCTAGTGATGGTGTCACAATAAAACATACCCTTGATAGCCCTGTCGAAGCATCAAGTATTCAGCTACCGACAAGATCTGAATTACAAGCTTGTATAGTGAGTCCAATCTCGGCTATGGCGCACTGGATGGATGGATAACACTGAACGCGCTGGATGGATGGATTAATAAAACTGAACGCGACCTGTTTTTTCTTATAATGTGAAACTCGTTATTTTTGAATTACCAGTTTTTCTTGGGCTTTCTGTAGTACTTACCAACACAACAAACGCCCTCGTGTTTGTGCCTTGTATAGGCATGCGCGACAACAAAACTTGGGTTTTTATAAGCGGAAGTCTCGAGATTGTCAGGAATCTACAGGCGCATGCGCAAGAGAAGGGATTGAGATAGTGGTATAAAGGCAGGTCGAGTGAGAAGGTTGTTGTTGTTGTTGTTGTTGTCATTGGACGTTACAGTGACTCATGCGTTAGCAGGTGATTAAGAGGCGGTTTATTTTTGTGTGTCAAGTCGCGCACCTCGGTCATATAAATCGTTCACCTCGGTGAAGGTGAAGGTCAGAAGCTATTTCGGCTATTTCATTTTGTCTCTTTTCCTGGGCAACTATGGCTGGGGCAAAGTTTGATTTAAAACTGATACCCGAATTCGACGGATCCACTTCTGTTGTCGACTGGGTTGAAAGGGTTGAGCTGACCTGCAACCTTTGTGAAGTAAAGGGGGTGCATACGGGTGATTCCCCTAAGATTGGCTGGAGGCGCCCTAAGTGTATATCAGCAACTGAGTGCTGTGGAGAAGGCTGATATTACCTGTATAAAAAATGCTTTATACAAGGCATTTGCCATGGATCCCTGTACGGCCTACGAAACATTTGCCACTAGGAAGCTCATGCCAGGAGAAACCGTGGACGTCTTCTTCGCGGAGCTGAAGAAACTTGCAGTTCTATTTGGCAATGGAGTGTCAGAGCAAACACTGGAGTATGCGTTTGTGGCCGGCCTTCCCACCCATGTTAAGCAACTGTTGAGGGCTTCCACCAGCATATCTGTAACGCCCATGGAACATTTGTTTGAACGCGCTCGAGCCATTATCAGAGATGAGGAGGACCTGAGGGAACCGGTTGTAATGATGGCGCAGGCAGCCAAGACTAATGCTGAAAAGAGTCCCAGTTTGAGACCCACGACTAATGGGAGATGTTTCTGCTGTGGCCAGCGAGGCCATATTTCAAGAAATTGTACTAAACAAGCGGCGGGGGCGCCCGCGCTGTTTCCAATGTGGTAGCTATGGACATTTATCCCAAAATTGTGCGGGAAATGCATCAGGGGGCAGGACGTCAGCGCCGCCCTGTTCCCCGGACAAGATTTAATTGAGGCGCAACCGACAATAAATGTGTACGTGGACCAAGTGCTTTGTTCGGCTCTTCTCGACTCCGGGTGCTCACACACCATCATGAGTGCCAAATTGTGTCGAAACTGGACAAAGCAGAACATCAAAGTAACCACAATAGGTGGCAATACGCAAGCTTACTGTGGAGCCGGAACTGTCAAAGTCCACACAAACTCTGGTGTGGCCGCAAACATTAATGTGCTGGTGATGCGAGGGGATTTGCTGGGATACATTGAGACGTACACTGCCGATGCTGACGTGTGCACCAGCAAGCTGAGAGAAGGGCGCCAGAAGGGCTCCAATGTGTCTATAGTAGACTTGCGGAAGGCTTATTTGCAGGTGCGAGTGGATGAGACATTGTGGCCATTCCAGACAGTGTGGTTCCGGGGTCAGAGATACTGCCTTACTCGGCTTGGCTTTGGGCTGAATGTGGCAATGCAAATCATGAAGACCATCGTAAATGCAGTGTTGTCCCAGGAAAAGACTACTGAGGACGCAACATCGGCCTATATTGATGATGTGTATGTCAATGAAGACGTACAATCTGCGTCGCACGTCGGAGAAAAGTTAGCTCAATTCGGGTTGGAGTGCAAGGATCCCGAACGTCTGAGGGATGGAGCACGGGTATTAGGATTGGACGTTTGCGGGAAAGACGGTACCTTACGATGGAGGCGTGGCAGTGAGATTCCAACCGTCCCTGATGTTATTACGCGGCGGACTATTTTTTCCTTGTGTGGGAAACTTATTGGTCACTTACCAGCGTGTGGCTTGCTCCGAGCAGCTGTGGGCGTCATCAAACGCAGGGCAAGTTTAGTAACTACAGGTTGGGATGATGTATCTGATGATGCTCTTCTAACTCTGATGACGACAGAAACCCTAGAGAGAGTTAACAAGGAGGATCCTGCCCGTGGAGAATGGTGTGTCGATGGGGACACTGGTAATGTGTGGGTTGACGCTAGTTCTTTGGCATTGGGAGTGTTATTGGAGCAACGTGGAGATGTAATTGAAGACGCATGCTGGCTGCGACCCGTGAATGATGCTCAACACATCAACCTGGCGGAACTGGATGCTGTTTTGAAGGGTTTAAATCTGGCACTGCAATGGCAGTCGAAGAAGTTACACTTGTACACGGATTCTCTCTGCGTCTACCATTGGGTGTCCGACACTCTCTCGAGACGAACAAGAGTCGGTACTAAGGCAGCCAGTGAGATGTTAATCCGGCGGAGGCTAAACACCCTGAAGAGTCTGGTATCAAAATATGACCTGTCTGTGAGTGTAACGCTCGTGGCATCACACTGTAATCGTGCAGACCAACTAACCCGTGTGCTTCACAAATGGTATGAAGCTGTGAAGACAGGCGTGGAGTTCACTGCTCGATCTTGCGCAGTTGGCGCGATTAGCTCATGCCAAATACAAAGAATTCATGTGCAGAGTGGACATCCAGGTATCAAAAGAACTTTGTATTTTGCGAGGCGTGTAGACCCGGCAGTGACAAGGGCGGATGTCAGGCAGATCATCAGGCACTGTGAGGTATGCCAGTCTATCGATCCTGCACCTGAGCAATCGAAGAAGGGGCGATTGGAAGTGGAGCATGTGTGGCACGAATTAGCGATGGATATTACCCATTACAGTGGTAAGCCCTTTCTAACCCTTATCGACTGTGGACCCAATCGTTTTGCGGTGTGGCGGCAAATGACCAGGCAGGACTCAGCGAATGTTGTCCGCCAACTGTCATCTATCTTTTCTGAGCGAGGTGCGCCGGAAGAGATATTGACGGACAACGATGCTGCTTTTTGTAGCCACCAAGTTCGGCAGTTGTTGAATGAGTGGGGTGTCCGACTACGACTGCGATGTGCCCATGTGCCATCAGGGAATGGCATTGCTGAGAGGAGCCATCGCAGCATCAAGAGAATTGCTGCCAGAAAACAATGCACCATTACGGAGGCCACGTATTGTTACAACGTCACACCAAAGGATGGGAAGACACTAACAACAGCACCGGCCAATGCCATACACAAATACCGTGTTAGGATAAAGGGCATTGACACTGTCCAACCAATCGAGGAGGAGAGTCATAACAAATACAAGGTGAGGGGATCCAGTTTGGGTTAGACCCCCTGGAAACCGGTGCACCACCAAGTTCAAGCGAGGACGAATATCTGGAGTGGTCAGCCAGCAGTCGGTCCTTGTTGATGGAACCCCACGCCATGTGCGCGATCTTCGCCCGGCTAGTGAAGTACATCCCATAACTACAGAGAGCGACGGATCATCAGATGATGAGCTGCTGATGAGTGAGGTCACCGAGCAAGAGAGTGGTAGTTTTAGTTCGTCTGATCAGGTAGGATCAGAACCAGAACCAGAACCAGAACCAGAACCAGAACCTCACACAGAACCAGAACCAGAACCAGAACCTGGATCCGATAGTGTAAATACCACCCTTCGCAGAAGCCAACGAATTAAGAGGCCACCCCCGGAGTGCACTCTATGTGATCATCAGATCAGGGGGGAGTGTAGTACTTACCAACACAACAAACGCCCTAGTATTTGTATAGGCATGCGCGACAACAAAACTTGGGTTTTTATAAGCGGAAGTCTCAAGATTGTCAGGAATCTACAGGCGCATGAGCAAGAGAAGGGATTGAGATAGTGGTATGAAGGCAGGTCGAGTGAGAAGGTTGTTGTTGTTGTCATTGGACGTTACAGTGACTCATGCGTTAGCAGGTGATTAAGAGGCGGTTTATTTTTGTGTGTCAAATCGCGCACCTCGATGAAGGTCATATAAATCGTCCACCTCGGTGAAGGTGAAGGTCATACTTACAAGATTTTAGAAGCTACTATTTAAGATTAAAGCATTATTCGAAACATTATTTTGTATGTTTTGCGCAATGTTTACCTTTTTACTTAATTCTTTTTGTCCTGTTTTCAAATGCTTAATTAATTTATTTATGTATTTATTTTTGTTAACTGGTCCTAGTTCTTTTTTTCGTTTTTGCTCAATTTTGTTGTTATTGTATATGTTTTCTTTGTTACTAGTGGGAGGTACCCGCCGCTGCCCGGCGTTGCGCTGGCTTTTAGAAGCGTGTGTGGTTGGGGGAGGCTGGTAAAATGAAAACAAAGGGAACTCATAACCCTGTTTTATTATTATAAAAACAAACAATGTTTAAACTATTTTAAAAAATCGTGGAAAAAAACAATTAAAAAAATGAGCGTGATGCAAAACGAACGGTCCAGCGGTGCCCGTGTGTTGAACAATTCCTAAAAAGTTTGAAAGAGAGGGGTCAAACTCGAATCATTGAGGCGAAAGCACAAAAACGTGATAAATTAACTAAAAAGTTAATTAGGTCAAATACCAATTCCGCGGTGAAGTTTGTTTTGGTTTAGTTTCACACTCGAATTCTAAATGAATGTATTTGTTTTAATTTTAATTTAAGTGTAATGCAAGTGAATTCTCGATATCTTTGCGCTGTAATCTTTGTATGAAAATAAATGTTGAGTTGTAAATACTAATAAATAAAGGGCATAGTTAGATTTCACGGTTAGAGTCGTTAACACGGGAAGTAAACTCCGGTTAGTCTCGCAGATTGCGTCTTACACTAACGATACAAAAAAGAAAAAAGGAAACAATAATAGTAATTGCGTTTTCACGTTTTTTTAAAACATTTTTTTATTTCTATTTTATTATGAAAATACAGAAACCATAAATCAGGGGAAAATGATTTTAAAAAAATAAATGGCATAAGTACCCTTTTACGATTCCAAACCAGTGTGTTTCCTCGTAGTGTTTCTTGTGAACGCATCCGCTGCGGTGTAAATGGGGAGAGGGTAAAGGAGGAATCTAATAGAGAGAAAAGATGTTGCAACTTCCATTGAATCTAAGCGATTTGGGCAATGGACTCTCACCGGAAAAATATCGGAATGTACCATTGTCGAGGAACTGTAGCGGTAGTAGGCTTATAACAACCCTCAGATAACGTGCTAAAGTCTGTACGCGTTACATTTGAATGTAATATCACGATTTTTAATCCTATTATGGTCAAAGTTGGAGGGGAAAATGAGTTCATTTTATTTATGTAGAGAAGAAGGAGAGAAGGGAAGAAGAGAAGAAGATTATAATCACTTCAAATTCTTTTTCTTCCTCATTCTTAAATTTTATATAGATCTGTGATCTTTTCCTACCTCGGTGTATTTTGTATTAGAAATATTAAAGAAACTACAGTTGTTCTTTTTGTGATAATGCTGCAATTCACGAACTTTGCTATTTTAACTAGGATTTTAGAGTTAAGTTCAATTTAAAAAAACATCTTTTAATAAATTGTAGGGTGTACATACAGCACAGGTAACAAAAGAACCTCCCATGTTCAGATTTTGTTTTCTAAATAATAACCTTATTATTCAGCACCTTCCCAAATTTCCCTATGCAGACGGAAGCAAAGCTAGATGATATGGACCTCTCAATATGTAACCAGGCGTTTACTGGTTATTAGAAACTGCCACTCTGATACTCTGGGCACGCAAACCGTGCACGACCCTCAGTCTGTGTTGCAACACTTTTATCTTCAGCTGATCCTTCGTCGTCAGATGCTGGGGTTGAGTTCATCCTCCGTAAGTGCCCGTAAGTGGATGAATGGATTGTATGCTGCCTTTCTCAGCTGCAACTTGGCGTCGGGTTCAGGGTAGATCTGAAAGCAACTCTTACTCTCAAACCAATATGTCATCAATAATAAATGATTACTCCGGAGATCATTTTCTTATGAACAAAAAATAATTCTTGCATAAAACCATTTTCGATACAGTTCGTACACAAAAAATTATCAATAAAGTTCGTGGCTTCTCCCGGATTTAAGAAAAAAACAAAATGTGCCTGGAAATCACTCTTCAATGTAATTTCTTGATCGAAAGAGGAAAGTCGTTATTTTCACTTTACTCTTTCTGGCAGCCAAAAGCTGATGCATCCTGCTCCGAGGCCAGCAAACGAAGTTCTTGCCTTTTTTCTCAAAACATACATTTTTTTTTTTTATTAAAGTCTAATTCCTACCACCATCTCTGTAAAATCACTATTTCCTCCTCCGGCGATTACTCTTTCTCTTTTCCTCTGAATCTCTTTTTTCTCTCTCTATTTTAAATATATCCCTCTTCAATTCTCTCTTCCCAATTTGTTCTTCCTTACCCTTCAACTCATTTTTTAAAAGAAACTCTTATCATCTATGCTCCGCCTTTTTTTATCTCTCTACGCTTCTTACTTCGCTTTCTTTCCCCTCTTTATCACCTTGTCTCTTTTCTCCAACCAAATATATGCTTAAGTCATTTATTTGTCTATTTACTTCTTTATATATTCTAAAGATCCACTTCTGACGACCAACCTCCCACCTTTCAACGACTGGTGGTCTATCGCTGCCTTACAACTGCCTGGGTGGTCAACCATTCAAATATCTAAAATATGGGAAACTGGATAGATAATTCTCCTCCGATTTATAGTTTTTATAGATTTCTTAGCGACAATGCCTGTTTTTTAGATTTAAATTCCGTTTAACTTCACAAGTTATTTGAAATCAATTTTTATAAAACTTACATGAAAAACAATCTCCTCTGATAGTTCCATTGTTCTAAAGAAATCTTATTTTCAGGGTACGAAAAAAAAACAAAAAACAACAGACTGACAATTTTTTTCTGCGTTATCAAACCACAGCTCGTTTATATTTTCCTATCATCGAAACGTTATTTTCCGATGGACAGAATTTTATAAATATCTGTTTTTCTTAACCAAGTGCCAGCATTCACCCCCCTAAACCATACATCATTCTCTCTCATCCCCTTCTATCTGAGCAAGGTTGCCGAGGTCTCCCGGGATCCTGCTACAGAATACCTTGCTGAACCTTACTACCCTAATAGCTGGAAGATAGCGTCTGTGGTACAAGTGTACAAGAACTCTGGGGAAATGGAGTGACCTTTTCAATTATCACCCTATCAGTCTCCTTCCCCCTTTAGCTAAAATCTTTGAGACCTTACTTAATCAACCGCTAGTTCACCACCCCGCAAAAGCACGTCTTCTTTCTGACAAACAGTATAGATTTAAACAATGTCAGTCTACTGCATACATTTTTACAATAATCTTTGAACACATATATAATGCACTGGATAAGCCGAGTGAAGCCAGTGCTGCAGTATTGTACGAGGGGCTGCTAGTAAGAATTAAATTTTATGGTATACCTGGACGTATACTAAATATAATTAGAGCCTTCTTAGACAATAGCCACATTCAGGTGTCAGTGACGGATGTACATGGGAGCAGCATAACATTAATGCGGGAGTGCCTCATGGGTCGGTTCATTGGACCGCTATTATTCTCTGATATGTATAAACGACATCCCTGATGTCTTAGATGGGTATATTTGCTAATGATACAATGCTCTATAAAATACGAAGGATCGATGTGCATAGAATTAAGACAATGGGAGAGTAATAAGAAAATGACCCCTAAACCGTAGTGGAATGAGGCCGCAAATGGATGATAACATTTAATGCTTGTAAGACTAAGCTTATCTCTTTTAACAACTGCAAAGCGCCTTTTAAACCACCGGTATTCATGGCAAATTATACCCTATCTAAGAATGTTTCCTTCAAACTCATCGATGTAAAATTTACGATCCATATGAACTGGAATAAATACATTGGAACATTGCAAAGTCTGCTGTAAAGAAGATGGCTTTTCTCAATTGAGCTTGAAGACTACTCACACCTGACAGTATCTTATAACTTTACAATGCCACCATACGCTTATGCATGGGGTATTGACGCCACATATGACCTGTTGCATTTATTACTTGCATCATCCTCTTGGATAGGGTCCAAAAATGGGGTTTACATCTAATATATCCCACTTTGTCAACTAAGTTCTAACCCCCTTCCCATCTCCGTAATATTGCATTTCTGTGCCTGTTTTACAAATGTTTTAATGGAATGTGCTCTGATGAATTCCTTGCGTTCGTTCCTCACTCGACGTACATATCTCTAACAAACCTGCTTAGCGACAAAATCTCACCCCCTCACTGTTGAGGTCCCTAAATGTCAGAAAGATTTCTACTCTTATAGTTTCTTTCCTCGAATAACTAGACATTGGAATTCCTTTTTGCTACCTGCTTCCCTGGCTGTACTGATATGCAGAAGTTTACATGTAACGTAAACCAGCATCTTGTTAATTTTTCCTAGGCAAGACCCTAAATAGTAGCCCCTTTTCGTCAAGTCAACGATGCGATATGCCTTGTTTGGGGTAAGCCTGAGTAAAAAAAAGTATGGTCCATAAACTGCAGAAGTGCCCATTTTATGTTTGCTGCTATTGTAGTCAGTATTCTTTATTATGTACTTTATGTCATATCCGCATCTTTATGCTGTTTTCAGAATTATTACTAGGGCTAGGACAACATCATCTTCTTTTCATTGTTTTAACCCTCGAGTGTGTAAGCGTTGATAACTTATATGCTTTTATATAGATTTATGTGGTTCTCGGTTGATTAACTGTGTCTAACTGTGTCGGATATATACGCGAGAGTCGTAACCATGAAAAGAATATGCTTTTGTCATAGCCCTAATTATTACTAATCATCGACTGTGGCCATTATTTTTGTATTCTTCATCTTCCAACTTTTCTATTTTCTACTTATTTTTTGTTGTTCTTCTTGACTATTTTTAATATATACTCCTTTCGCATGTTTTATCTCTTTTTTGTCGTTGTTTTCCCTCATCGATATCTTATACTGCTAATTATGCTATTCGTATTAGCATCAAAGACGTAGGTGTGAAACTTACATGGAACAATTACTGTCTGCGTCTTCTTCGCTGCCATCTTATTTCCGCCTACATTAAAAGACACACCAACAAGCAGCATACGAATAGAAATCAGGGTTCTTTCCAAACTTAATCTATGCAGGCGTACACCTTGTACATGGGCAGTATTTTTGCTTTGAAATGTTTAATACCCGGATTAGTCTTCTGCCCATGTCGACATATTTTTTGACTAGCAATTTACCCACGTGCGCAATTGTACAGGGAACGGATGGTCTAAATTCACATAAAAAATTAAATAAATGTATTTTTATAATGACTAGAATTATTTTCATGTAACTTCTGCCCATCTTCAGGTACATTCCCACTGAATATAATTGTTGAATAGTAAAAATAGCATCAAGTCTATTTTCTTGAAATCGGAAGTTACATCAGCCAGAAACTTTACGGAAAAAATAACCAAATTGAAAGCAGTGTTCCAAACAATCCAAATAATACAAGAATAATTATCAAGCCTAATCTCAAAAGTATACAAACATCAGACTCATTTTTAAAAGAATTACAGTGAACAATCTTTGTGTTTTGAGAAGTCATTTACTAAGGATCATTTGCATAATCTACCTGTTTACGATTGATGCTCACAAACAGCTGACCCTAACCCGTACCTCTCACTAGCGGTGATTTAAAGTGAGAGATGCAACGTAATTTAGCCTGGCAGATATTATGTCTTACCATAAAAGGTTCTGTTTTCCAAGAATTGTCGCACTATATTTTTTCTGTTTCATTCTTTTATGTAAGTTTTTGTTCCTTAATATAACTTAAGTTGTATCTCTTCTGCTATCCATTATCTATTAATCTTTTTTCTCTATATTACTTCTCTTTTACTTTCCTCCCTTCTTTTTCAACCTTAGTCTCTACTGTTTATCAACCTTCACACTTTTCATCTCAATTTGCATCTAACGTCCATCGCAATTGTTAATATAAGAGTTATTCTATAAATTATTATTTGTCTTATAGTTTATGTTATTTTATTTTAGTTTGTTTTATAGCGCATTTTACATTGATTCCGCTATTCATCCTAATCTTTATTTCGAAGATATTACATTGTTACCATTCTTAAAATGCGTTCGATTTTTTCGTTGTAAGATTTCCAGTTAATCTATCCAAAAACATTTCTTCTCTTTTACGCTATCGTGCTGACTTTACGTCGTCAATAATTTAACACAATGTACAACGTAAAAAAAAATCATATAATAAAGAATAAACGTAAGTTAAACAGAAAAAAAAATCAAAAAGATTAAGTAAAATAATTTAAGTACAAGAAATAGAGATAAAAGATGTTTTAACCTTATTTGCCGAACATGGTAAGTCTCAGGAATGAAGCTTGAACCTTTAAGTAAGATTTGAAAAAAATAAAAAAAAGTCATAAAATCAAAGAGAAACCCGTCACACAAAACAGGATTCCTCGGATCCCTTCTTTTTCGTAGATTACCGGCCATAACTAGGCTTATTACCGAAAGTGCACGCGCGTAATCAAAACGGCAAAGATTACATGAACAAAAAACAAACAAAATATAATAACGCCCGCTAAAAAGGATAAATTGCTTTTTAACAACAACAACAACAACAAAAATACGTGAAAAAATATGTTAAAATACGAAATCATTTAAATTGCAAGTTCTAGTTTATGTTCGAGGCGTTCTCGAATGCTTCAAGAAGTTGATTGCAGGTGAAAGTGAAAATGAAGACGAAGTGTTAAAAAAAAAATGACGGAATAATATATGCGTAATAAATTGAACGGCAACCGGGAAAATATTTTAATTTAAACCCGTGCATAAAATAAGTACGTAATATAAACAAATCTGTAAGTAAAAAAAAATGTAAAGACATTTTTCTAATACTATTTCAATGGTGTAATACTCTATGATATAGTACGATATAAGAACATTTAAAATCATAAGTAGAACGTAGTAAAACTGCATGTTTGTTGAATTATATGTCTACTGATTTTTTTTTATCAGAACTTTGGACACATAGATAGTATGATCCACAAGTCCGTAATAGCCCGTGGCGTAATGTATAAAATGTTAAATAAAATCGGTCTCCAAGCATTGTTCGTTTGGATTTTGAAGGTTCAACCCTCAATGGGGCAGTACTTATAATTGCAGATTACTTAAAACTTCTAGGCTGATGGAACAAGAACATGAGTCCCATGTGAATAAAGAATTATGTTCGTAATACCGTAAAGATTCCCGATTTCGAAATGAAGCATTCCCATTTCCAACAGGATAATAATCACAAGGGTAGAAAGTAAAAATCGTCCGAAACGTTATGAGAATAGCATTCAAGATGGGTTTAGCAGTCGAAATAATCTCATTAAGATAACGATTCAGGGTTTAATATATAAAAAATAATATTTTAAAAAACTGTCGTCATTACTTAGCAACTGTTACAAGAAAAACAAATAATATTACTTCAAACGTTCGGTCACGTGCTTGATCTTGACTGGCAAATCACGTTTTCTCTCTATATGTAAGTGCCTGCGTGTCTGTCTTTTCTGCCATGTAACTGCAAGGTTTTTGAATTAAGTATAAGTTGTCTTAATATATCTGCTGACATATTCGCCTCAATAAGATTGTTGATCAAAACCTGCAGCCGGCCTCATAACAAATGCCATTAACTTTCTAAACATTGTATTTATTATACAAACATCACAAAACCACATTCTGCTGAATGTGATTACATTGTCTTTATGCTCTTAATTTTGTTATTATAAATATATCGTCATATGATACAGCTGTCGCTAATTGAAATAGTCCAGAATCTAGAGAAAAGTTATTATGCTATCGAAGAATGAGAATAAATGTGAAAAAATTAGTATAATAATGATAATAATAATAATAATAATAATAATAATAATAATAACAACACCAATAATAATAATAATAATAATAATAATAATAATAATAATAATAATAACAACAACAATAATAACAATAATAATATTAATAATGATAATTATTATCATTATTAATATTAAGAATAGCAATAATAATAATAATAATAATAATAATAATAATAACATATAATGATAATATTTCAAAATAATAATTCCATCTCAATCTATATACATGTAAATAATATGTCTATATTTTCTATGAATAACAACACAAACTATAATAATAATAATAATAATAATAATAATAATAATAATAATAATAAAAATAATAATAATAAAACAGTCATTAGGAATTGGGACATACATGTGGTGTACCTTTGGTGAGTACCGTGTATTTTATTTATTTTAATTTAGTTGTATGGAATAGGAAAAGCAACGGGTACAATCTTAAAACGAATCAAATTCCGAATTTTAGTGGAATATTACCGAAAGGTATTAGATATGGAGAATTTGGAAGGAATGTTAAGGACGATTATATCGCCACAAGCTCACATTTCAAATGTGTATTAACTTGAATAGATCGTCATCAACACAAATCTCCTTAGACTCTCAGGATTCTGATTGCTCTTTAAACGTCTTCAAATTCAGCATAAGCGTTCTGTTATATTCTAGAATAAAAACATGTAGTTTCTTTTGATCAATAATAATAATAATAAATTTTACCATAACGTTTAATAGTATCAGTAATTATTGGTTGTTTTATTTACGGCATATCAACCCTTTTCAGGTTATTTAATGCCGAATCCAGTGATTTTGAAAAACAATTTTTTAATAGAATATAGTTGTTTTTTTTAGTCGGTTTCTATTCAACCCATAGTTGGGACCCTAATAGGTACTGCCACTCCGGGTCAGAGTGGACCTGGGAGCAATGCCAATTAAAGGGTGGCTCTACACTCCCCAAAGCCCGAAAACTGGGGCCTCACCATCGGATATAGTTTAAGGTCGTATCCAGGACCAGTAGTAGTAGTAGTAGTAGTAGTAGTAGTAGTATAACATTGTGTTGATTTACGCAGGAAGAGATTCTATTTATGTAAATTTGGGAATCAGTTTAGTGGTAATGTTATACTATTTGACGATTTATCTTGAACCTCTACAACGATTGAACAATATCTGACATGTGTAATTATTTAGTAAAATGACTTATATTCTTTTTGTCTGTTACTGACCATTTTTTGGGCGTTCGAAGATGAACTCGCGTAATGTACAAAGGGAACCGGGTACACATAAGTATTGTATCAAACATTTTTGTTTGGAGTGTCTCATTTCAAGTATACACAATGGGAAATTTGACCACATTGTTGTTTATGTAAAAATTTCAGTTTAGAGAGCTTGTCGCAATCCCTCGAAATTAAAACAGACATTTACAGAAAAAAAATGATACAAAAAATAATTGCTCTGCACAATTGTTAAATTACATTATATTATAAAATTTTACTCAACCATATCGAACGTGCGCAAGAATTAATGATAAGCATATGCGCTGTAAACGTTAAAACTCATGAACTTATCATTATTACTCATATATTAATGCAATATTTCCCGATGAACAAGAAACACGTGTATTCACATTAGCCTAAATATTTCGACTAACTAAACAAGTAACATAATCGCACTGTACTAATTCCTAGACGAAAAAAACTTATAATCTAACAATTTCCTCCTTTGAACTACACACCTTTAGAATTCCCTTCCGATCCCCTGTTTTTATGACTGTACTGACATGCAAAAATTAATGTGCAATGTGATTAGACATCTTACTGCTAAAAATGTGATTAGACATCTAACTGCTAAAATCTCTACTGAGTGTTCTTTTAGATTTGGTCCCAAATAATACCTCATTTCTTCCGAGTTACACTATGTCGTTTTTAAGGCAAAAGACAGTAAAAATTGCATCGTATAGATGGTTTGCCTCTGAAACCGTACTTTCCCATACCGCTTTTAGTATTATTTCATGTCAAACCACAGCAGCTGCCTAACGATACATCGTATTCATAAAATTTAGCAGAACAAACTGTATCACGTATCTATAAGTAGCAATATTGCGTTCTCTGAGTTAATGGACACTTCTGTTTATATTTCCGTTGTAGGTAGTGAATTAAGATTAACATCAAGTATGTATCTGCTTTCGAAATGAAATTCTGCAAATTAAACGTGTAAATTCTTGTCTCTTCTATCACAGCACTGGTGTTTCTTTCACTATAAAAAGTACATAGTTTCGTACTGTAGTAAGAACGATGGAGACTATTATCTAGAATCGCAACATCCTATAAAAGTGAAGACGCCGCTCCCATTGTAGTCACATAGTTGGTACTTTAAACGAATGTGTGCGTTTGGACATAGCTTTCCATACATGATGACGCAGAGATCTCTGTGAGGAAACGATTAAAACGCAGCCATAACCGTTTTATTATCAAATAATACAACGGCTTCTGTTGTCGATGGGAGTCTATGTGTTTATGAATAGACGTGTCACTGGAAAATAAGGAAATAAAAAATGTGAATCGTTTTAATAAAAAAATTACGTTTAATGAATGACTTCCATAACTCACAAATTCACGACTATTATATCAAATATGATTTCAGCAAAATTAGAGACCATTATTCATTAGATAGAAATTACTCATGCTTTGGACACCATTAGCTGTAATAAGAAATAAAAAGGGCTGATGATTCGCTGAGTACGTTTGCTGGTTGCATTTTAACAACATTATAATGTGTTAAAACTTGTGCCAATAATTCCTGGAAAGTCAAAGACTTGCTTTTTTCATTATACACACAACCGCTTTTCAATGGTCACACTGGATTTATCAGTGGAGAAAGAAGTGGCTTACCGTTAACGCGGCTGCGCGTGTGTGCCTGCAGAGCACAAATTGCGAATCAAGATGGCGCCCGCAGACTTTATGTGGAGAAAAGTCTCGTTGAATCTCGGGGAATGTCGGAGAATCTCGTACCCTGGTTGCATAAATAACGAGGAAAGGAAAGCAGAAGGACAAACGATTTTTAGTCACTTAAGCGAACAGACGTGTGTAAAAGAAGAGGTAGAAGAAAAGAGTGTGGTGAACGAAACAAACAACGACTCGGTTGAAAGTAGAGTTGTAACGAACACAAGCTATTTCGGCATGACGTCAGGATTTGACCCCAAACTAATTCCCCTGTTTGATGGAAGTAGCACTGATCACTCAGTGCAGGAATGGGTGGAAAAAGCAGAATTAATATGTCAGCTCAGTGGAGTGAAGCGTATGGGATGCGTGGTCCCAAATCGCCTTACTGGGGGAGCATATGCAGTATACCAGCAGTTGGCTGATGAGAAGAAAACTGATTTCGCCTGCATCAAGCGCGCCCTTTTTACAGCATTTGCGTTAGATCCAATTACTGCTGGAAGGAATTCATATCCCGAAAATTACATCCCGGGGAAACGGTGGATGTGTATCTGGCTGAACTAAAAAAGCTATCGGTCCTTTTTGGAGGGATGTCAAACAAAGGCTTGGTGTGCGCCTTTGTTGCAGGATTACCTAAGAGTGTGGAAGATCTGCTCCGTGCTTCATCTCAAGTGGACGAGATGGACATATCGGAAGTATTGGCGCGGGCACGAGCAATACTAAAGAAAAGCCCTAACACCATAGACCAAGTGGTATCTGTACAAACATGACAGGTTGGATTGCAGGACCTGGGCGCAGCTACAACCTGCTATAAGTGTGGAGGACCCAACCATTTGGCCCGTGATTGTCTTTCGTCACGTCAACCAACTCGGAAACTTGACGGCCGCAGTGCTACAAGTGTAAAAAACGCGGACACCTGGCCCGCACCTGTCCGGGAAGCGGACAAGGGGAAGAAGCTACAGCGCCAGTCTTCTCCCCAGATTGTCATTGAGCAGGGCGTTACCCACTGTAAGCATACACATTAATGGAAGCGAGCGCCTCGCGCTTGTGGACACTGGGTGCACCCAGACTCTCGTGAGCAAGATATGTTGTGCCACTTGGAAAGCAGAGAGAATTCCGGTACTAACTGTAGGCGGAGGTTCACTAGCCTCTTGTGGGGTGAGCATTATCTGCGCAAGCATCAACGACGGGCTTGCAGTAGCCGTGCGATCCCTGGTTGTGGAGGGAGACCTTCTCGGGTACGACCTACTCCTGGGTATGGACTTGATTACACAACTGGGGTGAATTACTGTGGACAGAACCGGCAAGGTACAGTTCTGCCGATGCCATAACTTTCGACGAGCCTGACTTTCGTGCAGAGTATGATAGAAACACCAATGCATGGACAGCGTCTTGGAAGTGGTCAAACGATCAGCCACCAATATCCTTGCGAAACCGGTTATCGAAATATCCCCCACCCATGTGGCTAAGGGAACAGTATGGAGAAGAACTGCAGACACGGATCGACAATGGCTGGCTTCTTCCATACACAGAGGATTAGCTTGGCTCCCTGTGAGGGATTTTTCTGGAGAAGAGGAATCAAGTTCCCATCAAACATCACTCGACGAACAGTGTTTTCGCTTTGTGGAAAGATGGTAGACAATTTCCCTGTGTGCGGTTGGCTCAGGGTGGCTGTGGAAGCCATAAAAAGACGTGCAACAGCCATGTCGTCGGGATGAGACGATGAAGTACACGATGTCACCTTAAGGAGCTGACAGAGACTGTGTCCAGTGTGACCAGTGATGCCCCCGTTCAGGGAAAGTGGTGCGTCAGCGGGAATGAGTTCACGGTCTGGGTGGATGCTAGTTCACTGGCCCTTGGAGTTGCTCTTGCAGTTAATGATTCCATTATTGAAGATGCCTGTTGGCTTCGGCCAGAGAATGATTCGAAGCACATAAGCCTGGACGAACTTGATGCCACACTGAAGGGCGTTAACTTGGCGCTGCAATGACTTTCTCGGCATGCACTCATCGGTGGATAACCGATACATTAAGTGGAAGAGCACGGCTGACGACACGAGCATCGAGTGAGATGTTAATTCGAAGACGGCTTGCCACCTTGGTCGACACAATCATAGAGTACGACCTGACCGTGGACGTAGTGTTGATCAGGTCTGCGCTCAACAGAGAAGATTCTCTGACAACGATGGCTTCTGACTGGTGTTCGGAGAGATTCTGATAATCTGCAAAACACATGTTCAGCAGTTGTGTGTAATGTGGATGCGGCGCGCATCACGGGCATTCATCGACAGTGTGGACATCCTGGCATCAAGCGGGCACTGTACTTTGTCAAGATGATTGATCCAGGAGTAGAAAAATAAGATATCCGGAGAGTGGTGGAAAGTTGCGAGGCCTGCCAATCCATCGACCCAGCTCCAGCACGATGGAAGAAAGGGGAGTTGGGAGTGAGTGGTAAGTGGCAGAGAGTGGGCATGGACATCACACACTACGGTGGCAACCACTTCCTTACCCTCATCGATTGTGGGCCTACACGTTTCGCGGTCTGGAGACTCCTCGGGCGCCAGGATTCTTGCAACATTATTCGCCAGCTGTCATCCGTGTTCTGTGAAAGAGGTGCGTCAGTTGAAGTGCTGACAGACAACGACCCAGCCTTTTGCAGCCATCAGATAAGGCAGTTCTTACAAGAATGGGGTGTGCGGCTGCGGCTTAGATGCGCTTATGTGCCTTCTGGCAATGGTATAGCTGAGAAAAGCCATCGCAGCATCAAAACAATTGAAGCCAGGAAGCAGTGCACCATCGCAGAAGCTGTGTACTGGTATAATCTCATGCCAAAGGATGGCGTCTCTCCAGGAACGGCGCCTGCAAACGCAATCTATCAGTACCGTGTCCAAGAAAAAGGAATCTACCCCGATACAACTGTGACCACTGAGATAGAACTAAATCGATATGCCAAAGGGGATGCTGTCTGGGTGAAGCCCCCTGGAAACCGATGTACTGAAAAGTATAAACGGGGCACAGTGACTGATGTGGTGAGTCAGCAGTGTGTCCAGGTTGATAACGTACCCCGTTACGTTAGGGAGCTACGGCCGGCGGCACATGTACCACCTCCAGTGGACGATGAGAGTGACTCTGAGACGAGTGGGGCCTCGCTTTGGTTTGCACCATTCCTATCAAGCAGTGACTCAGATATCAGTAACCTCCACGGAGATGAAGCCTTCCCCGACCACCAAGCGGTGGATGAGAGCGAACGCGTAGACGACAGCAGCACTGTTCCCCTTCTCAGAAGCACTCGACGGCGGCGATCGCCCCCCTGCCGTCTCTGTGATCATGAGATCAGGGGGGAGTGTGGAGAAAGAAGTGGCTTACCGTTAAAGCGGCTGCGCGTTTGTGCCTGCAGAGCACAAATTGCGAATCAAGATGGCGCCCGCATGCTTTTATGTGGAAAAAAGTCTCGGGGAATCTCGGAGAATCTCGTACCCTGGTTCCATAAATAGCGAGGAAATGAAAACGGGAGGGCAGACGATTTTTAGTCACTAAAGCGAACGGACGTGTGTAAAAGAAGAGGTAGAAGAAAAGAGTGTGGTGAACGAAACAAACATAGGAAAATACTAATGCTACGCCTTGATCACACTTATATTTAAGATAGATCATAAAATCATAAAATGATTTTCTCTATGTAATTTATTCATACGGCTGTCATTAGATCAAATAGGTTGAAAACTGGTAGCACGTTTGTGTCTACCAAAATTCAATTAAGGTCGAAGTATATTAAGGTACTGAAGATTTTGCTAGTGTTAAGATATTTTGTTTATTGATGAAACCATCGCAATGCAGGAAATGGAAATTGTGTTGTATAATTGCAAGTGTTTGGATTGGTTGAAATAAGTTCAGCGAACTTCTTTTATTATTCGAACAAGCGAATAATCTATCAGGCTGTGAGTAATCAGCTTTGCAAATAAAATTCGCCGAATAAACGTTGGGGACATGCGTTACATAAAAGAAAATATGAGAATAATACATCTGAAAAGTGAGTGATAAAGAGTGGACTAGATGTGTTTCTTTCAAGATAAACTCCTATGGTACAGCGTTATGTGTACAGAACAGGCGATATTTTAGGAAAAATGGATGAGAGTCCTTTGGTTAGTAGATGTAGAACGATTGATGTAGCTGTCTCGTTCATCAAGAAGTCTTCCATTGG
Source organism: Euprymna scolopes (assembly GCF_053919585.1). Classification (NCBI taxonomy): domain Eukaryota; kingdom Metazoa; phylum Mollusca; class Cephalopoda; order Sepiida; family Sepiolidae; genus Euprymna; species Euprymna scolopes. Next base: position 36,873,003 of record NC_136499.1, read on the forward strand.
GCTTTCCAGAATTTGTTAGAAAAACACAAGTGCACGGCAGCCAAATGAGATTACTTCGACGAGGACAAGTGCCCATTCGGAACAAAGTCTGAAAATGTATTGAAAGCAGCTCGCATAATAAATCGGGCTTTGAACATTCATCCCAATTCATCCTTCAGCACTAGAAAAATGCATTGATAATAGTGGTTACTATGTAGTAAAATAATTTCTGGAGCATAAAAGGGCAGTTATATAAATGATATCACTCCTGCCTATTCACCTATGTCGCAGTTTAGAGATGAGGGTTAATTAAGTACACGTTGAACGCTCTTATAATAGTTTCGGCAGAAATAGCTTTTTGCGGATTCTTAAACACGGGAATCTTTATGTCAAACACAAAATTGTACAGAATTTCGGACAAACCCTTTATTTCCTCGAGTAGAGTAGCTAGATCCAGTTTCGGTAGCTATAACAAGGTAGAAACCTTAAATAATTATATTTTTGGTTTGGTTTTGGTTGGTTTTGTTTGGTTCTTTTGTTTTACGGCATATCAACCCTTTTCAGGTTATTTAATGCCGAATCCAGTTATTTTGGAAATAGTAATACCGTTGTATTCAGTTACTTTGTATTCTTTATTTATATCCTATGTTGTTGTGTGTAGTTTGATTGTTTTATAGTGGATGTTATTGTTTTTTCTGTTCACTGCCATGCAGAACATGAATGTGTTTTGCGATGGGAGAGGAAAAGTGTGACAGTATTAACGTCTGGTACATTTTAAGTTAGACAACCAGTCATGAAGTGGGCAGATATTTAAAGAGAAAGGGGAAAGAGGAAGAAAGAAAAAGAGGGGAAAGGTAGGTGGTTGTTTTTTGGTTTTTCAGAACATAATTAAATTTTGCTAAAGGAAGTAGAAACACAAAAAGCATCAATGTTATGTGCATGTCGTTTCAGGAAGACAATATTCTCATACAGCCTGATCTGGTAGCACCAGTAATTATATTTTTTGTATCGACTGTACTTAAGACGTAACACTGATAGCTATTTAATGCATATTGTTAAGATTCAGTAAAGATTCTCGGATTTTCTATTAAATTTTCTCGAGTTTGAGAAAACAAGAATAAATAGGTCAGGGATTACATCGGCTGAAACGTTGTGGGACAAATGTTTGAGATGAGAACAGTAGCAGAATAATCACAATACTCCTAAATATTTTCCATCCTGTATAGAGAGGAACATTTTAATGCTCACTCTCGAGTAGCCTTCGGGCCTTGATAACTGGTTACCACCATGTAAAAAATAATCACATCCAATTATTCCACTGCGGAAACTATATTCCTATGATTTAGTTCCGAGAAACAAATGGAAACAAAAATAGAAGACTGTTACCAAGTTGAGCAAGAATAAAAAATATATTCCATTTTTATTCAAGTCCGGAGATTAAAAATCACGAGGAAATAATGATTTTTGTGTACAATATGGGATTTCTAAATACTAAAGCATCTTTCGAAAATTTTCACCTCGAAAGAAAATGATGATTGAGAAAAAAATTCAGTTGATGATAAAATGAAAATAAGCGTAAACAAATAAAATAAAATAAAATCTAAAAATATTTTTTTATTTAAAAATATTTTGTGCAATCTTATTTTTTTTCGAGAGTAAATTGAGTTCAAAAATGGAAATTGCATTCAGCTATTAAAGCCAATCTTTATCAGAGAAGGACGTGGTTTATAATATTTATGGAATGCACTTCATAATCCAGGAAACGACAATTTAATGCTCAAAAATGAAGAAATAAAGATAGAGTTAATATCCCACAAGGCAATGTGACGTAATATTGAAATAGTAAACATGTTTATATTTCGCAGAGGAATTACGAAATAATAGACAAAATTATAAATTTGTTTTTATGGACAGCGTTTAGATCAGATTACAATAATTATAAAACAATAAAGTACACAATGCCCCCCAAAACTAAGTAACTATTAAAAAAGTTACCTTTGAGTCTGATGTTAAACGCAAGTTCTCCAAAAATTACATCTGGGAAAGTAACGATCATTGTCATATATATATATATATATATATATATATATATATATATATATATATACTGACAAGAAACACAGGCAAATAGAGAAAGGTTTTGACTTAGCGTTCAACAGCAGACTTCATGAATTTACTGAAAGACAAATTGCTTATTATAATTCTTTTACTGAGACTCAATTCTTGTAGGAGAGGATTATAATAGAATGTTTATAAATTCTACTGCTTTACCTACATTATTTCTTTATATCATAAAGTAATTTAAATTATCTAAAATTGTTCTAATATATTATATAAAAATGCCCCTCCATCAGACAGACGACACAAATATATGAGTTTTTGATTTCAGATCGTAATTATGGGAATTAGCATCTAATAAGTGCAATGTTTACCCACTAATAGATATTGATTTTAATTTGCTGTCTTCTAAAATATTAGCGTAGTAGTTACATTTTTGTGTTATTGCATGTTTTTATTGACCTATCAAATACACACGCAACCGCTCTGTGTGGGGAGATATGTAAACAGTAATAGCTAGTGGTACATGGGAAGGGATGTCCCTTCTTATTTAAGTAAGAAGACATACTAAATAAGTGAATATGATATGAGGAAAAGTCTAAAATCGAACTATGTAGGCAACTGTTAAAGATAATAGAAATTGGAATCCTAGGATTTCAGTCCATTGTTAATTCTATAAGAACAGTTAATTAATATTAATGTCAGAAAAGGAATCGACTGTCCATTCTTTTAGAAATTTAGATATTAAATATGTCAGTTAAAAGAATGGACAATGCTAATTAAAATATATTATTTCAAAATAGGTTAGGTATTAAACAATTAGAATTGAGGATTGTTTTTTGCCTAAAGTGTGTTGGACAGACATATGCAAATCCACGTAAAAGTGAGGTCACGCTGAGAACACACTTCTGACGTCATAAACAAAGGAGATGTCTCAATATAGAATCGAGGGTTCGAAGTTAGAGAGTAAGTCAAAGAAAGAGTCAGTGAGAGTCAGTGAGAGTCAAAGAGAGAATCAGGAGAGATCGAGAGGAGAGCCCCTTAGAAGAGAAGGGAGGAGAATAGACCATGTAGTTGAAAGGCTTGAGATCCTGACGTCACCGATCGGCCGGTTGAAGAATAAAGAAACCAACTATGTTTGTAATTGTTGTCTCATGTCTTCATTCCTTGTCACAGAAAAGGAAAATGTGTTTCACCATTGTCTCGTAACGAACTTTATCCAACCCTTCCAAGTGTTATCTGTTCTTTTCAACCTGGAACAATATCTCCTCCCCTCCTTTGTGTTAAGAACTTGCAATATGAGTATTAATATGAATTCCCCAAGAATCGCGTCAGTCTATTATAAATGTCTCCCTACATATCACAGTCGTCATGATGTTCAAAAAACTGTACTAAATAAAGTCTCCTCAGTATTGTCACCATCGTCGTAATCCCTGTATTATATGAACTTAGTGTGTGTGTCTCTCCCAATATGAACGCCCGTCACTTTTAAATATATAAAACAGTACAGTTTAATACAGATTTTCATATAACTGACTTCAGACAGAAAGAGTTTAAGACAAAAAAAAAATGGCTCCTCAATTGATAAAGTGCACAAAAGAAAATCCATTCAATGCAGGGGATTAACACAAGAATAAGTAAAGCGTGCACAGTGAACAAGGCATAAAAATGACTAGGTTAAGCATTGGCCTCTATTTAGCCCCAAAAGTACTCGGGGATGTCAAATCCTGCTGAAAATGTACAATCGGTGCAGTTTTAAACCATAACATGTGTAAATTTGAGTTCTGCACCATGCAAAAAAAAAATAAATGACAACCATTCCCTCGATTTAGCCCCAAAAGGACCAAAAGCCTTAACATTTTTAACTTTGAGTTCAGCACTAGGCAAAACTGATAAATAGACATAGACTAAACATTTTGGACAAATATTGTAATATAGTCCCAAAAATATAGTGCCTTTATTCGCTGTAAAATAGCCCTTGGGGCACACCCAAGAGTTATCGCAAAGTATAGAAAAACAAAATTTTATTGAAATCAGTTAGTTACAACTTTTCAGAAAGGTTTATAAAAAATCCAAGGCATCATTTTTTAATAAGCACAAAAGTGTCAATTTAAGCCATTTTGATCCGAAAGGCACCCCTAGGGGGGGCAACCGGATTTTTCCTGGTAAATATGTTCTGTTACTAATTTCTCATATCATGTTTATTTTTATGGTTGTACAAAATCTTTGAAAATCCCAAGGCATATTTATTGAGATAAGTGCGGACATACGAACGGACAAACGGACAAGGATGAATTTACAGGTCCACCCGCTTTTTGTTGAGGGACTAAAAATCGCTGTAATGAAAAATATGTATTAGTAAATAATTCTAACATGTACAATCAATTCTCGAAAAACATTATTTCAGCCCATTCTGAAAAAAAAAATGAATTTTCTGATTTGCTGCTTCCATTCTTTTCCTTTATTAATTTTACTTTTCCCTGACAAAATTAAAGAAAAAAAACGAAATAATATTTCTGCGATGGGCAAGGTATATCAACGTTTTATAACCAGTAAGAGCTTCAGAAAAAAAAACGTATTGGATAATGATTCAATGACCCGCTGAAGTTGCTATAGCAACAATAAGAAAACCTTACTCCAACCCTTAACGTTCAGGAAGTGAACGCTAACGCAGAATAGGAAATGTACAAACAGCACGAGTTATAAATTTAAAATTAATATTAGCCGTTATCCAAACCTCTGGAATTTTACAGAATTATGTATTTTTTCTGTTTAATATATATATAAAATGTGTGTATATTTTTGTATACATTACTGCATATGCGTTATGTTTTTGGTTTTAATTAAATAATATTAGATGTTTTATATGAGTAAACGAAGATTCAAGGGATTAGAAAGCCTACTAACACATTTAACACTATTGTAGATAACATCTATAAAAATATATTATATATATATTACTAGTGTAGTCAAGTAATTATTTTTAAAAATATGTGAATATTTTTAGTATACATCTTATTTGTTAATAAAAGCTTAAATATTTTATCAAGGACGTCAGGCCCTAATGTGTTGAAAGAGAGTAGTTAACATCCTTGTCAAGTTATGTAATATATGAGGAAACTGAAGATAAATACAATTTTATTACTAACATAATGATGGTAAAATTGAATATTACTCGACAATGATGTACGGTTATGGTGCGTTCATATGTACAACGAGTGTGTCTTTAATAGTCTATCCACCCAGTTTTACCCATTTGCTATAATTGAACACACACACACACACACACACACACACACACAAACACACAGACAAATGCCGTAAGAAACCCGGGTAAATTAATGGTCCGGACAAAAATTTGCACAACTATGTAATTCTTTCACGAACAGGTTTTATACTGTAGACATTGTGTGTGGAATTCTTATTCAAATTTTTGTAGATATCTATTAAATGGTGTTTAATCTGTAACGTGTCTACTATGCAATTAATTACACCATAAACGCTCTGACACCCATCTGGCATCAATTGAAATGGATGGCTCTCGTCTTGGGGAGGTTCTATGTTTTGGCAACCTTCTGGGTTTCACCTTTACTCCTGGCCTGAAATGGAACACGTACATCACGTCTGTTGCCAAGGTCGCTGGGAGGATAGTGGGATCCTTCTACCCCGCCAGAAGATATCTCACTACTGATGCAATTCTCTATCTGTATAAAAGCCAAGTACGTTCAAGAATAGAGTACTGCTGCCACAGCTGGGCAGGAGCTGCTAACAACAGCCTATCCTGCCTTGACATAGTACAAAATAGACTTCGTGGCTTAATGAGGGATGCCCGTTTCTCTTCCCTGAAACCTCTCTCCCACAGACGTTACGAGCCTGTCTTTGTTTTATCGTTATTTTTATGGCAAGTGCTCATCTGAGCTCACATCTCTGGTCCCCCCTCGCCAATCTTTCATGAAAAACACCCATCTGGCTAAAATCACTGTCATTAATTTTCCCAACTCTATTTGTGCCTAAATCCAAGCGTAGATTCCATGAGCAGAGCCTCTTTCTTAGAAGTGCACGCTTGTGGAACTCTCTTCTGTTTGCCTGTTTCCCACCTGACTACAACCTGGATGCCTTCAAGTCCAACATAAACACACTCCTTACAAACCGACCCCTTAATAAGACACTACTACGATACTATCCCATTGATTACTGTACATGCAATAACACTTATCGCGAGTGGCTTCTGGGCCTTAATAATCGGTGACTTCGATGTAAAAAATACTGTTATTACAGATTTTCACGTAGGACGTATTTTGTATGCCCCATTCGCATAAATTAAATCGAATTAAGCATAATACTTTACACTTAGAAGCTGTTTTCTTTAAATAATTCATGACTGGTTAACAATTTATGGGTGAATTGTATGCATACAAGTAAATACGCATATACACATACCTATGTTTATATTGTAAGAGATTTCATAACGCAAGATCTTTAAAGTCAGAAAAATATCGTATTAAGACTTTGCACAAATAGGCTCCACTCTGAAGCAAAATGAACCTTAAGAAATATAATAAATAAAAAAATATTAGCTAATGGCACATAACGAGTGCAAACTCGTCTACAATATAAATGTAAAGATGAACAAAATTTTAATCGAAATGTGTACGCATTTGAAACGTAAGGCATACTCTTCTTTGTATTCAAAAAGGCATATTCCCCCAAAGTATTTCAAACATATTCATTAATTAAAACAGTACCAATTTAAGCTTCAGCAACAATTCCCAGTTTCAGCAGAAGTATCGACACAGGCTATAATATAATATTAATCGATCAGAAAAATACCGAAGATCCCTATAGCTACCTTCAATGGAAAGAATAAACTGCCGTGCCCCATGAGATATTATGAAAAATTGAACGTATACTGAAACCGTAAAAATAGAAGCCGTTTAACAAATATTTATTTTAGGTTCATAGAGTCATCGTACAGAATACGTGCGTCTTTTTTTTCATCAGAAAACGCAATGCATGCAAAAATAATTACTTAAATATATATTTACCGGCACTATGCGACGTATTATTATTATTCTACAAGGTTGTGTGGCGCAGTGGTTAGAGTACTTGAAAAAATCAATTGTAAAAAGTGATATTCTACTGAAGACCAAAGGTTCATTTCTCAGTGTAGGCGACCGAAAAATACATTTTTTTACATGGGTGTCACCGCTTATCATGGCCCAAAGGCCACTCGAGGATAAGGATTAACAGTTATATATTAGTCATTGTGATTTAAGCGTAGTAAACAGTGGGAATTTTGTAAATTGGATTACTTAGAGGAACGGTTCAATAAGAAGTTGTTCACGCTGGACTTGAAGACAATCAGATTGTAGTCACACGGAAAGCAAGCAAACGGAATAGAGTTCCACAGGCGAGCAGTTCTAAGAAAGAATCCCTGTTCATGGAATCTACGTTTAGGTGTAGGCACGGATAAAGAGTGTGGTAATTGTTGATAGTAGTTTGGGCTAGACGAGTCTTTTTCGGGAAAGTCTGGCGAGGGGGGATCAGAGATCGAAGTTCAGATGAGCACCTGCCATGAAAAAAACGATAAAGCAGGGACAGGCTCGCTACGTCTCTTCTGTGGGAAAGGGTTTTCAGAGAAGAGAAAAGGGCATCCCCCCATAAAGCTACGGATCTATGTTAAACTTTGTCAAGAGAGTATAAGCTGCTTTTTGCAGCTCCTGTCCAGATGTGGCAACAGTAACTCATCGTTGGCCGAACCTGGCTTTTATATTGGTAGAGAATTCCATCAGGAGTGAGATATCTACTGACGCGGTAGAAGGATTCCACCATCTTTCCGGCGACTTTGGCAATTGATTTGATATACGTATTCCATTTTAGATCGGTAGTAAAGGTCGACCCCAGAATCTTGTGAAAACATGAAGCCTCCCCAAGACGAGAGCCATTCATTTCGATTGATGGCAGCTAGGCAGCAGAGTGTTGATGATGTAAAGATAGAAGTTTGGTTTTAGATCCATTAAAAGTAACCAGCCTCTTCTTTCCTCATTGTACCACGTGCTCAAGATCAGAGGAGAGAGAGTCAGAGAGAACTTGGTCGTTTACGGTCTTCGAAGTGCTTCCATAGATGGTAGTGTCGTCAGCATAAATGTCTATGAATGATTTAAGGATGTGGTCTGGAAGATAATTGATGTAGATCTGGAAGAGAGTTGTACCAGGATGGACCTATAAGGGACTCTAGCATAAAGACCGAGAGCCTCTGATTTCTGCCCATCAATCACTACTCTTAAGAACATATCAGAGTGAAATGATTTAATAGTTGAAATGACATTTCTAGCTATACCATGACTGGTGATCTTGTGGAATTACGTTGGATCCCTCCCCAGTCATGTCGAACGGTACAAGAGCATGCTATCCCCATGAAGTAAATAAAGGGTTCCGCTTAAAATCCTGTCCAAATTGCCAAGTTCGACAAAAAAATTCCCAAGTTCGACAACATACACCTGAAGAAGGTCAGAGATTACATCGACCGAAACCTTGTAAAAATCACACTCCAGGTGAGATAAAATGAGAACAATAGTCCGATGAATCTAAATAATACGAAAAACCAATCCGCATGTCAAAAATTCAGAAACGTCACAGTTCTTTTATGTTAATGATGTATGTGTTGATCAACTTTCAGAGTCTACATGAACATCTTTACGGTTAAGGGCGAATAGAATGACGTCGGTAAGTATGACATGACTGCAATTATAAAAAGAAATGAATTATAGTCTTCACATGACGGGGAAAATCCGACACATTTTCCCATGTTAACAATGGGTGTCTTGTTTGTATGATTTATCAGACTACACAAACCGAAAGTTCACATAAGTCGACAACACTAACTTTAACCTTACTACACACACCCATAATATTAGGGTGTATGTAAGTGTGTTTACACACCCACACACACACACGCACACACGCATACACATATACCCCCCACACACACATATATATATATATATATATATATATATATATATATATATATATAGGGAAATGTATATTCGTGCATATATGTTATGTAAAAAAGGACATACCCCAGTAAGTCAAAGGTCAAACTAGATATATGTAAAAGGATATTTGGAACAGGTTAGAATCGAACACAGTAAGAAAAATTTTAAAATAATACATATTAAAATTCTAGAAATGTAGAATTACTGTCATTGTTCTTGCAAAAAAATAAATATAATTTACGTCAGAGATAGATATTTACATTAGGAATGCAGTCAGTTGTTCATCCTTGAAGAAATGACTGGATATTAAATATGTCAGTTAAAAGCATGGACAATACGAGTTTAGGAATAATGATGACCAAAATAGGTTAAATGATACACTTTAACTTTTAGAAATTTCTTTTTTATACCAGAGGTCTGTAGATGTACGAGCAAAGCGCTATGTAATTTGAAACGTGAGGGAGTCACATTGTTCACCACGCTTCTGACGTCATCAGGAAAGGAGATTCCACATATATTGAGACAGGGTTCGAAATTAAAGACAGTCACAGGGACAGTTCGAGACAGTCAGAGAGCGATAAAGAAATGAGTCAGCCAGACTAGGAGCTGATGTTCCTTGGAGACGAAGGAAGGAAAAGATAAGGTCATTTAATCGTAAGGCTTGAATTCCTGACCACTAATAATCACCAGCTTGTATGAATAAAGAAATATCTACATTTTTAAACGGTTGTCTCCGTCTGTCGTCATTACACCAAAAGGAAAATAGTTAATGTGTTTTGTCTATCATCTTGTAAACGAGCTTTGTATAATTACCTCGCAGTATTATGTGTTCCCTCAGCCATCATCAGTAATGTACCCCCTTCTCTGAAGAGTTAAATAATTGTAGACATAATATCCATCAGCCTCTGTTATAAATGCTTTTGTTATAAAATGTGTCACGTCATCTTTCAACGGAAGAATCTACACACTCGACGATATATACACTCCTCAATATATGTGCACTCCCATACACACAATGAGATACGGTTTCAATACGTCAACACAGCAATATACACTCTTTCGATATACAATATATACACGCTTATATATACCAACACAACGTAGTACATATATTTAAATGGGATTTCTCAGAACTGTTCAATGGAATAGCCTGGGGAGTATAAACATTTTACAACAGAACATATATAAGTAAACAATTTCAAGTATAATTGTTTACATTTTCGAACGAAAATAATCGTTAGAAATTACCCGAATTCTGTCACATAAAAACGGACATAATTTCATACAATTTTTTTTACATATACCTGTTCTTTTAATAAGCTTCACGCGTGGCTTGAACAGTTATACGTCTAAGTGTTTAATGAATAGACAAATGAAAACGAATCCTTCTGTTTTTGGGTTACTTCGTTAAAAATAATTGTCGAAATTAGTAATGATGAAAAATGGTCAAATGTGAGTAACTTGATAGGTGTGTTTGTAATGAAAAAATAACCATACGATGTCTGAAAGTTATTATTTTAGTAATAGAAGGTGGCGATAGTGTGGATTAACTCATGAAAAATTATTGTCGAAATTAGTATCCAATAATTATGAAAAATGAAGTTTTAATTATTTGATTGGTGTGTTTATAATGAAATAAACATCCCAGTCAATGTACCCAATTTATGATTTTAGTAGGAATTGGGCGATTATATGTGCGCGCTCATTAAATTTGATTGTCAAAATTAATAACATATCCAAGAATTATGAAAATGATGAAATGTGAGGTATTTTATTGATGTGTTTGTAATAAAATAAACAGCCCAGAAATGTACTATTATTTTAGTAAGAAGAGAAGGATTGTGTAGTTGAACTGAGAAAAAATGACGTTTGAAATTAGAAACATATCCAAAAATTATGAAAAATGATGAAATGTGAGTGATTTGATTGGTGTATTCGTAATGATGTAGACAGACCTGACTATGTATGGAAGTTATTATTTAAGTAAGAGGTGGCGATTATTTGGGTTACTTCATTAAAAATAAGTGTCGAAATTAGTAATATATCCAAGAATTATGAAAAATGATATATTGTGAGTTACTTTGTTGATTGGTTTGTAATGAAATAACCAGCCATACAATGTCTAAAAGTTATTATTTTAGTGATAGAAGGGGGCGATGATGTGGATTTACTCATGAAAAATGATAGTAGAAATTAGTAACATACCATAGCTTATGCATCAAAGTTTTTATTTTAGTAAGAGTGGGGGCGATCATGTAAGTTAAATAATGTGGCATGGTTGTTGAAATTAGTAACATATCCAAAAATTATGAAAAAATGATGAAATGTGAGTTAAATTGTCGAAATTTGTAACAATCCAAGAATTATGGGATTTAACGAGATACCTCCACATATATACTTACAGATTACCCGAAGTCACCCTGGATTCAATGAGATACATGCGAATGTATGCATGCAGAATACACGGTGACCTGGGATGTAATGAGATAGATGCAAATATATACTAGCAGAATACTTGGCGTTGCCTTGGATTGAATTAGATTGATTGAAATATATACTAACAGAATACCTTGCGTCGCCCATGATTTAATGAGACTGATTGGATATATACTAGCAGACCACCTAGCGTTGCCCGGGATTAAATGGAATAGGTGATAATATATATTAGCAAAATACCTGGCATCGCTTCGGATTTGATGAGATAAACGTGTTGTATATAACCCGTCCTTGCATATACATGCTGTAAATTACCTACCCTAGAAAAGATTCAATTATTCCATATGTGGCTTATGTAGGTAAAATATTCTTTTGCTCGAAATAGCAAATGATACAAAACCATACAAAATTCCTCTCTCATAAGGATAATAAATAAATTACAACACCAAATGCAATTGTTTCATTATTTATACGGTCGCGAGCAACGCCGGGTAGCTCCGCTAGTTTTATATAAATTCACTTTGTCTGTTTTGCGTGTGATCTCATTCATATGGACTAAAAAATAAAACGAAGCTGATTGTTTAGAAGTTTTACGTAAATTATATTTTTATGTGACTGGATGTCTTCCAATAGATGTTTTGTATGGGAATTCCCCCGATATGTATAGTAAATCGATAATTGAAAAAATCCATGGCAAAGAAAAGACATCCCGGTTTTGACCAATACATCGCACGTGCATTTGGAAGTTTTATCACCGCACAAGCAAAAGTGCACGGCGTATAAATTATACAGTATGTTCTTTGATAAGACAGATGCGCGTTCGAAATAATGTTAGGCTCTAATTCAAGAAATTATTAAAAATAAAACAATTGCATAAAACCAACAATAGGTTCTCAACAGTACAATATAATGTAAACTAATTAACTGCAGATAGACATGTAAAGCTTCCTCGCGATGCATTGAGGTGGCTCGCCGAAAAGAGCATGGATTCGATTGAGTAAATTGAAAAAATAAGTTATTTCATCGATTTTAAATGAAAATAAAAGTGCGGGATATTTTTTAGTCCTCATTCAATCTCAGTCAACGTCCGGCCTCCCTTACTAGTATTATTTAAGTATTTATATTCTATAGTCAGACATCATTTTTCGGCCTTTTAGAAAATTCTCTTTTTTAATTTGAAGTGCACTTTTTTTTAAATTTGTGTGCAAAAAAGTTGTACTTTCCAGATGTGATGCACAGAGATACACACGTTGATAATGAGGCTATAAAAAGGTTGAGTTATCAGTGGGCAATTTTTGTATATTAAAAATACCCTGTCGGAATCATGGAAGTATATTTACAATCGGATTATTTTAGTCAACAAACAAGAGAATTAATCTGATAAAAAATTAAAATCGCCGAACCTTATCACATTGCCTGGTCTGCAGACTGTCTGGCGAATAAGAGTGTGTCAAATCCATTCACAATGGATATCCGGAAAAATTATTTGCACGTAAATTTTCCTCCTAGAATTTGAAAGTGTCTGAGTAATTAACGACGCAGAGTGAATACCCCGATGTGCTTAGTTTAAATAAGTTTTTTTCTACAAAACCGGAAGTGACGTATGTTTAAATTAAGGCTAGACTTTCGAAAATATCGGCGAAAAAGGCAACCTCTTCCTGTAGAAATGTGCCTAGTTGAGGGTGAAGAAGTTAATGTTTTTAGCCAATTCATCGGTATTTTTCGTCTGAATGGACGAGTTTCAAAACGATTCAAATCTTGTGAGAATCCACCGCCTCTGTCAAAAGTTTTAGGCAGATACAAACATACATACTTAGAATTATATATTTGTAGCAAAAATGTTCGACCCAAACCGATTAAAAAGCTTGCCATATCTCTGAATACTCTTTATGTCAAATTTCAAATGTTTAGACCAGAAATTGTCTTTAGTAATTTGGTAGAGAACGCAGAGTTCAATTTTTTTTTTAACTTTGACCCCTATAATGCCCTCCTTACAATTGTTGTTTTTGGGTTCGAATCAAGTTATTCATTTAGATGTTCAATTAATCTATATCTAAAATTTCAAGAGTTTAGACCCAAAATTTGCGGAGAAGTTGGTAGAATTCTCAAAGGTCAAATCGTTGAACTTTGGCCGCTTAAAAGCCAACTTTCTGGGCTTAAACCGGTTACAAAGATTTTCCCAAATCTCACTGCCCTGTATATAAATTTCGCGTCTGTAGACTGAAAGTTGACGGAGTTATTACGTAGGGTAATGTACACAGGCAGACAAGCAGACAGACAGACAGAAAGACAGACAGACAGACCGACACTTTCACACTATATATATATATATATATATATATATATATATATATATATATATATATATATATATACAACCTTTGTTTAGCAAAGTTAAGTTCCAAATTACAGTTACTACTGGTCATAATTAAACAAATGAAAGCTCGTTGGAAAGGTAATGACCTACATTGTTTATTGGGCTTTGTGACATTTGTCTTTAAGTTCTTACATTAAGGGGATAATCCATCATTCAGAGCCAATTTTTGCACTTTTTTACTGCCATAAAATGTTTCTTTAAAGGGCAGTATCTTGCAACCTTCAAAAAATCCTTAAAAATCATAAGGGTGCTGAAAACGAAAATAACGTTTAAAATTCCAGGAACCAATATTTTCCAAGATATGATTTATTGTTTTACAACTTGTGGGATCATTTTCTATACGAATTCATACGTAAAAATAACATCCACTCTATTGACCACTTTTTTTTGGTGGGGTCTGTTTTTTTAGGGGTGGTGTTTATTGTGGCATGATCGACCAACATAGTGCCTAAAAAAAAAAACACTTGTTTTCTATACGATTCAATAATCGCTAAAACTAATAACAACATTTACATTGCTAAATAATCGGAAAAATACTTATTTGCGGAAAATTTAAATGTCAGATTCGTTTTCAGCACACGCGAAAACCTATTGAACACAATTTTTTTAGGTAGGTTTTGCTTCGGTTTATCAGGCCACAATTACCAAATAGACATACCACTTAAAATAAAAAAGAGACGGTCCCCACAAAAAAGATGTCTACAAAGTGGGTGCTAATTTTACGTTAAATTGATATAGAAAAGTGATCACCCACTTTTTAATGCTATAATTTCTTTATATCTTGGAAACTACCTGTTTCCTGAAATTTTTATTTTAATTTCACTTTTCAGCACCTTCGCAAACTTACAATAGTGGCAATTTAAAAAAAAAATATTTTAATGGTAGAAAGAATCTGCAATGTATCAATCATAGTCATTTGTTTTCCAGGCTTTGAATATAAATTGCATATGATTTATAAAATATCCGATATTTCCCCTTACACTTCTGGCCTTGATGAAAGGCAGACTAAAACATGCTGCTATGATTTAAAATGATTTGAAATTACAGCAGAAGGAGACTTGATTATAAATATTTCTCATATGTTATATCTCCCCTCTTTAGTTTTCATACAGAAAGTAAATTTCACGGTGTATAAAAATTATTTTATGCTGGAGATATTCATAATCGAAAGGAGATATAACATATGCACACTATTTGGAATCAAGTCTTCCCTTGCTGTTATTTCAGACCATTTAAAACTGAAGCGGAAAGTATAGTTTATGTATCTGTATATCTGATGATGATTGCTGCATCTTTCCAGATGATCGCGGTCACATCCATCTTAGATGACTCTGCAATCCCGCCGCAGATGTGCACACCTTGAAGCAGATGTGACGATGTGACATACAAATTGAGCAATTTCCACTGACTTGACTTCCTCTGGAGGCTGAAGGGTATTCAATTGAACAATCATATGTATTCTAGAACTAGTGGTAGACTTGCAAATTTTGCTGCATATAAAACAGATCGTTTTGTTCGGACAGATAGATGCAAAGTTTACCTTAACATTATATTTTGGAGAAAATCCCATTCTCAAATAGTGGATATGACAGATCGATTCAAGGCCTCCCGGATGACGAAGCGAATAAATGAATTAAATGGCTGTGTGGAGCCTCACAGCATATGTAAGCAGGGGATTTATATGTATAGCGTGTAATTACCATATTGTTGTATTTGTTAGATTTTTTCTTCCTTTATATATATATATATATATATATATATATATATATATATATATATATTTCCTACTTGACAACTTGTTGCTTTTACATAATATTTATTTTAGTTTGTATATTCCAGATCTATGTTGGTGTCTTTAAGTTTTGCTGCTATGTATTATTCATTTATTTGTTTACTTTATTTATAAAAGCTGCTTGTTTGAGGGAACGACCTGGTCCATATAGGTCAAGCGTGTCGCTCGCTGGCTTGCATGGATTAACTATTGAAGGAGAGAAGGAGAAGGAGGATGTGAAAGTGGAGGGAAGGAGAGGGTGTGTGCGGGATGAATGTAATAAATATATGTATATATATATAAACATATGTGTATGTGCTTATTGATTTGTAAATCGCCACTTGTTTTCGTCTTCTCTCATCAACACCGACTATATCTCATTCCTTGCATTGTGATAGCCTTCTACATATCTACCACAGATATATATATATATATATATATATATATATATATATATACGTATATAGTGAATCAAAAACGCAGCCGTTATATCTTTATTTACATTATTTTGTTACTGTATGTTACAATTTTGCATTTTATATCAATCTATGCACTCATGTTCATTTCCATATTGACATCGCTATTAAGAAAATCTACATTGAGTCAATATAAGTTTTATAAACGTCAAAATGCAACACAGACTAATAACACATATAATAACTACGCAAAGATGTAGTTTCGTATAAAACCGAAAAGATTATTGAAAATTATTATAGTTAATATGTTTCATAAGTTTTAGTTAATATGCACATTTTCTCTTCTATTTTGATCGATGAGAATTAAAATGGGATGCTTCAATCGACTGCTCATTGCATTTAAACAGAACAATTCTTCTTTGTCAAACTCCATAAAGATAACTTGCGATCGTCTACGTATTTGGAATAGAGTCACGTTAGTCAATGTATGACGAGCCTTGGAAATTCGTGACGATTTTAAACTCGTAAAAGATTAGAAGAAGAAAACAATAGAACGTAAAATTGTCGGAATGATAAGCTTAATTTAAAGAGACTAAAACGTTGACGATTAGCGAAGCTCTGTATATGTCAGTGATTGCTTTTGTGTAAGATTTTCTTTCACTATGCGCGGATAGAATTTTCTTTCAATATAGCGGATAGAATTTGCTTTCAATATAGCTGATATAATTTGCTTTCAATATAGTACATGAAATTCAATATGGCGAACAGAACGCATGACAGATAAAGATTGAAAAGGGCGAGTGTATAAGACGCGACTCGCAGCGTTTAAAATTTATTGTAGATATTAGTTTCAAATTTTTATAAAAACTATTCAGCGACGTTTAACTAATGTAAATAATATCTATGTATTAAAACATATGAGCTTTATTTTTATTCCACTGATTTTTTTCATAAAACATTCACCATTCAACTATTTTAATACTGTGTTTATACCGAAACCTGTCATGGGTATTTATAAATGCCTTACTCCTCTCTATTTTCGATCCAAAGAATGTATCTTTACACCCTTCAGTAAGAAAAACCTTCCACTAGTAATTCTACTTTGATGTCATTTCAACATGCATAAAATGTTACATATTAGATTATTCTATGACTGAAATAATAATTATCCTGACGTCTACATTATATTTATTATATATCGTCTATAGTTTCTAGAGTCTAAGTGATAATAAGTCTTCCTAGATTCTCTGTAACTTCCACCACGTTGAATAACCTTTACAAAAGAATCTACGTTATTGCAACAGTCGCTTACCATTAACTTGTCGTTAGAATGACCATTGGTCTTCATTGGAATTTGGTAGCAATAAGGCTTTCCCAAGGTTTCAGTCCCATTTATTGCAAGAACTATATAGAACTGATTATTATTTGTTAGTATTCTATAGAATGTTGGTGAAAATGATTCTTTCACAAGTTTTCAGTACTCTCCGCATGATTACATTGTAGATCTTGTTGCTGATGTTCATACCCTATCTTAATTGTTGCAGCTATTTTGATCGGATGCAGCAAATACTCATTTAATCTGCGTGATATTTTTACGGCGTGGGGTAAATAGAACAACATCCAATTTCTGGTCATTTACATTTCGTTGAGCTCGTATGAGATTCTACATATATAAGCTGCTATGTCTATAAATTTAAATTAGGCCGGTAAGGGCATGTTGATTAATTTGATTGATTTTTGCATGCCCGGATTTCTATAGTAGTTTGCTATTGAAATTATTTCTGTTCGTTTTATAAGTGTTATTTTTATTCGAATGTTATCTAATAATTTCTCCAATGTTTATCTAGACTGAACTTAGTGCTTCTACAATTATTTGTCTTCGACTTATTATCTGGTTATATCTTTCTTTCAGTTTTCTTGCGAGTTCCTTTTATTGGTTTTGCTTATTTTCGGCACATTGATCCTCTTTGATTGTTGGAAATTGTTATCCTTCCTACTTATTAGCCTTTCGTTGCTGTAATGTATTTGTCAGTTAATACCTCCATTTTTCTGTGCATTTAATTTGTCTTGTATCGTTATTTCTTTCTTTACTCGCAGTTTTTATACGAACTCTGAATTGAGAAAAAAATTAATGATGATCTCGAATGTCAGCGTGATCACAAGTCATCGCCATATTTTCAGTAGTCTGTGCATCTATTTATCACAATTGCAATTAAGTTTTTGTTCTCACAACAGCCGTATTCGATTGGATCGTCATTGATTACAACGAATGACTTTATCTTGAAATGAAAAATCCTCCGTCTTTCAATTGATGTATGTATTGTCATCTGATTATTGTATATTCAATTGATGATTTATTGTCATCTTATTCGGCACACATTACTATTTTGTATCCTGTCAGTCGATGTTGAAGTTTGTTCATTCATTTTGTGTTAATATTGATATAAGGGCGTAAAGGTCTTCTACTTTTGGATCATGTATAGCAGAAGACAATTGAAAGTTGTCAATCGAGATGACAATTCATTAAGCACTTGTAGGTTGGTACAGTCAATGAAGCAAGAAACAACTAGGGAATTTAAAGGTATAGTAGTCCGAGAAATGAAACTATTAGACTAGAACGTTTTCTACTTCGAGGAAACCTAACACTGAAAATTAGGGTTTTACTACGTGTCGTGTTAGTCGGGAGTATACAGCTCGCTGTACACAGGTACTATGAATTCATCAGATTACATTCAAAATACTTGTAAATCAGGAGCAGATATGCAGCATAAAAATAATAGGTGAGGATTTTGTGATTAATAAATATTGACACCTTCTCTAAGAAGTTAAAAACCGGATAGATGCACAAGATCAAATAAGCGAATTGTAAAAGGATGCGCCGATATGAGATACGAGTAGTTTCAGAACATGGTAGAGGGAACCAACATTTTCGTAGCAGCCTTTAAGGTAGCCTTAATGCATTCCTTCCGCTTCATGTTGCTTTGGAATGTAAAACAACGCAGGTTAAAGAACTAGCTGTTAGGTACAGTGTTAATTGTTATGACAATCGATGGTTCTGTAGTTGCTATAGCACATAAGCTTAACTTTAGTAATTTTAAATGTCCTCATCTATTTGTTGTTCCATTTTGCTATAGACGAAAAGTCATTTTTCAGGGTTTCCTATATTGCTTTGATATGTATACATTAGTATTACTTCACGTCTATTACTAACTGACAACATCAGGAATGTGTATATCTAGTACCCAATTTTAGCATAGAGGCTGTTTATGACTATCAGGTCCAAGAATTATCTTCCCACCTCGAGGCACATCTACAATAATATAATATTCTTTCGACGTACGTTTATCGGAGACAATATGAATACTGATCTAAGAAGGATATTATTACGTTAAATATGTTTCCAGAAATACCACGCAATTTAATTTTAATAAGAAATCCTTCACACAAGTTCTTATCTAAGGATAAGGATATATCAGTGACTAGTTCTCTGTGTTATTCAATGCATGGTACATGCACTCACAGATGGCCGTTAAAATATCCACAGTAAAAACAACGTATATCAGTTAATACTGTTGTAAATAAAGAAGCTTAGTATTTACATGATTGTTGGTTGCTTAATTATTTGTTTTTGTTTTACGGCATATCAAACCTTTTCAGGTTATTTTGTGTGGAATCCAAAGATTTTGAAGATTTTCTTTTTAATAGAATATATGCGTTGTTTTCAAGTCGGTTTCTATTTAACCCATAGTTGGGACCCTAACAGGTACTACCACTTCGGGTCAGAGTGGACCTGGGAGCAATGCAATTAAAGGGTGGCTCCACACCTACACAGAGCCGGCAAGCTGGGGTCTCCCCACTGGATATAGTTTAAGGACATATCCAGAACCAATACAAGATGTTAATTTATCGACGACTTAACGATTTTAGCGAAAAAAAAATAGGAGGCTTGTAGAGTGATAATTGAGCGGCTGAGTTGATTTGCTCAAATCTTTGAATACTGGTACCACATAAGCAGCATTACTGCTATCTAAGCAGCAATACTCGGCAAGACATTTGTTAGAACTGTTTGGAGATTGTAAGGGCCAACTCAACGGAACATTTATAAATTAGTATTAGTAGTAGTTGGTACATACACCCTGAAGGTGCTTATGTTTTTTATGACATCACGGACATAAGAAGTGGTAGATTTTAGATCTGATGGCTGCTGCGGTCCACAAAGTGAAATTTAGATGTTTATTGTTGTTTATCTCAACAAAGATACCTTGCCTTCGCTTTTAGATGCAGACGTTCTATTGGGTTGGGTTGGGTTGTTTTTTGTTTTACGGCATATAACCCCTTTTCAGATTATTTAATACCGAATCAAGTGATTTTGAAAAAATGTTTAACAGAATATATTTTTTCAAGCCATTTTCTATTTAACCAATAGTTGGGACTCTAACAGGTACTACCACTCCGGGTCAGAGTGGACATGGGAGCAATGGCAATTAAAGTGTTGCTCCACACTCCCCAAAGCCCGCGAGCTGGGGCCTCACCATCGGATATAGTTTAAGGGCATATCCAGGACGGTAAGGTGTTCTAGAATTTTGTCGAAATGTAAAATAAATGAATAAAAGTTTAACCTTGTAAATAAAGTCACTAGATAAAGATATTTCTATTGCCTTTATATCTATAAATGTAATTAGTAATTGATTTGTGTCGTGGATTCGAATAATAATAATAGCTATTATAAAGAAGGAACATATTTAGTGTCCCAGGTAATGCATGATTATAAGTCACCAATAAAAGAATAAGCAATTAGGGACCCTTTGAATAAAAACGAACATTATCGAAATGTAATAACATGCACCAAAGAGGATCCCGTACTTCTACGTAAACGCGCAATCATCATTAAACCTCATTATTAACTTAAATATCACGAAGTGAAAACTGCATGAACCCAGTTCATATCCAGTTTTATAGTAACATCTGCATGCGTTTATAATTTAAATACTGTTTTTATCTTTGGACGTATAATCCGCTGCATTATACAGTATATATTAAAACTTTCTTAATAATTAGGTAGACAAGGTTCTATTTTGTCATATAACATGTCTTTTATGCTCTTAACCCTCGCCCCTTTTTGAGAGGAGACATCATCAAAACACTGTGAGTCAAAGCCGAGGGACTTCTACTTCTGCTCTGGTGAAATTTCAAGTAGGAGGGCGTGGTTAATTTTTTTAATGACATCCCGCCGCACAGTGTTACTCTCTGTTTACTAATCGGTATTGTTTCACTTTTTCTGCCCCTTCATCTGATCCTCATGGAAGTTCTCTCTCTAATGTTTTCTCTCCGGTTAAATAAACTTTTTTAAAAAATCAAACGCACCGGGTAATTGTATTTCACAAACGATCAAACACCTGGTTTCATAGCGACAACACGGATTGTTATTCGTTTATGTACATAAAATATATATAAAAATAAGTTGACAGTACGACAGTATTTCATTGGATTGAAGACTCGAAGACTCGAAGAAGCGACAGTTTAAAATAAAATACGTTGGAAATTGAAAGCATACTTTGGTGGGGAATAAATTTTCCCTACATTAAATGCTGACTTGACTTTGCCGTCCTAACAACGTATGTAATAAAGGATATAGTTTCAATAAACATCGACCAGAGTGCACTGTCAATCAGCTTCTTGCTGACTCCCAAATTAATATATTTTAATACGTTTTACGGACGCAGCGAAAAAGTTGAGAGTCTGTTATAAGGACTTATCCATTTTAGAGATATAAATTCTTTGTACCGAATAAATAGAGAGGTATTGACCTTCGTGGTGTCGGTGGTTATGCTGGTTGTAGTATCTGTTTCGAATACACCATCACAAACAAGCAGCGGAAAAAAATTCGTCAATCAATCAAGTCGCATGTCAAGAAAACTTTAATGACCCAATGCAATTATTACTTTACACCTTAGAGCACCAAAAGGAAAGCGTTCGATGACTTTTAACAAAGCAAGAAGAAACAATACTCAACCGCTGCAAGGAATCACTTTCATGAAACGAAGGAACCGAGAGAATATTGTCAAAGACATTAAAATTCCAATTTTGTATTTCTGTGTCAGTATATATTTATCGCTTGAAATATCTCCAGTGTGAAAACACGCAGATGCACCTCATCGGGCCAGTATATCACCTGTGGCTCCCATGTCCACGATATCCTAATACTTATACATGGGCATAAACCTAGCGTAGAGTACAACCTATTTTTCTTCCCTCGTGTTGTCAGAATATAGATTATAAATTTATATAATAAAAAAATTAAAGTTGGATTACTTAATGCTCCAATATTATATTCAATATGCCCGATAAAAATGAGATTTTGCTCTAGAATATATTTCTCTATATAGTCACAACCATTCTAAATCGATTCACCAGTAATAAAAGATAGCCACGCATGAGTGTCATGGGTTGGCTTTGTTATACAAGTATCGTGTAAAATCTGTAGCCTTCTATTTATTAACTAAAAAAATATCGAGCTAAGCAGACTGGGTGGCACCATTAAAACGGCGTCCTTTGTGCATCCAAATTAATTTTTGTACATATTTAAAACCATAGTCAATGAAGTTTCAACGGTAATTCAATCAAACATATCTGCTTCTGACGCAAGTTCATTACACGAGTTGCTTTCTTAGTGTTTCACACTGACAATATCAGCAACACAGATAGGAAACTTTCAGATCATAAATGCATGCGATCATTAATCTTAACAATGCAATTTCACAACCCCTATGGTCACTTGTGCTGAATAAAAATAGGAAACATTACGTTCAGAACGCCTCTCGTACATCGCATAATTCTAAATGAGATACTACCAACGTAGTGCGACATACCGACCGAGCCGCTTATAGAAACGCTTAGACGCATGGAAAAATGCAAGAGAAAAACGGAAAAGAATAGAAATAACATAAAGAAATAAAAGAAATGAAGGAGATCCAATAGAAACTTTGAATGTCTACGTAAATTGTAAATCAATAAAGGAAGAAATAAGTCTGAATAATAATTGAGGACATTCAATAACTGTATAAAGTTATGTGGAATCGGTAATACTTGGATAAGTGAGTTGTAATCTTGCAGATAATCTGTTTACATCACCGGAAAGAAGATTGACATAAGCGAGTTGTGCTAGTCCATCGATTCAATTGCCGTTTCAAGTACATAATAATAGCAATATTTTGCGCTGAGTAGAGACATCCAGAATCAATAAAAACAAGAATAAACACTGACTTCGTGCAATATGCTTCAGTGCAAAACACACCAGAGTCAATAGTATCTGGTATATCTACCAAACGTATAGTTTTATTCTCGTTTAACTGTCAATATATCATAAAAAAATCATCGTGTTATTTCAGTTTGTTTGTATTCAGATAGAAATATATGTTCGGTTGAATAAGGAATCGGCAGAGTCCGCTATACTAAGGCAGTAATCATTACGATGTAAATACCCGGGTTTTGATCACCTTAAATCCGAATATTAACTTTTAATAAAATTGTGTTTTATAAATTACCAAATATAATCACACTAGCAGATAATGTTTCCCAGCATTACCCGTGCGAATTCAAAACAGTAACTAAATATTAGACATATTTTAATAGTAATATATCATGTTAAATATAATGCATTAACAAATATTACAACACATTTTGTTGACCAAGGTTTCAGAGCAGATTTAAACTAATTTAAGGCTTTTTATTCAAAAAATCATATGAAGTTTTTCTCAGCAGGTCAAGTTCTTCAGATATTTGCTATTTTATACCATTTTTACTTTAAAATAAAATGTTCGGCTTCTTTGATTTTAACCCGTTATCTCCATTTAAGGTACTCCTAATGTGAAAAAGGGGGAGATTAATGATCGCTTAAGAGAGAGAGAGAGAGAGAGAGAGAGAGAGAGAGAGAGCGGTGCGCACTTACCTTGCTTACTAACAAAAAGAGATTGCCTTGTCTTCTCTGCCTTTTTAAAGTTTTTCCCCCAGGTCAGGTGACAGTTAATCACATGACCTTTTGGTTATTTAAAAGGAGATTCTACCAAGTAGATAAGTTTTTTTAGATGCATTTGTGGCTGGTGCCGGAACGCTACTCTTTGATTACCTCAGCTTTGCTGGGTAGAGATTGTTAACAGCCTGTCACGTCGCGGAAGGGGGCAATTCTTCCGCAACTAAAGCTAGGTGCACATTGCTTCCTTTTCTCGACTGAGCAGTGTTTGGATTTGAAGGGAATTTCTTTTTTAGCACTAACTAAAGAGTTATTTTCTGTCTAATTTCCTCTTCCGGCTATTCTTTACTTCCTTTTTGCACCCACTGTCAACACAGTATACATCTTTCTTCTTTATTCGTTGCATCAACTTCATATTTTACTCGTTACTTCGAGACAAAGTTTTTTTTTACTTTTTCGTACAACGTAACATTTCATGTTCCATTTATTTACGAATTTATTCAGTCTTTTTATTTTTTCACTCTTTTAATTTTCTCATTCAGGTTTCTTGTTATTTTTTTTTTTTACTTTTTCATACCTGTCCTTTTTTTCTCTTTCAATTTTTACTGTTTTTCTTTAAATAAATATACCTGTGGATTATGTACGAGTCTTCCGATTCGTTAATTTTTAAAATAGTTAATCTGACTGTGAAGGGTAGGTGCGTGCGACGACAGTACATTAGGCGTGTTTGTTGCTTCATAATTACAAGTGTATCTTGTTATTGCGCTGTATGTTAATTAATTATGATATCACAAACCTTAAAGTAAAAGTAAAATTTGCTACACAATGAGGTATGTTGTCAGTACAAAGTATACACTGCGTGATAAATATGCCAACTGATTGTGGCATGTTTTTGTTGATTTCTGGGTTAAATAAGATTGGTTCTATTAAAATTAGGGATTCATTTATAAGTCAGACATGAAATAATAACACTATTATTTTAATTCCGTTGCAGATTTCTGTAGCAAAAATTAAGCATGGCTCCACCATCTCCAAGGCAACGTTGTTTTAACAATCCATATGGACTTTGCTATATTTGCGTGGAATACATGTTGCAATCCAACATGAAAGATATCAGTGAATTTGTGAAGTGTACTTATTACGCTTACGTCAGAGTAATGCTTGGTGAACAAGATAAAATATTATTCAAGTGTTTAAAGGCTTGCCCGGATTGGAATTGCCTTGTTCTGAAAAGGACTAAACCTCTGTTTTGTCTATTAACAGTAGAGAAGCTACTGTTTTAGATTTCGATTTTCGTTTCTACTTCACAACCACGGCCGTTTGTTTTCTCAAGAAGATATTAATGATCTGATGAGAGACTTCAATCTTATATTGTGAACTTTAAGCTTTACGACGAAAAGAAATAAACATCTACTTCAGCCTGGACCTCTAGTAACACTTCTTTAGAAGACGCTATATCGAATTGTTACTATATTTTACTCAGGGAAACTACATAGTATATTGCAACGACGTTGTTGGCTTGATGTGGCAGCTTGGTTTCGAACAGTATTATACTCAAGATTGACGTCTTTTTATAGACAATTTCAAAAGAAGTTTTTTTTACAATCTCAAAATGATACATCATATGGATTAATTCCTCTAAGCCATTCAACGACGCTCAGTGAAAAATATGATGAAATCAAATTTGTTCTGGGAAAGATTCCATACAGACAACAACAGCCCATCATATGTGTTTGGTTTCTATTTTAGGCTACAAGGTGCCTACACAAAATTTCCTTGCTTCTTGTGCTTGTGGTATAGCAGAGCTAAAGCAGATTACTGGATAAAAACGGATTGGTCTGTCCGCAGTAAACTGATTCCTGGCTCTTTCTATGTTCTGGCGTCTCCGTTGCTGGAGCGTCCGAAAACAGTGTTTCCTGTAATTCACATAAAGCAGTGTATGAAACAGTTTTTAAATGCTCTTTAGAAAGATGACGGCTGTTTCTAAATATATTCGCATAAAATTTCCAGACCTAACGAAAGAAAATTTAAAAGCTGGAATTTTTATAGGCAGGTGCCTAAATGAATGACACAAATTTCTGTAACTTTATATATCCTACAGAATTGAGTGCCTAGACGGCATTTACGAATGTAGTAAATTTTTTCTTGGGAGAAATAAACGCGCTGAACTACAAACAGCTTGTTGAAAAATTACTCATAAATCTCAAACTGGATGCAAATAGGAGCATCAATTTTTTAGTAGGCATTAAAAATCAGCTTCGCAGTAATGTGATTTCACCGTTATATTCACTGAATATATTTCGCATAAAAAAATGAACCATAAATCGGTTTCTGTTAAAAAAAAGATCCACGAATATTCACAGCAAATAGACAGCAAGTGTGGGATAGAATTTTTCTGAACAATTTTTTAATGGAATATGCCCCATCGAAAAAACTGTCATGCTGATAGATTGTCCATATTGTATCCGAAACATAGAGGAACATTTGAAGAATCAGTGATCGCTTCTGTACAAATTAATGGGGAATATATATAATTGTGTACAAAACAATAAAATAACCACCAGTTACTTGTTAGGAAATAAAATGACTCCCTAATTCATGAGTTTATTGATCTTTCATGAACCAAAATCTCCGAAAAGGACTCATTTCAGACAGTTTTTCGTTGTGAGATTGGAGATACAGCGAAAACATTATCTAGAAGAGAATCATGAATAAGTTTTATATCGCCATCCGAAGATATATAGAATGAAAACTCGCATTCGTATCTTTGTATACTAAACTAAAATCATAGTAGATACATACATAGAAATGACTCGTCTTGTAGCCACACATCCTCGATAAATCATAGCCTGTGTCTCAAAACAGATCACCTTATTCACGAATACATAAGGATTTGCGAGTGCATTTGTAGGGCTTTTTAAAAATCTTATTATAGTAGTTCATTTTTCAAAATTGCCAGAAGTATTTAGGCACAAACAGCCTATTACATAGGGGACAATAAAGTGTATGCATAAGTTGTTCGCCCGGTTTTTCATAGTGAATAGCCTGGTTAGCGAGAAAAGAACACAATCCACAACTATTAGTTTTGAGGTATTTTGTGAAACTTTTTAAATAAAACATTTTACAACCTCCCTGTGCCAACCAGATTTCAATGATCAAGAACAATAGTTTGTCGGGGCCCTGCAAAAAGTGTTAAAAAGCAAGCGGTACACTTATAGATAAGGTTTAATAAATGCTTAGGATAACGCCACAAGCTTACATAATCTCTTCAGTGTCTTCAGCTGAATTTACGCGAAGAATAAGATTGGTGTTTGAAAAATAATGCCTTGACAAAAAAAACAAAAAAAAAACATGGTTGAACATCTGTAGCACAAGAGAAATAATGTATTTTGGCGATGAGGTATTTTTTATCTATATATCTATAAAAGTGAAAGTGTCTGTCTGTCTGTGTACATTTATCTACAGAATAACTATGTTAAGTTTCAGTCTACAGACTCGAAATTTGATATACAGGGTATGGAGATTTTGAAATTTGGTAATCCGTTTTGGGCTAGAAATTTGGCTGTTAAGGGGTCAACATTTAACTATTTGACCTTTAAGTACCAAATTTCTCCGCCGATTTTGCGTATAAAAAAATTGAAATTTTAGATATAAGTTCCTTGGACATGGATCTAACTAAATAACTTGACTTGAGCCCAAAATAATAGATGATAAAGGATCCTAATAGCAGTCACATAAAAAATGATCTGTGCAGTCTACCAACGTATTCAGACACTTTCTTGTCTAAACATTTGAAATTTTACATAAAGGGTATTCAGAGAGAGGACAAGCTTTGTCATCGGTTGTGGTCGAAAATTTCAGTACCAATATATAAATGTATGTATGTATGTATGTTTGCATGTCTGCCTAAAACTGTCGACAGGGGCGATGGATTTTCACAAGATCAGTATCGTTTTAAAGCTCGACTCTTCAGATGACAAAAACCGATAACTTGGCTAAAAACATTAATTTCTCCACCCTCAACTGGGCACATCTCGACAGGGAGGGATTGCTTTTTTCGCCGGTATTTCCAAAAGTCATCCACTCTTTTCGCCTGTCTTGCCTTGATTTTAAACTACGACGGGCGTGCAAAAAGTAATGTCCCTTACTCACTTCCAGTTGTCAGATCTAGCTGAAATTTTGCATGTGTAATTATTCCTATCTTTACGGGTCATGTGTTTTTTTTTTATACACGGTGACCACCACATATCCAGGCCCGGAAGCCACTAAAGGATAAGGGTTATTGCAAGTATATATGTGTGTGTGTGCGTGTGTGTGTGTGTATATATATATATATTAGATAGTATGATAGGGACATCCATATTGATACATATAACGTTATCCACATTTACAACGTAGACCTAACACGTTGTAGCAGAATAGGTCTTAAGGATCCTAGAGTAATAATGTTACTATTTTGCTTTAACAATGACATTTATTTCTGGGTAGTGTTCCCCAATAAAATGTGATTCCGAACGTCCTCGTCTTATCGGAAGACTGTCCTCTCGAACGCTATCGACATCTCTAACATAACCTCGAAAGTACTCTTTCTCCTTTTGATAACCGTTTTCTTTATCCTTACTGTAATGCCATTTCACTCGCTGTGGACACATAGCCGCCATACGCGCTCCGTTGCATATATAGATTGGTTGATAGAGAGGTGGACAGTTTAATGGAAGTACAGGAAATATTAGGATGACCAACCGCGATGTGGTCAATATTCTGCAGTGAATAAACATTTGTTTCTGAAAATGTTTACAACAGTAGTTACACAGAAATTACTCTACTAATTATTTATAGTTTAAATATTTAATAAAATCTGAAGATTTTTCTTGATTTCTTAGTTCTTAGTACTTTATAATAAACTCACTGTTTTCATTCAACACATTCTTGTGATTTAGAACATTATTTAAATTCAGTAACCTCATTAATTTTTATTAACATCCTTTAATTGCTTTATAAGGTATTTTAAAATTGCATCAATGAATCATAATCATACATGCTTATTATTGTTCATCCGAATAATATTTATTGGCTATGATTTATATCAGCAAAGATCGACTGACACCAGCAAGCATTTTGCAGCTATTCGAGTAGGCACTTTTTGGATATATGTTCTCTCTTTATTGGTTTATATTAGTTCTAACTTATTAGTTTAACATGTTTTGGAACATACGTGAACATATGACGTCGAATTTTTATTGAATTCATTCAAATAAAACATATATCGATCTTGTAATATAATCACGCATCCTGGTTTATGTCTAGCTACAACGACAGTGCACATTAGAACTTCATACAACTTAACGCTTATCATGCAGAAGGGAATATTTTAATATTTCCACATAAGTTGAGTCAGCGCAAAATCTATTTAAGAATGATGCAGTTTGGAAATAAGGAGGCTGCCTATACAGAGTTTTTGACGAGATAAAGACAATAATGTCCATGCAACCCTTTTGACTAATTAGAGCTCGGTGAAGTCAACAGTTGTGCATGTAGATGCTTCTTCTAGTTATTTAAGAACAATGTTGGCCTATGGAATGAGAAGATGACAGTGTAGCACTTGTTTTTTTGTTCCTCCTCACAATTGCATGTAAGAATAGCGAGCAGAATTCCTAAATAGTCGCGAAATATATATGATGAACCATGTGAACGCCGCAGTGAAGGTGAAAGCTGTACATGCAGAAAACAAGGAACTATTCGATCCTGAGTCAGTTAAATAAATACAGATGAATGGCTGGGGCAGTGTAATTGGAGAAACCCATTAGAGACTTATTTAATAAAAAAGACAAAATGACAGGTGAGGACGGCATGTAACAGTAGGGAATGCAAATTTTTATCCTCCTTATAGAAGGAAAATACAGCGGGAACATGTAAGAATAATCGTGTGTGCAGGAGCGGACAAAAGGTGGTGTAGAAATAACAGGTATATTTGAAAATTCTTTTACAGGGTTTTAACAAAAAAAATCGAAACACCTGGCGAAATTTAATCAATTAATAAGCGTTCTAAATCCATAAGAATGGAAAAATTACCAAAATATTGATTTTATATTTTGAACCAGCCACGAGGATTTCAAGCGTTATTCAAGAAATGTCTACGATGCCATTGAGAGAATATCTGTATTGGTGTTAGACCTTTTCTGTGCCCTACCTTTCCAACATTGTGTTACATCGTGTAATAGCAAGTCTAAAAACACCTGTTATATACACACCACCTTGTATATAGCGATGAAAATATCGAGTGGACCATAAAAATGTGTATAAACTGTGTGCTGAAGGAAAACAATCCAACAGAACTCCTTATTCATTATTCAAAACAATACTCAATTAAACTTTGATCAAAATGTATTTTCTTGCTTGAATATGTTTAACATTCAAGGTTTGAACTTCAGATATCCTGAAAATGAATAAATATCCAGAGAATGGATCCAAAGCAAGGTAAATCTGAATTATTTTACTTTTCAAATAAGAAGTATTTATACCTAAAGTAACCTTTAAAACCATGTAAAATTCGCAAAGAAAACTTAAATATTGTAAATATTTATAAATGATGTCGAATACTTACCGTAAGAAGTTCACGAAAACGTTATCTTTAAATTATCACGAATGCGTTCTATTTTTACTGTGTCCGTTTTGAATATAAATAAATTAAACATTATATTCTTCACATTACGAATCGTTACCCTTTGCAGGTGCGTTCTGAAATTTATAATCAGCCTTTTTTTTTTATTTAGCAGCGTCTCCTGTGCATACAGATATATACGTATTCTTAATTTCTATTAAATTTCTATTAAATTTCTATATACAGCATTCGTTCAAAAAGGAATTATACCATATATATTTTTAACCCGAATGGATCAGTAGATATTGCAAATAGAATTATTATGATATCTGAATTCTTACATTTATGACCTGAAAGTTTAATCTCTGTGATGCAGATATTGACGGTGAAAG
The DNA here is from genome assembly GCF_053919585.1 of Euprymna scolopes. Lineage (NCBI taxonomy): Eukaryota > Metazoa > Mollusca > Cephalopoda > Sepiida > Sepiolidae > Euprymna > Euprymna scolopes. The sequence goes on from NC_136499.1 coordinate 36,904,000, forward strand.
ATTGAGAAAGCAACATCTGTCATGGACTTACGTAATTAAATTATTGCATGCAGAATAGTTGAACTGATCAACATACACAGGCGTCTGCTTGACATTTACGAAGCGGATGCAATTGCTGTCAGCCCAGTTAAGAGATGTATTCGTCTAATTCAGAATGACGACAGAGATTTGAGTCAGGAGGCGTGCTTCTTACTTTTACAGCCGGGACATCATAAAGTGTGTTTCGAATCGTGGGGATTTTGTGGAAAACAAAATTCTGAAGCTGTCTTTAAAACCCTTTAAGTTTGTTACTTTGAAAATAAGAGGCCTTACTTTGGAAGGATCAATATATATATATATATATATATATATATATATATATATATATATGGGGGTGTATATCTATCTATATATCTATAACAGCGAACGTGTCTGTAAGTCTGTGTGTCTGTTTGTGTGTCTGTCTGTGTACATTTCCCTACGGAATAACTCTGTCTATTTTTAGTTTACAGACTCGAAATTTGATATACAGGGTACTGAGATTTGAGGAAATCTATGTGATCGGTTTTCGGCCAGAAATTTGACTGTTAAGGGGACAAAGTTCAACGATTTAACCTTTGAGAACTCTACAATACCTCTCTCACAATTTGGAGTCAAATTCTTCAAATTTTAGATATAGGTTCCTTGGACAATGATCTAACTAAACTTGATTTGATCCCAAAACAATACATGATAAGGGGTCATATTAGGGGTCAAATTAAAAAAAAAATGACATTTTTTTTTGCTCAGCATACCCCTCCAAACACCTGGGCAACGCCGGCCACCCATGCTAATATATCTATAAAAGTGAACGTGTCTGTGTATCAGTGTGTCCGGGTATCTGTGTGTCTGCTTGTGTACATTTTCCTATGAAATAACTCTGTCAATTTTAAGTCTACAGACTCGAAATTTGATATGCAGGGTACTGAGATTTGGGGAAATCTTTATGATTGGTTTTCTGACAGAAATTTGGCTGGTAAGGGGTCAAAGTTCAACGATTTGACCTTTGAGATCTCTACAAAACTATTCCGAGAATTTGGAGTCTAAATACTTGAAATGTAAGATATATGTTCCTTGGACATTGATCTAACTTAATGACTTGATTAGAGCCCAAAACAATAAATGTTAAGGGGTTATAATAGGGGTCAAAGTTAAAAGAAAATTGACCTCTGCGGTCTCTACCAAATTACTCAGTCAGTTTCCGATCTAAACATTTAAAATTGTACATAAAGGGTATTCAGAAATAGAGCAAGCTTTTTAATCGATTTGGGTCGAACATTTTTCCTTACCAATATATAAATGTATGTATGTATATATGCATGTTTGCATGTCTGCGTTAAACTTTCGATAGAGACAGCGGATTTTATCAAGATCAATTTCGTTTTGAAGTACGACTTTTCAGACGACAAATATCGACAAATTGGCTAAAAACATTGATATTTTAACCTTCAACTGGGCACTTGTCTACAGGGGGGTGCCGCTTTTTCGCCGATATTTTTTAAATCATCCACTCCTTTCGTTTGTCATGCCTTAATTTAAATATAAGTCACTTCCGGTTTCGCGGTGGTCGTAATAGGAAAGACGTCAGTTTTTCCCCGTTCTTTTACTCCTTCGCGGTACGGGTTCGAGCCCGCCTTCCTACTACCACTGTTTTAGCTCAACAGACACATCCACACATCCCGGCAACACCGGGCATAAATGCTAGTATTTTAATGAAACTCAAAAGCATAGAGAATAAGACAATGTGATGTTGAATTTTAACTAAGTGTCACTTCATTATTTCTGAAGGAAATGAAAATTGATTAAGTACAATGGGCTTAATTACTATGGTAAAATCCTTCTGTCCTTTGAGTTACAATGGAATGCATATATTAACGTTGGCCTTTTTGTGCTTGCAACTGGGATAATTGTCTTCCCGCATAAATGAATTATCCTGGTAAGCACTAATTGACGTGACATTGAGAGATAAATGAGGATATAATTTGGAATTGTAAGTTGGATAATTTCGTTAATCCTGTCATTGTCCATAATGATTATATAAACCTCTTTGTAAAACCCTTTTTTTCTGATTAGAGCTATTTCATACTTTTATATTTACTATTCCGAAGATTTGTTACACATTAATAAAAAACACGTGTAGTTGTTCAAACACTTTTACTGTTTTTCATGCATGAGTCATTATGTAATGAGTTTAATAGTTTTAACATTTATTAGACTGTGGGAACGGTCGAAAAATGCCATATATATATATATATATATATATATGTACACGCACACATGTACATAAATATTAGCAGTTCAGCCCGGCTTTGCATGGATCCTATGTACTGTTCATAACTTTATACGCATATACACACGCACACAACATAGGTATATATATATATATACATATATATATATACATATATATATATATATATATATATATATATATATCTAAAAATGTAAATTTGATTCGTTAAAAGTGAATAAAACCATATTTCTACGTTACCAATTCATTTGAAATTTTCAGATAACCCATCTTCAGAGTCGAGGGATGTTTTTATGTCATTAAAATAAATTTACCTCGCGAATTTTAAAATATTAAATGAAATATAAATATTTTTCGAAGTCGTTTCTGCGAGACTTGCCTGGTTTTATTTCTGGTAACTTCCGTTTCAACTACTCTCGAATTACCAGATAAGTAAAAAAAAACAAAAAAAACTTACTCATGCAGAGAGTGATCCGTGCTGAAATAATAACGTTATTATTCAAAAAGCCATTCGTAACACGGGGAAGGGAGGGTGTTTTGTACCTATTCTGTACTTTAACCTTATAATTGAATAAAAACATATCATAAAACTTTAATTAAACGTGGAAAACGATTTTAAAAAAATAGCGCGGATCACTATTAGCACACACACACACACACACACACACACACACACACACACAAAATAATCCCAAATTTTAAAAATTTAAATTCATTTATGTACTTACCAATTTTTTAATTTTAAATTCCTTTATATATGTTAAGGCTTTTCACTCATGAAACATTACGTTTTAATTGTTTAGTTTCTTTTCACGGCATTGTTTACATAAAAAAGTTTGTTTTAACTTTTTCAAATCTGTTTGATTTTTCGACATATCTCAACGTATTATAAACACCCTAACCTCCCCATGTTAAAAAAGCACACCCTTCCATAAACCTCGAAAGCCGTTCTTAATATAGGGACGTTGGGGGTGTTCATTCCGAAAGCCGTTTTAACATGGGGAAGTTAGGGTGTTTATAATATGATGGGGCGAGTCGTAAAATTAACGAATTTGCTATCTATTATTTATTGCAAAAATTGCTTGAAATTTATTTGACAAAAAAACATTACATTTTGGTACTCCTTGGGCGTTGTGTTCCATGGCGACCAGCAGAAAAAATAATAGTCGCTCCCTTACTCCCCCACCCCACCTCGCACGTAACATATTTTATTTACTGACGTTGCCGTAACTAAACGATTATTTGTCACATTTACAAACATATATTTATTTATTTATTTATTTTGAAAAAAGTTTTACTTTTTATGAATATTAAAACAAAAATGGGTACTCATGCAGAGAGTAATCCATGCATAAATAATAACGTTATTATTTAAAAAGCCATTCTTAACATGGGGAGGAGAGGGTGTTTTGTACCTATTCTGTACTTTAACCTTGCAATTGAATTAAAAAACATATCATACAACTTTAATTAAACGTGGAAATACGATTTAAAAATAGCACGGATCACTCTCTGCATTAGCACCGAAAAATGTTACTAAACATTTATTAATAATTTCTCACTTTTACAAACATTTGATTTTAAATTTCTCTTTAAATGACGACTTTTATCGACTTTTTTTTTAATGGTGTTTATTCCGAAATCCGTTGTTAACATGGAGAGGTTGGGGGTGTTTATTCTGAAAGTCGTTCTTAACATTTGTGGAGGTGGACCTAATGTAAATAAATAAGTAAATAAATAAATAAATAAATAAATTAAAAAAAAAACTAAATCATTTACTGATAACTTCTCACTTTTAAAAATATTTATTTAATTTACATGCCCGGATGAACAAATTGTTGAATAGTGCGGAAACAAAACGTTTTTGTAATAAACTTCGGGATACTTTTTTGGGTAAATATTTACATTTAGGTCCACCGCCACAATTTTCTTTTTTAAATGACGACTTTTATTGATAAATAAATTTACTTCTCCACAACTTTTATTGATAAATAAATCTACTTCTCTGCCACGGGCATTGAAGCCCTCCTTTTTTTAATAGTATTTTCGGGTGGGTATGCTGACAAAAAATATCAGTTAAATTTTGCAAATAGCCACCCCTCCAAAAGTGGTGTTTATTCCGGAAGCTGTTCTTAAGATGAGGAGGTTGGGGGGTGATTATCAGGTGGACCTTATCTAAAAAAAAAATATTAAAAAAAAAAAGTTTTTATGCACACATAAGCAACTATTTTTTTATTAACTTTTTTAAAACTTTTTTATTTAAAAATTAGTAAATTTCAATGAATAGAATAATAAATCATTTATCATTAATATGTGTTTTTGGTTTTGTGTTGAATGAAACTTAACTTATTTTTCATTACACCAATAATGAACCAATTTAAATCTTCCGGCATGCGTTTAAGGGTTACGAAATTATCAATAAATCGTTTAGTTACTAAGCCAACGTCAGTAAATAAAAAAATGTTACGTGCGCATGCATTAGCCTTGACTAGGGGGGCTAAGGGAGCGACCATTAAATAATTATGCTGGTCGCCATGGAACTCAACGCCCAAGGAGTACCTAAAGTGGCACTTATGCACTTATGTTATCGTGCTATTTTTAAAAATAGTATTTTCCTGTTATATTCAAATTTTACAATATGTTTTTCTTTTATAAATTTGGTAAGTGAAAGTACAGATAACCCGGTCGGTTTCTAATGTGAGGAAAATCTACCCCCCCAAAAAAAAAGAGGTACTCTGGATAATAACAAAACATAAAAATTGCTTCAGTCTGGAAAGATTTCTTCTCTACTGAACGAGGAAACAAACGGTGAAGTGTAGTTCACCTTCTGTTTCTCTCCCCTTTTCTCTTCCTCTCTTAATATCTATCTCTATCCATCTCTCCCTTTCCCTCTCTCAATCTATTCTTCTCTCTATATAACCCTCTTCATCTCTCTTTGAACCCCTTTCTCTTACTCCCTATATCTTCCTCTTTTTCTCTGTCTCATCCCTCTCTGTTTGTAACTCTCCCCCTCTCTCTGTTTATCTATCACTCCCTTTATCTCTCTATCTCCTTCTCTTTCTCTATTTTCCTCTCACTTTCTCTTTCCTATCTATATATCTTCCTCTCTATCTGTCTATCTCTAATCCCTCATCCTATTTTAGTCTCCTAAATTAATTACAGTGAATAAAACATTGTCAAAACATGAATAAATCCTATTTTAGTCACCTAATTTACTGACTGTGAGAATAGCAGTTATTTGGAAATTACTGCTACCTTGAAATGCACCAGTAGTAACTGGTAAAACCTTTCTAATTAAATTGATTTTGGCAGCCATTTGGTAGCAAAATGACATAGCCTTAGCCCTTGCTGCATGAGGAATACCTGCGACCTTGCTGCCAAGTAGAAGAATTATTTATTCTACTTTAAAACATTCAATTGTTCAAAACTCTCATGTTCGACATCTCCAAAACATCCAATATGGGGAAAAATATTGCAGAAATGCAAACTTATTGTTTAGGATGAATGCACAATGGTACACAAAAAATCACTTGAGGCTCTTGGTCGATCCTTGCAAGATTTGCGTGTCAATGTCAGACCATTTGAGAATGCAGTAATATTGCTTGCAGGAGATTTCAGACAAATGTTACCAGTTATTCTTCAATCAACAGCAGCAGATGAAATAAATGCTTGCCTTAAATACTCTACTTTTTGTTCCATGTAAAGACATTAAACTTAACTCAAAATATGCATGTCCAGTTGCAGACTGTTCTATCCGCACAAAAACTTTTGCATCACTTGTGGGAAATTGGGTACGAAAAAGTGCCAGCTGATCAGAGTTTTAACAAAATTCTTTGACTTTTAACTTCTGTAATTTCTGTAATTTTATTTCATCAAAAGAATAGTTAGCTTAAAAGGTTTTTGCAGATATTCAAAGTATAAGAATTCCATTTGACTGAGTGAATGAGCTATTCTTGCAGGTCAATACAAAGGTGCCCATGAACTTAACGCTATTATTCAATGTAAAATTCCAAGTGAGGTAGTCAAATACAAGTCCATCGTCACTGTTGTGAAAGGAGATAATGTGGTTAATTATCCAACAGCTATATTTGTCAGGGATGCCACCGCATGTATTGCAACTGAAATTTGGTGTACTAATTATCATGTTGTGAAATATAAACTAATCCAACCTTTGTAATGGCACATAGCTTGCAGTAAAAAAAAATAACAAACAATATCATAGAAACAATAATCTTAACAGGAACTTTCACAGATGAATATATCTTCATTCCATGCATTCCTATGATTGCACCGGATACATCATTACACTTTAGGAAATTGCACTTTCCCATTTTATTGTCATTTGCAATAACCATCAACAAAGCACAGGGAACAATCTTTACAATTGTGGGCCTTAAAGTTACACACTGACTGTTTTTTCACATGGACAATTTATGTTACGTATTCAAGAGTCACCAAACCGGAAAATCTCTATATCAGCTAAGAAAATGGAACAACAAACACTGTGTACCCATGCAAAATGGAAAATTAAACCTATAAGAACATGCTTTTTCTCATTTTAGAACTTTTTCCATTGCGCCAATTTGAGCCACAGCAACGCGTTGCAGGTTACAGCTAGTATATATATATATATATATATATATATATATATATATATATATATATATATGTGTGTGTGTGTGTGTGTGTGTTTTGCCTAAACACTATAAATTTTAGATGTAAGTTACCTAAACATTTCTCAAACTTTTTGATATATATATATATATAATTATATATATATATATATATATATATATATAATTATATATTAAAAAGTTTGAGAAATGTTTAGGTAACTTACATCTAAAATTTATATATATATATATAATTATATATATATATATATATATATTAAAAAGTTTGAGAAATGTTTAGATAACTTACATCTAAAATTTATATATATATATATATATATATATATATAATTATATATATATATATAATTATATATATATATAATTATATATATATATATATATATAATTATATATATATATATATAATTATATATATATATATATATAATTATATATTAAAAAGTTTGAGAAATGTTTAGGTAACTTACATCTAAAAGTTATATATATATATATATATATATATAATTATATATATATATATATATATATATATATTAAAAAGTTTGAGAAATGTTTAGATAACTTACATCTAAAATTTATAGTGTTTAGACAAAACATTTGCGGAGGAATTTGGTAGAGTTAGCAAAGGTCAACGCTTTCAACGTTGACTCCTTTCTAGCCAAAATTCTTACTCAAAACAGATTAAAAACCTCGCTGAATATCTGAATATCTTTTATGTAAAGTTTCAGATGTTTAGACCTTAAATTGCCGAATAATTTACTAGAAACCACAAATATTTAATATTTGGAACTTTGATCCCTTGGCAACCAAATTTTCGGCCAAAAACCGATTGAAAGGTTTGTCCTATATCTGAATACACTTTATGTAAAATTTCAAATGTTTAGACAAAAAATTTGCTGGGTCATTCGGTAGAGACGGCAGTGGTCAATTTTTTTAAACTTTGACCTGAATGTTGACCACTTACAATTTATTGTTTTTGGCTTACATAGTTTGATCCATGCCCAAGTAACCTACATCTAAAATTTCAAGTGTATAGACCAACAATTGGCTGAGCAGTTTAGTAGAGGTTTTAAAAGTTCAAATCGTTGCACTTTGACCCCTTGGCAGAAAATAGCTGCCTTACAACCGATTAAAAAATGTTTCCCAAATCTCAATACGTTTTACGTCACATTTCGAGACTGTACATTGAAAACTGACAGAGTAGTTTGATAGGGAATGTACAGAGATAGGCACAGATACATAATACACTTTCACTTTTATAGATATATAGATAGATAATGAAGAGATAAATAGACAAACAGATAGAGAGAGACAAAGAGAAAAAAAGGGTGAGATATTTAACGTTAGCTACGGCAAATAATTATTCTACTTCGATTTAAGTTGAAAATTCACTAACTGCCTTTTATCGTTTAAGATATTTCTTTTGCATATTTGAAACTAATGAACGTGTTTACTTTTATATCATGACTAGCCTGAGTTCCCGGCATTGCCCGGGTGTTTTAACGTGTGTGATTGAGCAACAAACAGAAAAAAGAAAAAAAAGTGGTAGTAGGCAGGGAGGCTCGAACCCGTATTGTGAAGGGAAAATGAAACGTGAAAAAAGAGGCGTCTTTGCTGTTGCACAAATCGCCAAACCGGAACTGGCAAAGTTTTTAATTAAAGCTATTCCATCGAAAAGAGGGGATGACATTCGAAAATATCAGCGAAAAAAGCGACCACTTCCTGCAGAAAATTGTCCAGTTGAGGGTGAAGGAATTAATGTTTTTAGCCAATTTTTCGATATTTGTCTTCCCAAAGGTCGATCTTCAAAATGCGTCCAATTTAGTAAATATACGTCGCCCCTGTAAAAAGTTTAAGACAGACATAGAAACATAATACATACATACGTACATACATACATTAAAACAGACAGATGAGATTTATATTATAGAAGATTGCTTAACCACCAAAAGTGTTTCCACAAGACAACCGGTGATGTTTTATTGGAAACTATATTATACTATAACTGTGTAACTATAGATTTCCATTACCGTCAACCTCTTTCGATAATAATTGCAAATACTTTTCCATTAAATATGTGTGAGGTAATTAATGATGATAAATCAATTATGATCAGCAATAGTGGAACTTGGGTAAGGCTTAATTATTTAAGGCGACGGATCAATAAAACTTTCGACTTTAAAATGATCAACTTTTAGTCAGAATAAAGTAACTACACAGTATCGTATTCTACAGACGCAAATTTCTAGGAAATAAACTCTACTGATGGAATTTACGTTTAGTTTTGGGCATGCAAAATATTGTAATGCGCATCGTTGACAGCATTGTAGCAACAGGATTATCTGTTTCGAAAGTTTTAAAGAGAGGGCCATGGATTATTAAATTCTTGAAGTATTTTGCATATTAGATTTACATTGAAAACTTCAGATTTGGATTCGATGAGGTTTATATAGTGAATGTATCACAACCAATGAATTATATTGTTTATTGAAAACTATCATTTTTGTTACTTTTGCAAGACGATATTTTGGACAATTTGTTACAACTCAGCGGTAGTCGTGGATGAACTGCCACAGTAAGTGTAGATAGTGTGATAACATTATTTCGTTCAATGGCGAATTAGCTTAGGGTGATTTCATGATTTCTTATATTTCTTTTAACGGCGAAGTAGCTTAGGATGATTTTTCAAGGTAAATACACTCTCTAAACTTCTTACTCCCTGTGATGTCCAACAATAATCTGGCAACAACAGCTTTTTATATGCCTATTGACTGTTTACAGTAAAACACATTTAAACATTTATTCTTTTTCGACAATTTACATTGTTCTCAGTGACTTCATATTTTACCAAGGAAAAGCAGACAGTCGTTTTATTTTCTAACTAGCATATCCCAAAGATAGCTCAGTGACCTGCCGTAATAAGTATGTTGCATCACGTCACCAGATGGTGCAATAGCTGGAAAATACCAATGCGTGTTTTTCTTCAATTAATACACGTACATATGCACGGAGAGTACATTCTGTTTTACTCTTTTAGTTACCTATAATCTCATAACTGCTTTTCAAACTTATATAATTATAAACCCTCTACTTCTTTCTCGCCGCAATACTGATCGAAAGTTGTAATTTATATCACGATCTTATATACGCGTTCAATTCTACTTTTCACACACTATTTATATACACATGTTATCCGTGACAAATATTCTGTATGCGATAAGTATATTAATCATTCCGGCAAATATGATTAAAGACGGCTTTACATGCTGTAAAACGTCACGAAAAAATCCGCATATTTATTGAAGGTAAGCACTAACTTTAATCCGATTTCCTATCGAATATATTGTTGAAATAACTGGAATAAAGATTACCATCATTCTAGCGATCTAGAAATCATCACAATCTTTATTCAATACTGTTATAATATAAAAATTAGATACGTCCTAAGACGGAAGGCTACAGCATAATAACGTTAACACAATAATTCTCGCTTGATCACCCGAGTTAAGTAACCTTAATCCTAGAATACTAGGCGCGGCATGTTTCAGAACGTCGACACCTTCATGCACAAACTGCCAAACTCTAATGTCATCAGCTCTCCTGACAATTGTCTCCACATAAATTTGCGATTCTCTAAACCGTATTTCATATGAGGATGCCAATCGAATACGACCAAGGTGAATGCCATTGTTTTTATATTATTAAATATTGTTGCAAAACTGGAGAAACAATCATTTAAAACATTGATTTCTTCTTTGCATAGTACAAAATAAACTGGGAAATCCAATCAATAATGATCTCTTTTCTTTGCCAAAACCCCTTATTCATAAAAAGGGACGCTCCTACCTATTCTATACCCTATCATTATTTTCAGGATAGCTGCCTTACTTTACCGCAATCTCTGGTTTGCCTCGTGAAACATTCACAACAAAACCTCGTCTGGCTGCACTGTTTTTCGCATTTGATCGTTTAGAATGGTTTCGATCTGTTCATGTACACTCTGATGATTGCCAATTCGTCTGCGACGTGATCCACATTGTTACCATATGTACATATCAACACAAATAACCATTTAATCGTATTGAAATAAGGTGCACGAGTTGTCTACGTGTTTATGTTATTGATCGACTTTGAACAGATGCGACAATCGCTTCTAAAACAGCTTTGTTAATGACAAAATGATACTTGCCCTGCCTTCTGACACGTTCAAATCTTGTATTGTAAACAACTTGATTGACCCAAACGAATTTGCGAATTTCATTATATTTTCTTGGGGCAACTGTAGAATTTGTACGAGTCGAACGTTCTACCTTATCTATATCTGCATGAACTTTGTTGTTTCAAACGATGCACACTCGAAGTAGCACATACTATCCAATCGTTTTGCTTTAACACAGAAATTCAGAATGCTTTTTTTTTGCAAATGAGCAAACGTAGATCTACTTAAATAAGTATCGCTTTTAAAGTATACAATACAATACTATTGTGCTGACATTTTACAATGCAATGTGTAGGTTAATATATTCTAAATAATATACGTGATTAGTGATAATATATATGTTTTAGTCCTGAGATTAGTGAGTTATTTATCATTATATCAATTATTTGATTAATTATTCATCTCGTTACTCAAGAAGAATTCTTGATTTCTTGGATATCTGATATTTGACCAGATAAATATATTGTAGAGGAATAACAGAGAAATAACGAAATGAAAGAGAATTATAAGAATAAAGAGGAAAGTACAACGAAGAGTAGAAGAATAGTAAAAGTAGAAATAAGTAGATAAAGATATAAAACGGAAATGTTTGGTTACATTTAATTCTAGTAAAACTAATCACTTTGATGGCTCTCCGACTAATCCCTCATTCGGGATTACACATGATTACTAAGTAAACAGACACACTAAACTTTTACAAATATGGCCGCCCTCTTTACGCGCTACAATCGAGATAGCCGAACAGAAACCAATTGTGTTTTTTTTAATTTATATGAATACAATGTTCTGTTTACTTATTTTACTGTTTATACACTTTACGCTTTCAGCACAGATAAACAAATGTACTCGTGGAATTGGAGGATTTCGATCAGAGAAAGCAAGCACGACAGACTGAACACTAATATACACGGATACAACTAGAGAGAGAGAAAGAGAGAGAGAGAGAGAGTAAGAAAGGTAGAAAGAGAATTCGTACGACCTAAACGTTCTAAATCATATACGTGATAATATATATGTTTTAAGCCTAGGACGTAGTGATTTATCATTATATCAATTATTTACGTATGATTGATTATTCATCTCGTTACTCAAGTAAAATTCTTGATTTCTTGGAGATCTGATATTTGACCAGATAAATATATAGTAGAGGAATAACAGAGAAATAATGAAATGAAAGATAAGTATAAGAATAAAGAGGAAAGTACAATGAAGAGATATAACTATAGAGATATAGTGAGAGAGAGAGAGAGTTAGAAAAGTAGAAAGAGAGTGAGAGATAGAGAGATATAGAAAGGGACATAGAGCGAGAGAAAGAAAGGAAAGAAGCGTAACCGTGCTAAAGTAAACCACAGCCATTTTTTGAAATTTATGTGAATACAATTCTTCGTTTACTTATTTTAACGCTTACAGCAATTTGCACTTTCTACATAAATAAACAAATGTACCCACGAAATTGGCAGTATTGAAACTAATATATACGGATATAGCGATAGGGAGATAGAGAGAGAGAGAGAGAGAGAGAGCGAGAAAGAGAAAGAGAAAGCGAAAAAAGACAGAACGAGACAGAAAGGAATTGAGAGATAGAGAGCCAGAGATAGATAATAAGAGAGAGCGAGAAAGAGAGAGAGAGAGAGAGAGAGAGAGGAGCGTCGTCAACATTGTAGCCGTGCTTAAGTAAACCACAACCACAAATAAACCAATTGTTTTCTTTTCTTTATTTTATTTTTGTATTATATATATTTTTTCACCACCAACCCAACTCACAAAATCGTGGGTCTGTTCCGAACGCCATTTTTAACATAGGTAGAATAGGGGTGTCCATTTCGAAAGCCGTTCATCACATGAGGAGGTTGGAGGTTAAACAACAACAACAACAACAGCAACAAGAGCTGTAGTTTCATTTTTTTACGTCCCTCTGTCTGGGTGATGGTCTTTACCAAACTCTTATGATAAGTAGCCGTTACAGTCTTGTAAAGTGGTATATGGGGAATGTGGGCATGTGGAACAGATCAGATTTGGTTTTTGTCTAGTAAAATAGTATGCATTGTAACCAAGTGTCTTGGTAGGCGTAAGCTGGCTTAAAATACTCCTGTATGAGTAGGGATATTGTACAGAAGGTAAAAAAAGGCTGAATATCAATATTTTTTGGTTTCGATTCTAGCTGATGGCATCCAAATCATTTTAGTTTGACGTTTTTAACCACTACTATACTTTGAGTACAATATGGTAATCAATTTTTAAAAATGGTGCTTTAATAATAAATACGAACGCTACATGAATTAAAATATCATTTCCTAGCGTATTTCATGACCAGGCAACGCCGGGCGGAATGCGAGGTTATCGTACATGAACAAATCTCTCTATGCAAAAATATACATCACGTCATTTTGTTTGGTTTTCCTTTTATATTTGTATAAATGCTGTGAGACGTTCTTCAAAAGTTTCAAATAGTTTAAAATTTTACACATGTTTTCTCTTGTACTTTCTGAATGTTGAATTAAGAGTAGTTTTGTTTTGTTCGCAGAAAGTCCTCGGGGAAAAAAACTTATTGCATGAAAGTTTATTATTTTGAGACTTTCAATAGCATTTGCCTGTCAGATATATAGTTTTTTTGTATCCAAATTACTCATCTATTCAGTCCATATATATATATATATATAATATTATAATATATAAATGCATATATATATGTTATATATGCATTTATGTATTATTAATAAGTTTTTATTTATTTATTAAACATTTAAATGTATATATATATATATACATATATTTAATGTGAATATCTATTGAATATTTACCTCAGTAGACACGCGTGTTTCTAAGTTTCACCTGTCGTAAGCATTGCTAAATTCTTATGAAAGTAAAATATGTAATAAAAATTTGATTAAAAAAATGTATATTCAAATGTTTAATAAATAAATAAAGCATTATTGATAATAATAAAAATATACATCTCAAATGAAGTAGGCTCGACTATAAACAAAGGGCAGGTAACTCCCTTAAAACGTTCAGGCGAACGTAACAATAAGATAATAAAGAATCGCTAATTAAAAAAATGAATAAATCAATAATGTATGCATTCATGTAGATATCTATGAATAAAAAATACATATTGTTACTTACCGACATTAGTGTTTTATGCTGACACAATCGTATCAATCATTTCCTTTCAAAGAGTAGGGTCTTGAGAATAAAGCAGGTTTTAATGATAAAATTCCGTTATTTGAACATATAACAATTTAAAAAAAACAAGCAGGAAAGAGACAAAACTAGCTATCTCTAACTCGAAATTTGCATTGCTCATAATATCTAAAAAAAATTCAGAGTTAAAAGATTTAATCATAAAGGTAAATAATTTAATCCACATTATGTTTTCTATAAATAATTTTTGGCTTTCCAAGGGAGATGAAAATGCAACAGATATACTTACGAATACTAAAATTTAAGAAATTGAAGCCATTGATGTTAGAATATATAATATGTATAAAGTACATCTTTAGATGTTGCAAGCAATTACTGCGTTACGCACTGGATTTTATTTTTTACTTTTTTATATACTTTATTTGTTTAGGGATGTTTGTGAAACAAATATACAAAGTAAACGTGTACACCCAATTGTGTGCAAAATACACGTTTTTACTTGATTAATTTGCTTCGCGTATATTTGTGAAATATACGGCATAATCACATTGACACACCGGTTCTCACACCGAGTTTTAACTTAACCAGTACTGGATAGTTGACTATTTGGGGATACTAGTCGCTATATAGATAGCTGGACAGCATTACTGTCAAAGAAAAAAGTAAGCCATCTCATTTCCTTCTTAGTTATTAGTTTATTAGGAAGAGAAGTTTAGGGTAAGTCAAGAACCCTCTTTTTGAAGAGCAGATTACGTATGTAATGCGAAACCAAACAGAAATAATTCTGTTTATAGTTTTGTATCCCATTGCGCTCATTAGAGGATGTCTCTGAGTACAATGCTAAGGACAATTACCTAGTATAAGCAGCTCACGGACATAAAAAAGAACAGCAATCCACTGTTTAAAAAACTGCAACGAAACCTATTTCGAGAAACAAAGTGAATGATTAGCAATGACTTCTATCTTCGGTGAGAAAGAGAGAGAGAGGGATGGAGAGAGAGAGAGAGAGGGGGAGAGAGTGTATCGTTGCTATCAACGCCTGTATTACAGCACTAGCATGAATTCTAAAACAATAGTTTATTTTTATATTTTCTTCGGCGAGGGAAACATTTTACGGCAGTACTTCAAAGATCTGTTAAAATGAGCTGTAATTGTCTTATCTTGATTGAAACTGATTTTATAGAAAATGTTATGTGCGTTATTTTTTTTATTTTGTTTTATTTATACAGGGTGACCCAAAAAAACAAAAAAAACATAGAAAGTATATCTAAAACGTACGCTGTAGAACGGAGAAAAACAGGCCAAAAAGCCTAGTGTTTTGACGTGATGTTGTGAATATAATAAACTAGTGATGACCAAAGTTTCATTTCATTCCGACAAAACACTAAGAAACGGGGCCTAATTAGAGTCAGGCCCGTTTTTGGTGGTCACCTTTTATTTTGATTATTTCGACTTTAATTTTTTTATTGTTTTCGCAGAATCGATGCAAAATTATATGTTGTGGTTAATATAGACCAGAGGTTTTAAAACATTTTCCATAATGTATTTAATGTTTGAATTCTAACCATTTGAAAAATGCTAAGCTGTATAGCATGATAGTCTTTTTTCAATTTTTATTAATTTACTAGTCTAACATTGACCCGTTGGTTCAGAATGTTATATTAGCTATGGAATTAATCTATGAGCGTGCCACTTGTGACGTAAACAAAATAGTTTTTTTGTGATATAACAGAAACATTTCTATGAAAGTATATTAAAATGAAAAAAAGAATCGTTTTTAATTGTTTATTTTTGAAAAACAAAAACTTAAGGCCATTGAATTATAAGTGGTTTGACATACTTACAGGTAAATGTTCACTGAACAGTACCGTAATACTTGAAGTTAAATTCAAAATTTCATATATCTTTTAATTTAAATGCAAAAAAAAAAACAACTGGGACGCTGAAAACGTACAGTAAAGCAATACGTTTTATTGTCGCGTTGATGATTTATTTGTAACGTAAATTAAAAAAAAAACATATTTTCGGGGTTATTTATTTATGTTGGTAGTGTAGAAAAATGTATGAATGTTTTCTAAAAAAATTATTTAAAAAAATGGAGAACAAATTAAAAAAAAATGAAGGCGGTGGTTAAATTGCCGTTGTAAAATGCCCTTATGGTTGTCAATGGGTTAAAGTATATTTATTTGTAAGAAAATTGTGTTAAAATAACTTAAACGGAAATGAACGATGTAAAAAATGCAGAAAGTATTAACAAATGTTTATTTGGATTATTTAAGCGCGAAAAAAAACCCCAAACAATTGGGACGTTGAAAACCTACACAGTAATACAATATTTTGTATTGTCGCGTTCATTATTTGTTTATGCACGCATGCACAACCGGTGGTCATAAACCGTATCTTGTTACAAAACCCGTTACAAGGTCATTTGAGTTTTATAATTATATAGATAGACTGCTATTCCATATTTTCTATTCCATTTTCTATTGCACTAATATTAAAAAAAAAAACCTAACCGTTACATCAGAAAGTTTTTTTTATGATAGTTATTTTCAACGGGAACCATGCACAGAAACAATGATAGCTAAAGATGTATAAATTATGAATTTTGTAAATAAATGTAAATAACGAATTTTTGTCGTCGTAACTTAGATTCGAATATGCATTTCTTTCCAAGTATTAACAATTAGGAATACAACCTGCATATTTAGTGTCCCTGCCGATATATTTATTGTGAATTTTCAAAGACTATATTTATTTTCGAAATATTTATTCGATGAAGAGATTCTCTATTACTCGATTAGTATATATATATATATATATATATATATATATATTTGTATATATATATATGTTAGAACATTAATGAAAAACAACTGAACATGTTACAAAATCACTGATATATATATATATGTGTGTGTGTGTGTGTGTGTGTGTGTGTGTGTGTGTGTGTGAGTAAATTACCTCGACTTGAACGGAGAAAGAACGCTAGAGCAATAAATTAAGTACATACTATATTTTACTATATTTTGGCCTCGAGGAAACAATATCGGACATTTAGACACAATATATTCTCATCCGTGCAATTGATCTTGTCGATAAGATTTGTTTTCAACTATGATATTCATGCGAAACGATAATTTCAGTTGCGAAAAAGAAAATTTGCTTATTTTTGGTGTTTTATTTTATTCCACGTACTTTCGCTTTTATCGGAAGAAGGGAAAGTAACATTAGAATAACTGTAAAGCTAAATGAAATATATGAACAACGATTTAAAATGTCACTCTCCCCAAATTGAACATTTATTTCTGGTCATCGTCATATTGTATTAATTCTAAGAATCAAGTGTTGGCATTTCCCCAGTATTTTTGTAACCAGGATTTCTTCGAATATAATGTCGATTACATGCGAGACTGACCAGGAGAAGGTGTGTAACGTTCTAAATGAAAATTATTCTTGTTGAACAAACTGCATTCGAACTTAGAACACCCAGGTCCGTGCTATTTACACATGACCACTGTTACTTTCCAGTAATATCTGGTAACGGCCATCTAAGTAAATGTGAGAAAAGTCAGCCGGTGATTACTGATGAATCTCGACTATTAAACAGATGTAAATATTTCAACTGATTTGTGTTTGGTACATATATTTGAAATAGAATTCTCTTGAATCTAATAGTCATATAACATATTAACTTTATCATTTAGATTTGCTAATCTAAGTGTAATGAACAATATAGTTCTTGTTTGTTTAATGGACGCTGAATAAACGAAATAATCTTAATAATATCCCGTGTACAAAAACATCTGAGCTCATTGAAGTAAAGCGAATGATGTATATGTTTTCATCATAAAGTTTCTTTTTTGCTGAAAGATATTTGAATTCTATAAAACAATTTAAATAAAAGAGTTTCCCATTTATTTGCGGTCCCGGATATTATCTTAAACTATATCCAGTGGTGAGGCCCCAGCTTGCGGGCTTTGGGGAGTGTGGAGCCACCCTTTAATTACCATTGCTATTGCTCCCAGGTCCACTCTGACCCGGATTGGTAGTACCTGTTAGGGTCCCAACTATGGGTTAAATAGAAAATGATTTGAAAACAACAAATATATTCTATTCAAAAATTTTCTCCAAAATTTTTGGATTCGGCATTAAATAACCCGAAAAAGGTTGATATGCCGTAAAATAAAAACCAACCAACCAACCATTTATTTGCACATCTGAAATGGCGAATGGTAAATACATAATCTGACGAACGCAGTAAACTCTTCTACGAGAAGCGAAAGTCCCGTGCCTCTGATGAAGACGGAGATCATTTAGCATACCATATCCACACCGAAATAAGCAATTATAAGATGCTTAGCATCATATATGTTCTATTATAAGGCTTTTCTCGCGCTGTACATGGATAAAATTCGTAGTAGATATGAAAGTACGAAATCTCCAGACGTTTTATTGGTGACGCTCGCTAAGTAGTTGACAAATTGAACACCTGGATGTCTTACGCTCTATTATAGTTCATTTCATAGAAACATTGTCATCATACACACACTTAACTTCATGTTTACCGGTCTGAAGAGGACGGAAATGGTGGAACGGTTGTTAGCATAAAAGATGTAATTGAATATGTATGCATCCAGGTTTCCATTTCTTACAAAAACATGACTGACTGGTTAAGCAATGGATGCCGATTGCTGTAACCGCCATGGACAGACGTCAGTTAATACGCCCCAACCCTCACACTAAGCCTGTTCCGACCACGAACATTCGTCTAGTAAGGCGACTTACCAGATTCTTATTAAACACTCTAGAAAAGTCTATTCAGCTACTTCAAACTATTATATCTCTTTTGGTGGGACAGAAAATGGAAACGTAATTTGAATAATAATTGAAACATATACTTCAAAAACCTAAAAAAAAAACACAACTTTAGGTATGCAGGTATGTGTAAGACTTTCGAGAGCTGAATGCATTTCATTGCACAGTTGCAGATCACCCTTGAACAAGATGTAGCACTTATTCGCCTCACTTTCATATCTCCGAGAATTATAATAGTGGCGTTCTCGTGTCTATGAAGCTGAATGAAATTAATTTATATCTTCTTAAAACCCGTATCAATAATCGGGCTTACGCGATGCAAAAGCGAATTTATAATACAACTTTGGGATTTAAAACTATGCGTCGATAAACTGGCGAGCTAAACGCCGTTTATTTTACATGTAAGATATAATAGAACATTGTAACACCAAAAATATGATGGCAGCATGAGCTGTACGAAACAATTCCTTTTTGCGCATGCGCATTGTTGTCAAAAATAATATAATGAACCCGTAACTTCTAAAGTATAACGTCGGCTATCTAACATGCATCAATGGTTATTATTGTAGCCTTGCAGATTAATTATAATCTAGATCAATTTGCTGGTATAGGTGACTGTTATGGGGTTAAATAGTAATAAACGAAAAGGAACACGGGATTTTAGGAAACGAAACATGTATTCACATATATTACAGGCAAAGCCAGGTTGAAAGTATCATTTCTCAACTGTGGGCGTTTGCACACGGCCTGTTTCGTCGCGTACCAATCTTAGACTGTTACCGGAAGTGACGTCACCAAAGGAAGTGACCTCATTAGATAGTCCATTAATACCATGGAGAAGGGCGTCTCCAACTCCCCCTCCCAAGCTTTTTTGTTCGTAAAAGCTGTCAGTACCTCTTCCTTTTAGGGTTTACCATCAATTGTTCGGTAACCTTCCTCTTACGGAACGACCCCCATAGTTCAAGTGTTGGTTAAGAAGGGTCAAGATCAAAAGTTTCGAAGACAGGGTCTATCGGCTAAACTTCCAATGGCGGAATGTCGCTTGTTTCAACTGATCGACATCTTCTTAGATGGTTCTGGATCGTCTGTGGGTATATGTTGGTCCTTGGACGATATATACCATGTCACCGACTCTCTTCGTAATTGTACCCACCTCCCAAAATGATGTGTTCTTTTTATAATTTTTGAAAAACATTCTTTCACCTGGTATGAAACATTTACTTGGTACATAAGTGGTCACTCGTGGCCTTGACTGTTTGGGTAAGAGCTTGTCAAGAAACGGATCTCACTTTCTGCGCAAACATCGTTTCTGCAGGCGAGACTGCTGTTGGTGTGTTCGGGTTAGGTGTAAATCTATACACATGCACAAATTGTTGTTTTGGCTTGGGGAATTCTTTTGGTGCGGTTGTTTAGCTTCCGGCTTTGTAGTTTCAGTTTTTGTGCCTCCTTTGGGAGATTCTCTTGAAGCTTTCTTTTTTATTTCCCCGTTGCTACGAATGGGACGTTTCGTTTCTTCTTAAAAATGGACAGAGTGTTTTCTCTTAGTTCGAATTTTGCTAAAGCCTTGGCACATTTTCCTTGTGAGAATATTTCTGGAAATTCCGCTTTAACTCGTCCTTCAGTTGTTGCTCCTCCGTAGACGAGTCTTCTACCCTATGACAGAATTTATTTATAGGTTGGTCCCACAATTTGAATCGCTCCATCCAATCAGTACAGAGCAGGTTTTCGAATGTCCTATGTACATACACTTTTACTTTTTTAGTAACACCATTTAAGGTCACCGGGAGTGTGAGTTTTTCCTCTAATTCACACTTTATCGCCTGTCACAGCTCGGGCTGATTTGTTCGTATTTCGCATGGTTGGTTTCCTTGGCGTTCTCCATGTCTTAAGGTATATGATGTACAGGTCTGATCCGGAATCCAATTGTAGATGCACAGTTTTATTTGCGATGTTAACTGTGACATATTCGCGCCGGTTCTTACCCGATTGCAAGTCGAATCTAGTCTGTCAGACGCTGTTCTTGACCTTGTTCTTCCTGCACTGGGTTGCTTTGTGGCCCTTCCTGCCACTTTCGTTGCAGTACTTATGTTTGTAAAACATTGACTCAGCCAATGTTTCCCGCCGCAGCGAAAACCCGGGTTTGTAGAGGATCTGGGTCTTGTGACTGGGTGGTAATTATTAGGTGTAGCCCGAGTTTTCTTACTTCCAGCTTTGCTTTTTCGGTGTGAGTATTTTTCCGGTCTGAAAGTCGTCCTTCTAATTACTGTTGCGCCTGCCTCCTCGACGCAGATTACCCGTTCATAATCCTCGGCCAAATTCTTAAGCGTGAGGCCGTGTTCACTTTCAAGTCTCGAGAGAATAAGTTGTCTAATCTCAGCGTTTTTGGATGAGACTAGACCCTGCGCAAAAATTAAACACTTGAAGTCATCTGCCGATAAGTCAGATAGACGGAAATTATCGCAGTGTTTATTTACCACGGACGCGAAGGATTTGGTATTCGTAGTCGTCGCTTTTTTGCAGGTTCAAGAACTTCCATCTTCTATGAAAGAGTATAAAATTCGGGATGAATAGTTCTGATAAATGTTTGACCGCTTCAGAAAATTCCACTGCATTCGTCTTCCTGGGTAGAATATAATTCACGAACTTGCAATGTTCTATAGTCCCTAATTTCCTCAAAAGAAGACGAACGTTCTTAGCGTTGCTCCACTCCTGACAATCTACTGTGATTAGGTCCTCATATCTAATATATAGAAAGCGTCAAACGTCCCCCCCAACTGCGGTTGGTAGTTGAATGTTTCTATAGCGTTCCATATTGTACTTTGGGAAAAAAGCAAGACTGTTGTACCTGTGTTCCGTTCTATCGAATATTTTTAACAATCGCTCATCTTATCTCTGTTGTTGAAGTAACATTCTCTCCCCCAACGCTTGTTGCCTTTCTTGAAATTGTGACTAGAGCTGTTTATCACGTTCTTTAAAATTTTCCTCAGTTTTCTATTGCTGGTCCGTCTGAGCCTTTATTAGCTGTATTAATACTGCTTTAACGTCCTCCATATTTTAATGGCCTTCTTTTTCTTCGAAACGCACGAAAAAATTATTTCCGTTTTAAAATTGAGAAAAGAGATAAAATAATTTTAAGAAACACAGAAAATGCCCTTTCCTGGAGCGTGTGTATATGAAGAGGTAGCAATTTATCCCTTGCATCTTGGGAATACCTTAGAGATGACCCATTATGAGTGTGGACAAACATTTTTTTTTCTTGCGAAACAAAACAAGAGGGAAAAGTAATGTGGTACCCTACACTTGCAAAAGAATAAAAATAATTGTGGAATTATCTGGAAGTTAACCAAAATGGTTGTGTTTTTTTTTTTTTTATGTGTGTGGGGGAAGTTGTCCCACGCAACAGGAAAAAGTTTTTCACTTTAGGACCCAGAGTTAAAAATAGAATATTTCAGAAAATATCACTCAACGAAGAAAACGTATTTAATTTAGTCCAAGTAAAAAAAAAACATTTCTCTCTCGTTAGAATATTGCATAAATTAGCAGCAATACAGAGTAAAAAAAACAAACTTTTCACTTTATTTGAAAAATGTTCAAATTAGCATACGCTTAAAGAGTCGACAGTTTACGATCGAATTGTTTTCGTGGTGAAAACTGGGTAAACATTTTTCTCTTTTTTTTCTGTTTTCAATAAGCAACCAATTAATTTTCAGCATTAAAAAAATGCGTTTAGCCTATTTCTTTGCCATTTAAATATAGAGATAAAAAGATTAACTTACAATTTCCTCGATAACTTTGCCATGTATTCGTTTCCTTTCTTTTTTTTTGTTTATAGGACGTAATTTCCCACTCGACTTCTTAGCTTTTAAATCCGTCATTCTTTTGAAGTCAATTAGAATTTTGTATTTTCTTTTTTGTGGTGTTAACCCGTGCCATAGTCGAATACTTGCCGCCAGTTGTTTTGGGGTTAAATGGTAATAAACGAAAAGGAACACAGGATTTTTAGAAAACGAAACATGTATTCACATATATTACAGACAAAAACAGGTTGAGAGTACCATTCCTCAACTATGGGCATTTGCACACGACGTGTTTCGTCGCGTACCAATCTCAGACTGCCGGGCACCGGTATCGCTACCGGAAGTGAGGTCACCAAAGGAAGTGACGTGATGAGATAGTCCATTAATCCGAACAGTGACTAAAGTTTTAGAAAAATATTCCGCAGAAAAATACACCTCATGATACTAGAGGCCAGAAGTACAACGAATCACTATCCAATATCATGTAAGGTGTAATATATTTAAATACTCTGAGTAAGCCCATTGTTCGAGAAATAGGCATATCGATTTACTCCACTACAGTTTTTTTATATAAAACAAGTGACGCCGGAGTATAAAAAAATGACTAAGTTCAGCACTTGCCTCCCCCACTAATTGAGCACCAACCGTCCCCAAGGAAGTAAAATGTTGGGAAAAATAAAAAACAGCGCAGGTTTAGGTCTTAACAGATGTAAATTCAGTTCTGCACCACGCAAAAAAAGAAATGGCTAAGGCCATCATTTGTCCCACCCACCACCACTATTTAGCCCCCAAAGTCTCCAAGGCCTTAACTTATGGAAATTTAAGTTCAACACCATGAAAAACTGCTAATAAATAGGCATACACAGAAAATTTTGAATAAATATTGTAAAATAGTCCCCAAAACTGTGTGTTTTTATTAGTCCTAAAAGAGCCCCTGGGGCAAACCCAAGAGTTATCGCGAAGTATAGACAAACAAAAAAATATAGAAATCAGTTAGTTACAACTTTTCAGAAAGTTTTATGAAAATCCAAGGCATCATTTTTTTTATGAGCACAGAAGTGTAAATTTTAGCCATTTTAATTCGAAAGGCATGTGAGGCAACCGGAGTTTTCCTGGAAAATATGTTCTTTTACTTTTTACGCACATCATGTTTAGTGTTTGTGCAAAATAAAAATTAAATCTAAGATGTATTTATGGAGAAAAGTTCGAACAGATAAACGGACGACCGGACGAACGGACAAGGGTGAATTTACAGGTCCACCCTCCTTTTGTTGGGGGCCAATAAAGAAGAAAGAATCGCATCAAGAATAACAAGAGAGGTGTTAATAAAGCAGGAGGTGGAAACTTTCAACAGTTTCATAATTCTCGCTTCCCTTGTTTTATCCTTTAATCCTCACATTCCATGAGCGATGTTTCTGACAAATGGGAAAGTATTAATGTCTTCTTGGTTGAGGTCTATTTATTTACCACTTAACTTAGCTTGTGTTTGTACATTAACTTAGTATTTTCGCTCTTTACCTAAATGGATCCCTGCTTTGGGTTAATAAAATAAAACAATTCAAATTAGTATTGATACTAGTATTATAGTATTGTAAATAATTCAGTTCTTGTTGACATTAACGCATTATTTCCATTTCGATGCTTCGGCGTTTTCCTCATTGTTTATTTATGGTTGTTCTTCGCGTAACAATTTTCCTCAAAGAGCATGGCTGCTATTTCTTTTGTATGTAACCATGAAGATTTCACCAGATGTCCGTACGGGTGCAGAAAGTAAAATTTATTACCTAATTACTTTAGCAATTGCGCAAAGCTGTCCATATGTACCAAATTTAGACATTTCGCTCAACTCGAGCCTAATCAATAATTAGTTTCTATTGATTAGTTTGAGCAATTTCAAGGCCGGAGGCGTTAGTCTATGGACAATGCATATCTGAAGCTGAAGACGTGAAACTATATTCGAATTATGAAGCTTGTCACTCTATGAACGAACGATGATTTAATAACCACTGCGCATTATTATTATTACTCCCCTAGTCTTTACAGATATTGATTACACAACGCAAAGGTTCAAAGGCTTAGTTTCCTTATAACGTATAAATCCCACCCCTTACGGTAGAGATCCGTATATGTAAGAGAGCCTTCTTCCCCAGAACAGCTAGACTTTGGAATTCCCTTCCGGCTCCATGCTTCCCCAACTGTACTGACTTGCAGAAGTTCAAGTGTAACGTGAACCGACATCTTGCTGTCCAACTCCTTACACAGTACCCCTGATGCTTATGTCCCTGATAGTAGTCCCCTACAACAAAGTGGTAATGCGTCTTGTTTGGGGTGAAAATGTTATTAAAAAAACAAAAAAAAATAACGTAGACATTATATTTGGAGATTTTTAGTTGAAAATCGATCATTTGTATTATTTCAATAACTCGGACTACTATTCTCATCGATGCCTCAGTTCAATCTCGAAAGACAAACGATACTCCTGTAGGGGCAGCTTCTCGTGTAATTGTGAGGCAAGGGTTGCGCAATCCCAACCACACCTCTCCTGAATCGGCACTGTTTTAATCCAGGACGACTGGGAACAATGCCAAGATAAGCAGAGAGCTCATATAGCGCCTGAAAGTCCCAAATGGTCATCCATTTGATACTGACCAAGTCCAACGTTGCTTAACTTCGGTGATCCAGCGGGAACAGGTGTATCAACATTATTATGCCGTACATTATTCTCATAATGAAAAGGATTCTAACTTTTCGCTTTCTGTCACCTTTGACCTTTTTTTTTTAATCTCAGGAGCGTATTATCAACCATGGCCATGTTTGTTTTGAAATCAGGATTTTGTATATTTCAATATTAACTATTAATTTAATTCACATTGTTCTCATCCTATAAAGGCGACTTAAAAAATTACTGTATTCTTTGTATAACATGTACTGAGTATTGCATCTGCAACCTCCGAAATACTATCACTTAGAATTGATTATGAAATAGCACTTTATCCGTTATGTAATATATCAATTATTTCACACCGATCGAATACAATAGTCCGTATAATACAAATAATAAAAAATAACTTAGACACATATTTCTTTCAAATGGAAGTTAAAAGATTTAATCACAGATGATAATATATTCAGTAAGTAATTAAAGAAAAAATAACGGTTAATAAAGGTGCCTTATTCGCGGTATTTTTATTTGTATGATGTATAAGATATTGAATAACACAAAGGATTTCTTTAATATAAGTCTATATGATTAGTAGAAATCCTCTACTTGCAGCGTTTGGTTTTATTTATGAATATATGTCGTGTATGGCCGGGTTTATATGGACGGATTTTGAATAACCGAAGTTGGAATTATGTAAACAAACTAACACTGACAGGTCGTTGTTAATATAAGAACTAGTGTGGGCGGTTGTTCAGTCGTTAAAGACATGCATTGAAAAGCGGGGTGTCCAAATGTCGAATGCTGTTCGTTTCATAAATCTCACTTTCACTGATAACGTCTGCTACCTTAATCTGATCCCTCCCATTAGATCAAATTGCTGAACTTTGACCCCTTAACAGCCATATCTTTGGTCGAAAACCGATCACAAAGATTTTCCCAAATCTAAGTACCCTGTATATCAATTTTCGAGTCTGTAGACTTAAAATTGACAGAAATGTTGCGTAGGGAAATGTACACACACACACAGACACATTCACTTTTATATATATGCTAGCATTTCATCCCGGTTTTGCCCGAGTGTTTGCATGTGTATGTTGAGCAAAAAAACAAAACAAAAGCGGTCAATTTTTTTTCCTTCGACCCGTATTATAACCCATTAGCATTTATTGTTTTAGACCCAAATCGCAGTACCCTTCATATCAAATTTCGAGTCTGTAGACTGAGAATTGATCGAGTTATTGCGTAGGAAAATGTACACAGACACACACACAGACACGTTCACTTATATATATATATATATATATATATATATATATATATATATATATATATATATATATATAATAGATAGATTATTGTCGGTTCATATATGAAATACCTAAGGAGTGAATTGAGACTAATTGGTAAACTGAGCAAACTATGAATACTGGCGAAATAAAATAAGCGTGCAAGAAGATTAGAACCTCAATGCGCAATCTCCTCTAAGAGAAGATATTGGAACAGGAAAAATGTTACTTACTAGTCGAATGTGATCAAGGATAATATAGAAAATAATTTCCCAGCCTGACGTGATTCACCAGCAGATTCTGATTTATCCACCTATTTTTTATAAAGTCGAATGTGACCACGACACCATTGTTTTACCAGATTTCGAAATGGATTTTGGACCTCCTACAGCCAACGAGCCCCTTTATTAGGCGCTCTTCCCCAGATGTGACGGTTGTATTTCATGTAAGGATTTGAGCTTATACTTATTCTTCTTTAAAATTTGTCTATCTAGAATCCTGCCTAAGGCACAATTATTTCCATAGACAAACTTCCACTTTTTATGGAATAACCCACGTATTTTATAGAAAAAAGACACACACCTATGATAACTGGGGTGACTTTTTTTGTTTCTGAGCCGATTCGAAAAATCGTGCAGTTAACTTAATTTAAATCTATCGATACGCTCCTGTATCTATATTCTTTAAGCACACATGGTATCAAACGGCTAATTTCCCCAACAATACCAATAATTACCTATTTTTTTCAGTTTCAACATTTAAAATAATACTGAAATAAAGAAAAATAAAATTAGCACAATTTTTTCTCGAATATTATATACATGCATACAGACACACTCACACGCACTCATATATATATATATATATATATATATATATATATATATATATATAGTGCAAATTTTTGTTGAAAAATCAAAGACTCACGTTTTCATTTTTATAACATTCGTTTATTTCCTGGATTTTTCCATTACAGCTGTTTCGTTGATGAGTTGGCAATTTTACGATTTATGTTTCCATAAAAATATCCTGCCCCACCAACTTCTTCAGATGTTTATCTATTAGATTATTACAAAAAATGGTATAGTTTTAACATGGTGGACATCGTATTCGGGTAAAAGGATTTCCAAAGCCATGCTTCCTCACTTCCTATATCGTTTTAGCGTATATATATATATATATATATATATATATATATATATATATATATATATATATATATATATATATACGCTAATATATAAGAACTGCCCTATGGAAAATCCTTAAGAAAATTGGTATACCTGACAATATGCTCAAAGTTATAACATCCTTCCATGATGGCATGAAGGCTTCAGTGATGTCCAATGGGAACTCTTCTGAGCCTTTCAATGTGACCAATGGAACAAAACAAGGTTGTGTAATGGCTCCAGTACTATTTGCCCTTTACTTCTCTGTTATGCTGAAATATGCATTTGCAGATGTTGACACTGGCGTTCATTTCCAATTCCGTACAGATGGTGGGATTTTTAATCAACAACGCTTCAAAGCGAAAACACTTCTCCGAAGAACCATTATAAGAGATTTTCTGTTTGCAGATGATGCTGCCCTTGTCGCGACTTCTCGGGAGGAGGCTCAACATCTTGTAAATCGGTTTTCTACTGCATGTAAAGCCTTTGGCTTGACAATCAGTATAAAGAAAACGGAAGTCATCTACCAGCCACCACCTACACCAAAACAAGTACAAGGTGTTAAACAGAAACAAACCATGCACAATTTTCCTCAGATGTCGATTCAGGTAGATGGGAAAAACCTGAAGTATGTTAACAAGTTTACATACTTGGGAAGAATGGTTGATTCAAGTGCATCTCTTGACCATGAAGTTATCAACCGTATCTCCCGAGCAAGCAGCGCCTTTGGCAAGCTGCACACAAGATTATGGAATGTTCGAGGTTTAAGCCTGAAGACAAAAATTCATGTATATAAGGCTGTGGTACTGTCCACACTTTTATATGCCTCGGAGACGTGGACCCCGTACCGAAAACAAATTTCGCAACTTGACGTCTTCCATAAGAGATGTCTACGTGCCATTTTCGGTTTTACTTTGAAAGACAGAATATCAAATGCGAAATTATTCACACTTTGTAAAATCAGCAACATCGAAAGCTTCTTAATCCAGTCGCAGCTTCGATGGGCGGGTCATGTGATGCGAATGGATGATGATAGGATACCGAAGCAACTCCTGTATGGCCAATCAGACAGAGGCCGTCGAAACGTGGGACGACCATGGTTGCGTTACAAAGACAAAATAAAGTCTAATTTGCAGGTTCTAAATATTGAATATAACAACATTGAGCTAACTGCAAAAGACAGAAGGAAGTGGATAGAAATGTGTGACAGAAAAATCAAGGAGTTCTCGGCGTTTTGCATCGAAAAACTAAAAAAGCGAGAGTCAAGTCAAAAATAATACTGAGCAGTGTGGGGCTAAATTCTCGCATTTATATGTATGTCACCACTGCGGTCGCCATTGCAAGTCTCTAGCAGGACTAAAGTGCCACATACGTCTAAGTGAATGTCGACACGCTGAGTTCTAGACCTTCAGGACAATTGTCGGAGTCTCATACGTCGAAAATCGACGGAGAGTCCATCATATATGTAAATATAGAGATAAATAGATATATAGGTAGATCGATATATGACTAATCTTTGACCAGAAAAAGAATTAAATTGCCACTAATACGTAAGTTGCTGCTGCGAATTAAAGACATAGGTAACTGTTGACCAGGGGTATAAATGCTCCCGTTATACTTAAATTTCTGTATGATAGTATAGTGACGGAAACCGAATATATCATGGAATCCCAAAGACTAGCAGTTCCATGATCAAAAAATTTAAATAGAAAGTTCTCAGGTACTTCATATACGATATAAGGCCGTTGACAGATCGGTTTATGTTAGCTTAGTTAAGTTAAGCAATGCTGACCTTGGCCAATCTCTAACATACCATAAGTGTTTTAAGCTAAACTGAAATTATAGTCATTATTTAAAGTTGTCATACTGCGAAGCAGATTTTCTGTTAATATGAATTTATAGCATACAAATTTAACTTAATAAAACTTAATATTGTTTTTTTTCATTACACACTAAATTCACATTTATTCAGTTATTAAAAAACAAGTATTTGTGTACTAAAAACACAGAAAATATGGAGAGGGTAATAAATTTATATGGGTACCAAAATTTATATTTTAAAGGAAAGGGGAAGTATTTTCTGACTATTAAAATATAATATGCACAAAGATAGACATTAATAACTGCAATTATTAAACCAGCAAACGAATAAGTATTCATATTACAGTTCTTTTTTTCGCGTTATACATTATATACCTTCTATTTTAAAACTTAATATAATGTAT
Source organism: Euprymna scolopes (assembly GCF_053919585.1). Taxonomy (NCBI): domain Eukaryota; kingdom Metazoa; phylum Mollusca; class Cephalopoda; order Sepiida; family Sepiolidae; genus Euprymna; species Euprymna scolopes. The sequence goes on from NC_136499.1 coordinate 36,934,226, forward strand.
ATTTTAAGAGTATTAGAATAACGATGGCGGATCGGCATCGAAATTCATAATAATTTAAGCTTTGTTCTGATAGATGTTCCTTCTGACCTCAATATTCGAAATAAATAGACAACAAGAGACGCCATTGAAGGTTAAGAGAAAATAAATTTAGTTTGACATAAAAGAATTACAAACAACTAAATGTCACGGGGCTGCGTTCCTCTTTGTAGATTCCATCTCTTTATTGATGATTGGAGGAGCCAAACAAGAGAACATCCATTTAACACGCTCTCAAAATTCAAACAAATAAAACAAAACAATGGCTAGAGGGCGTGTGCACTAGAAGTAGAAAAACCGCTTGTATTCTTACGTCAAGTCATTTCATTGGTTAGTCAGCTAATTTCTCAGTATCAAATTTGTCTATTTAAACCAATACAAAAAAGTCCAGCAAAAACTTTTGACCGATATAGTATACTAGAGGCAAAGACTCAATTTCAAATGCTACCATCTCTTGAATTTTTATAAACTGTGTTTTATGTTTAAAGAGATTCTGGCACAATTTAAAAAAATAGCGAAAGTTTCTTCTATATAAACTGTATATATATACTCGAGGAATAATATGATTTATTTACTCTCGTGTTACACAGTGTGTGCAAGGGAGCTATTCAGCTGAAAAGAGTAAATCTTTTCTCTAAACTCGCCTGAGAACAGTTGGGAGTATTATGTGTTTGATTAAATATGAAGTGAAAGATGGCGAGACTAAATATCAGTAAGAGCGAAGTGCCTTAAATGTATATTTATTATAAACCATAGACATTGTTTTTAAACTTCACTTCACCTCGCAAGAAAGATAAATTATATAAAAGCATGGATTTTGTAGTATTTCCATGGGGATTATCATACACACACATACGCACATGTACACACACACACAACCGCATATATATATATATATATATATATATATATATATATATATATATATATATATATATAGTAAAGATTTAGAAGGCTATCACAATGCGAAGAATGAAATATAGTCGTTGTTGATGAAAGGAGACAAAAGCGAGTGGCAATGTACAAATCAAAAAGTACATACATATATGTCTATATATACATATATTTATTCAGTTGTATTAGGTACAAATGTCTTACTTGTTATGTCTGCGACACTATTCATTATTAATTTCGGGGGAAAAATCCCTTTTTCAAATGGTAGACGTGACAGATAGATTCAAAGCATGCTAGATGATAGAGCCGAAGTTGGATAGCTGTGTAAGACCTGTATGTGTAGGAGGAGATTTATGTGTTATATGATTAGTTAATTAACATGTTTATATTTTTCATTTATTTTTATTTATTTATATTTTTTAGTTTATAACTTGTTGCTTTAGCGTGAGCTTTTTTAAAATTTTGTATGTTCTCTGTCTATTTTGTTGTCTTTATTGCTATTATTATTATTATTATTATTATTATTATTATTATTATTATTATTATTATTACTATTTGTTATTTTTTCCTGCTGACATGTATTAGGTGGGATGACTTTGTGAATGTAGATCCCGTAAGTCGCTCGTGTGAGAGAGGAGGGGAGGGGATGGTTCGCTCCCGGTTGGCTGCTGGGTGTTTAGGTTGGTGTTGAGGTTGTCAGGAATAGGAAGATATGTATGATAGGTTGACATTCCTTGGGAATTTTTAATTTATTTATTTTCATAATTTTAGTGTTATTACGGTTTGAATAGGTGGGTTGGTTTAAATCAGAAGATTTTTTAATTGGTTTATGTTACTTCATTTACCTATGTTTTTATCATTTTTTGTTTTTATATATATATTGCTGTTTTTACTTACTTGTTAAATTTCTTTTCTTTTCTTTTCTTTTATTTTATTTAAGAATACCAAAGGAAAAAAATAACCCCCCCCCCAAAAAAAAAGTGACCGCGTAAAATGCAAATATGTTTATTTAAATCTAATTTTTTTAATGGAAAAACAGAATTTAAAAAAATAAAACTTAGCGTGTATAATGAAAATATGTTTATTATATTTTATTTATTTATTCATTTATTTTTCTTTGTTTCAATGAAAAAGAAAAAACAATGAATAAATAAACCAGAAAACTTACCGTGGTTTTTATTTTTTTAATGTTGGTTTGTTTTGGATTTTTTGGGTTTTTTTTTTGTATTATTTTCTTTGTTGTCACTGTTAATCAATTTGAAAGGCGTCTGATTCCAATATCGATAGCGTAGTAGTAATTGTGCTAATGAAACTCTCAGAAATGCAATGTATAGAAATAAATAATGAATAAGTAACTAATCCGAAAATAGGAAGTTAGCCGCCCCCCCCCCCTAGTATCACGTATGACATCAGTGCAAACATAATAGAAGTATAAAGACAGTAAATAAAATATTAAAGCGACTAATCGGTGCCAGATTTGAAGAACGCTGGCGGCTGACTGTTAAAGCTTCTTGTAAAAACTAGAATCCAATGTAAGTTCGTTTCGTTTAAGTAATCCTTCGATTCGCACCTCCTACTAAAAGAGAAAAAATACAAAGGGAGGAAAAAACGGTGCAAAAAGTAGAAAAAAAGTAACCCACAGACTAAATGGAATGTAAAGTCGCGTATCACCGACGGAAAAATGGCATATTTTTTAAGCAACTAAGAACTCAAACCGGTGTTCCTCGTATATTAACCTATGGACGTATCGGCAGCGGTTTTAAGTTGCCGTGGAGGGAGTATGAATCGAATAGAGAGGAAATATTTTACAACTTCCATTGATTCTAACCGATTGTTGTAGTTAACTCTCACCGGAAAAATATAGAAATGTACAAAAATCAAGGAACTCTAAGGGTAGTAGGTTTTAATCCTATTAAGGTCAAACGCACACGGAAAAAATTAGTTCATTATATATATATAATATATTTTATATATATATATATATATATAAGAGAATAGATAGGAAACGAATAGAAGAAAAAGATATAAGAATAGAATAGAAGATAGATAGAAGAGAAGAAGAGAAGATATATATATGTGTGTGTGTGTGTGTGCGTTTGTGTGTGTTTGTGTGTGTGTGTGTGTTTGTGTGCATTAATCTGTTAAACTAATGCATGCATCATTATGGATTATGAAATATATATTCTAAAAATTACAGTCATTATCGAATAACTTAGCTGTGTTCTTTTGTAAATTTTTTAATATAGATTTTATATATATATATATATATATATATATATATATATATATATATATATACTAGCAATTTACTGTTTATAACTTTATGTGCATATGTATATATATATTAAAAAGTTTTACTCATGTCCCGGTAACCTACATCTTAAATTTGAAGTTCTTAGACACAAACGTTGGCGGAGGAGTTTGGTAGGGTCTGCAAAGGTCAACTTTTTCAACTTTGACCTTTTGGCAGCTAATATTTGGTCCAAAAACTGATTTAAAATCTTGCTGTATTTCTGATTACACTTTATGTAAATTTCAAATGTTTAGATCCAAAATTGGCGGAATAGTTTGCTAGAGACCGCAAACGTAACATTTTTTAAAACTTGGATCCTTTGGCAGCCAAATTTTCGGCTAAAAACTGATTAAAAAGCTTGCCCTCTGTCTGAATACACTTTATGTAAAGTTTCAAATGTTTAGACAAAAAACTGACTGATTAATTTTGTAGAGACCGAAATGCTAGTATATATATATATATATATATATATATATATATATATATATATATATATATATATATATATATATATTTTGTAGAGACCGAAATGCTAGCATATATATATATATATATATATATATATATATATATATATATATATATATATATATATATATATATATATATATATCGATGTTTGAGATTAAATGAGATATATCTTAGCACGGTTCTAGTAAGATACGGTCATAGAATTCATTTGTTAAATTTTGACATTACTAGATGAAAAATGGATTTATAAGCTATATTTCCTATCAGAAATAAATTGCCTATTTCTATACGTTAATAAATGTATGCATTTTTATAAGGATAAATCGTATAGTAATATCAGTTAGCATCAATTAATTTGAATTCATTATTGAGGAACAATGCTTAAAATTATTTTTTAAAACGAGCAGTACACGTTTCTCTTTCGTTGCTGTGTTGTTGAAGTCTATTATTTGAATTGCTCGTGCTTAGCACTTGCTACTTTTTCATAATGTGAGAAAAACACGCACTCGAATCAATTTACATCTGCATTTATAAAATATATAAAAAAAACACTTTGTATTTGATTTAGAGAACAGACATAATTTTTTTTTCTTATGTTCTAATTTCTATATAACAGAGGGCAGAAATTCTGTTTAATTATTCTCGAAAAATTGTCTTTAATATTCAAGACTAGACATGCCCAGCCTTCATTATTTTGTAATTTAAATGCATTCGTAATTGAAAAAAAGTGTTTGTTTACATATGATTTCGACTTTATTCTAATTTGGCGTGTAATTTGAAGACGTAAATCGGTGTAAAATGGACTGAACGGCCATTTTGATTATGGTTGCTGTATTATTTTGTAGGAACGGTGTTTACCCTTGAAACTAATTAACAACTTTAATTATTTTATTCTCTATTGCTGTTATGTATTTCTTTACGTAAATGCAATCGATACGTTCTGGTTTGGCAATAATTGATGACCACATTTTTACTTTAAATGTTCTACTACTTGTTTCTTTCCATCGTAATTCATATATTTCAACAGTGGTTCTTGTTTTTTACTTTTCTTTTTATTTGTTGATAAAACTATTTGTTTTTTCTGAAATGATTATAATCTGTCTTTATATCTGTTCATTTTCTCTTACTTTTTCTTTCTCTGTTTTTTGCTTTTTTTTTCATTTTAAAATTGTTACTCTTAGGCTAATTATGCTGTTATCCAAATATATTCGCTGGCTATTTTGTAATCGTTGCTATTTTGCATTATAAGCATAAGAAATATATGCATTTTATTTCGCTATAGATCTGTAAAATATACTTGCAAAAACTTTTCCAAATGCGTTTATTTTAGCTGAAGTTAACAAAAACTTTGTTTTTACCTCCGCTACCTATGTCGTGTTTAAAAGGAAGTAATATATTTATATTCTTTGGTACATATTTACTCAGCCATTTTACTTTAAATGTTTTATTTTATTCCCGTTTTTGAAACACTTTATTTAATTTTTTTTCCACTTTAGTCTAATCTAGAGATATTGGGCTAAATTCACTGTCGTTCGGGATGTTTGAAGTTGTGCTTATTTTTATCTGATTCTCTATGTATTTTGAATATAATTTCATAATCCGGAATAAAGTGTACTATAATTTCATGGACTTTGACGATTGGAACGCAAACAATTGTCAGTTTTCCTGAGTCATGAGTTATGAGTACATTTAATTGTTTGGGGAGTGTGATTTTATTATGATTATTTCCTAATACAAGCTGCTATTTCATTTTACAAACTTTTGTGCATTTTAGTTACGATTTCCAAAACAAAAAAATGATATCTTATTACTAGATTATTTCTGTATTCAGTATGAAATGTTTAATTTAATCCATACTGAGAAAACATAAGAATTCTCCTAAGAAATTTACATCTTTTTATGGGAAATAAAGTAAAAATGTATATTTTATTTTTTTTATTTAATGCCTTGACAGAGTACACAATAGACTTCGTGGCTTAGTGGGGGATGCCCTTTTCTCTACCCTGCAACCTCTCTCTCACAGAAGAGACGTTGCGAGCCTATCCGTGTTTTATTGTTATTTTCATGGCAGGTGCTCGTCTGAACGCCAATATCTGCCCCCCTCGCCAATCCTTCACTTCACGTCTAGCTAAATCCAATGTGAAAAATTTCGCCCACTGTTTACCTGTGCCTAAATCAAAACGTAGATTCCATGAAAAAAGCTTCTTTCTTAGAACTGCACGCCTGTGGAACTCTGTTCCGTCTGCCTGCTTCCCACCTGACTACAACTTGGATGTCTTTAAGTCCAACGTTAACAAATTCCTAATGAACCGCGCTCTTAAGTCACACTTCATTAAATCTCCAAACTAACGTGCTGTACTTGCAATAACCCTTATCCCTGAGTGGCTTCCGCGCCTTGATAAGTGGTGAGGAGCGTGTAAAAAAAACTAACGGAAATTGTGAAAATTTCACAGAAGGACACATTCATATATAATCTAGTGATGTTTGCGTTCTGTAGATCTTCAGTGTAAATGGAGACACTGCTATTATTGTAGCTGTTTTGTAAAAACTGCAAAAAGTATATATTTAAGCGAGCACGAACGCACGACAAAGCCCGGTCGTAAAGTACGTTTAAATATGATACTTTAATTCTTGCAGAAAGGGAATTGGTTAAACCTTATGGAAACAATAATCAAAATGAAATACTAACTTATAAATGAAGATACTAAAAAACATTAACCGTTTATATTGCTAGCACAATAATGAAAAGTGTGTTTTCTAAATTTGCTGCCATAAAATAAACATTCTTCTTTAGTTTTGCCCTCGAAGATTTGCCTATCTTTCAGATGAATTAACAATTTTAAAGGAAAAGTAATCGATACAATTTATTTTGACAATAATTAATTCTGACATTTTAATTATATAAGTTTTGTTTTTCGTGCCCTGTCTATCAAATGTCGTTCGTTCATTATTTATTTATATTTCTTGTTTTAATTATTGGTTTTATTCGTTTTTTTCTTTGCTTTTGTCATTATAGCTCGTTGTCTTACAGCGTGTGTATCAATGGTCTTACACATACACGCAACGCCTATTTAACCGACTTGAAATATTATCGATTTTTTAATCACTATTCGTCATCACTTATGAAGGCTTAATGAAACTTCAGTAAAATGCTTAATGACTGTTTGCCGAAAGATTCGGAACACTATTAGAATACAAACTTTGATCAATGGTATGAAAAATGTGTATGAACTACAAAGCAGTTATGCGTTATCATTGACTTTTTGTGACGGTCTTTTGCCACAGTAATGCCATTACGTACTAGCAGCTCGATACATATGTAAGATACACTTAAATGTGATATATGTATTCATGTAGATAACGTATAAATTATAGAGACAATTCTCTATCGATTATTATATTGAATCTCATATATAGTAGTGAAATCAAAACGAAAAAAATATATTACTTGCATTCCATCAACTAGAATTAAATCGAAAAGATACGACTCCCTATCCTCATTTCAGAGTCACTGGGCAACATCTATACGCATATATTTATATACTAGCAGGACCCGTTAACCGGCGTTGCCCGATGGAAGCATGTCCCCCTCCCGTAAAAAATAAAACAAGTTGTTGTTGGTGGCCAAACCCAACCTCCTACTATTAAGAACGGCTGTCGGAATAGACACCTCCAACCTCCTCATGTTTTGAACGGCTTTCGGAACAGACATCCCACACCTCACCACGTTAAGAACGGCTTTTGGAATATGCATCACATTTTATGAGTGGGTTGTCAAAGTATTTACCCCAAATTTTACCTTGATAATCTTTGTACGTATAACCACTCACAAATACTATAAACCAAATAAAATATGGGATGACCGTGCCAGGCGGAGAGAAGTAGATTTTTTTATGACGCGTTCTGGCAAATCTGTTAGCCACTAAATTACATTGCATAATACAGGTCTGTATATCTCGAAAATTACTTGTGTCCGCCAAATTTAAAAGGGTCTGTATCATTCAGCATAGTCTAAAATCTGTAAGGGTCATCATTTTAAAGACAACGGTTGAGGTAGAGCAAATGTAAAAAAAAATACTTAATAAAACATACAAAGTTGATGTCTGTGAAGTGTCGATAATGAGTCTGGAAAAATAAAAATAAACAAAAAACAAATATATAACAAATATTTTTTACGTACAAAAATGTAATTTAGTTAAAAACATATCTGCACAAAATATTGGGAACTAAACTTGTTTGTAAGCGGCTGACACGATAAGTAACAAGTGAAGCACAGATACTCGTTTGAAAATGTATAAGTAATTAAAATCGTCCGCAACGTATTGTTTTAATAATATAAAAAACGCCTTCCCAATTAAAACAAAACAAAAAAATAACATCGTTTAAGGGTTAAAAAGCCGCTCTAAAATCGAAAAATAAATAATGGTAATGTTGCTTTTTTTCCAGTTTTTTTTCGAGGAGTATATTCGTGTGTAGCCACTTTGTGCTTAGATAAGTGTAAGTTTACGAGTATTTTATTTTCTGTTTAAGAGCGGTTATTATGTTTATATTTGGTATTTTCAGCATGATTGCCTTTGTAAAGAGCGGCGCCATATTAGAAAAATTATTGAGCATTCCCTTATATATGAAGAAGTGAATTCTTGAATAATAGACTTTTCAGATCAGAACCAATCAGAATAGGAAGATTTTGACAAGGGAAACTTTATTATTTTTGAATCGGGTAATAAAATGAATATGTTATGTGCATGTAGCTAATAGCCATTTTCGATTGGTGTAATGCGAGTATCGTAGGAAAACGTAGAATCAGTCCCAGTGCCAACTCGTAGAAGTAGGCGGACTAAATATTTATAAAGAAAAATAGGGACTCTTTCCTCTTTAGATGCTGCGATTGTAATTGTGTTGCTTCTAGGATGCAATAGTGCATTTTATTATAACGACTTAATGTGCTTAAAATTGTGTTCGAAAATTCCATAAGATAGCAGCTAATTGTCAATACATAATAAATATGTTGTATCTGTTATTGCAAACCTACGATACTTTGTTTCAGATGAGTAAATTTCTGCAATAAAAATATTATAAAAGACGATATGCATTTATATATATATATATATATATATATATATATATATATATATATATATATATATATATATATATATAAATGCACATGCCAGCAAGCAAAGATGTGCGGAGAGTTTACAGAGTTTTGTAAGTATATAGATTCCAAAGTTCTTGAACTACATATAAAAATGAGGTACGCCAGAGCAAACTATTGACTGATAACAGGGAAAGAATTCAATAATGTTGTGTTTAAGCCCTTTATTGATTTTACTTTGTCTTTGATACCAGTAAAACCTTATCTCTTTGGAAGAATTTGAAAGAAACAAATTTGAATAATCATTATATACACTTTTTTTTTTAAATGACCTATCATCCCGTCTCTAGCGATTCAACCGTTCCACTGTCTCTCCCCGACTTCTACCATTTGGACTTTTGTCTCGCTCTCTCTTTGGCTTTGTAACTTACTCGTATAAATATTTATATGAGCTAACCGATCCTATAACGTCATTGACTTACATGACCTGAAAAGTGACATCCAAACACGTTTCTGATTTAGGCAAGTTTTCCTGCTGTTTGAAAAAACCTACTTTCCATCAAAGCCAAATTGTAGCATCTTTTTATTCTAAGTTAATTATTTTACTAAAATTTCCTTTGTTTCAATAACATTCTCTCTGCATACTATTTGTACATAACAGTTACAAACAATAATAATGTTCATTATATATCCTTTTATTTTTTAATAATATTATTAGTCGATGTTCTAAATCAGAAAGATGGCCTGGCATAATACAACAATCCTGTATTTTTGTAAGTTACAATATCACTTCTGTTCCAAATGGACAAAAAAACAATTACTCTATTCCTCAAGCTACTATAAAATCGCATATATCGTACTTTACATGGGGGAGGAGGTTTATCTTTCGCCATTAATCTTATAGAACAAAGCTTAAAAAATCAATAGACATGCGTTATCTATAATTTATACTTTTATATCTTATCTATAAGAAAGGCACATATTAGCCATAGTCTATACTTATACTTAAAGTTATATATATATATATATATATATATATATATATATATATATATATATATATATATATATATATATATATCTTCATACTTTTTCCCTTAGGTAGGCCAAACTGCTCGTGTTCTTTTTACGTTAAGACTAAAATCTGAAGTTCGAAAAACATTTCGAATCATTCCCTTACTCGTTATACTATACTATTTCCGATGTATTTATTAATCCCAAATTATATTTAATCCTCGTTTAATTTTACTAGATACTATCCTTAAATCTATACACCATACTTACACCCCCGCTTTCGCTCATATCCTCCAATCTTATCTTAATTCTATTGTAAGGAATTAAACTTTATAGCAGAAATTAACTACTAATTCGAATAATCATGGGCGTAGAAATGCCTGACTTGAGAAACTAGGTGCTGAACTAACCCTCTCCGCGCTGGTGGCTCGTAGATCTCGTCAGATCATTTATCTAAGAGAAGGATAACTCCGATGATAAATCTATGCCACTGTCCACATAAGTATTGGAATAAAATGGGGGAGGGATGCCTGGTGCATAGATTAAATCACCGGTTTGCACACCTCAACTGCTTAAAGAGTAGATAGGTTAAAAACGCTCAATGCTAGACCTGGTTTTCCGACTTGGACAATGAACGCCGTTTCATACTTCTGCCTTATATCTTCCCTCTCAAACTGGGGATTTTCGGGATGCTTGTTTGCTATGTATTTTTTTACACAGTGATCACCACTTATCAAGGCCCGGAAGCCACTCAGGGATAAGTGTTATTGAAAGTACATTACGTTAGTGTGGATATTTGATGAAGTGTTTACTTAAGGGGGCGGTTCATTAGGAATTTGTTAACATTGGACTTGAAGACATCCAAGTTGTAGTCCGGAGGGAAGCAGGCAGACGGAACAGAGTTCCACAGGCGTGCAGTTCTAAGAAAGAAGCTTTGTTCATGGAATCCGCGTTTTGATTTAGGCACAGATATAGAGTGGGGGAAATTTTTCACAGTGGATTCAGTTAGACGGGTGTTTTTCGTGAAAGATTGGCGAGGGGGGACCAGAGATTGGAGTTCAGACGAGCACCTGCCATGGAAATAAAGATAAAACAAGGATAGGCTCGCAACGTCTCTTCTGTGGGAGAGAGGTTGCAGGGTAGAGAAAAGGGCATCCCCCACTAAACCACGAAGTCTATTTTGTACTCTGTCAAGGCATGATAGGCTGTTTTTAGAAGCTCCTGCCCAGATATGGCAGCAGTATTCCATCCTTGGACGTACTTGGCTTTTATATAGATAGAGAATTGCATCAGTAGTGAGATATATTCTAGAGCGGTAGAAGGATCCCACCATCTTTCCAGCGACCTTGGCAACAGACGTAATGTACGTGTTCCATTTCAGATGCCAGATGGGGATCAGAGCGTTGATGATGTAAGCATAGGAGTTTGGTTTTGGATGCATCAAAGGTAACCAGCCACATCTTCCCCCACTGAACCACGCGCTCGAGATCAAAGGAGAGAGAATCAGAGAGAACTTTGTCATTTACAGCCTTTGATGTGTTGCCGTAGATGGTCGTGTCATCAGCATAGATGTCAACGAATGATTTAAGTATGTGTTTAGGGAGGTCATTGATGTAGATCAGGAAGAGAGTTGGGCCTAGGATTGACCCCTGAGGGACACCAGCATTTACATTGCAGGGCTCCGATTTTGGTCCATCTACCACTACTCTTATGAGCCTATCGGAGAGAAATGATTTCATGATTGAGAAAACATTTCTAGTAATCTGGTATCTGGAAATCTTGTGAAGTAGACCCTTATGCCATACCTTGTCGAAGGCCTTTGATATGTCAAGAGAAATTGCCCTTGAAAGGAAGCCTTTGTCAAGAGATTCACTAATCCTGTGGGATATAACCGTCAGCACATCTGCGGTAGATCTTGCAGAGCGGAAACCATATTGTGTGTCACTAAGAAAGTTATTCCTGCTGAGGTGGTTGACTATTTTTCTATTTAATATGGATTCCAGCAACTTACTCATAACACACAGGAGACTTATTGGTCTGTACTGAGAGGGAGATGACTTATCACCTGAATTCTTAAATACAGGGCAAACTGATGAGGTCTTTCAGGGAGTCGGAAAGCGCTTCTCCTTAAGGCAGCGCTTAAATAGTTTCGTAAGTATGGGAGTAAGTTCTGGTTGAAGCTTTTTTAACACTATAATTGGGATGCCATCAGGGCCAGTTGCTTTACTGGAATCTAGGTTCTTGATTAGCTTGGCGACCTCATGCACAGATATTTGTATGTTACCTAGCTTGTTCTGTGTTATAGGAGGAAATATGGGGAGTTGATGGCCTTCGTCGAAAAGGGTAGAATTAGCTGCAAAATTCTTTGCAAATAGTTTGGCCTTGTCTGACGCTGACCAGATGACCTCTGGTCCATTCATAATGGTTGGGATAGAACGCACACTTCTGTTCAGGATCCTATTTGTTATTTGCCAAAACTGGTGGGAACCAAGCCGCTGATCAGCTACCTTGGATTTAAAAGACTGGGCATATAGCTCTCTTGCATTTTTATTACTCTTTTACAGTGGTTGCTGGCAGTCCTGAAAGTAGCTTTAGTCTGCATATGTATGCTTAAATGATTAGACTAAACCACTTTTTTCTGACAGCTGCGAGGATTCCGGTTTGACAGTTTGTCTGGCTGCTATAGCCCGACTGACAGCAAAGTAGTTCTAAGTATTTGTTAGCTCGTAGTGCGGCTACTCTATCATCAGTTGTATAATATCCTGATGGTTGCAGTTCCATATCGCACATGGAAATGGACCCTGTAATTATCTCTGGTGACTATTACTGCGATCACCTTCCTGTGGATGAGTAGTCGGATGATATCTACTTGTGTTGCATGATATGGACTATTTATTGTGATTTCGACCTCAAATTGAAGAGCTATTGTTCACAATGACAACGTACTACAATAAGACTGACTGGGATGCAATCAGTCATAACATTACCATAGAGAAATATATTTTCTGTCCTTGCGGAACAGTGCGCAAATGAGACCAGTGAATGGTTCAAAGCGGCAAGAAAAGTACGTTCCAACACAGAAGTTTTATAGCAAACCACACACTCTCCCAGCGTTTATTTCTACTTGTGCTGCTGCCATAACTCAAAGGCATTATACATACCGAGATTTATCCAACCTGTCCAGTAGAAATATCAAAAGTTTATAGAATCTAGAAATAATTGTAAGAAATAGTCGTAGCTAAGAGAGAATATAAGGACACCACCAAAAAACGCATTGAAGCGCAGCAATTAAAAACTCGTGATTTAATATATATATATATATATATATATATATACATATATATATATATATATATATACTTTCATATATATATATATATATATATACATATATATATGTCAGTGTAGAAAATAAGAAGCAATCAACATTTACTCAATTATCCAACCATGTTGAAGTAGTTTGCAAGGCAACCGCAAAGGCTAACCTGTTTACCCGTCAGTTTGATTCTAATTCCACTTTGGACTCAGCAAAACATTCCCTTCCAGCTTTTCCTTTGTGGACAGAAACCAGACTAGATGATCTACGGATGTACTCGGATATATACAGTGAAAGTGAGAGGGATATACATATAGCTAGAAAAATAGACGGATACACTGGTATCGGTTGGTTGGTTGGTTTTGTTTTACGGCATATCAACGCTTTTCAGGTTATTTAATGCCGAATCCAAAGATTTTGAAGAACATTATTTTTGCAAGTCAGTTTCTATTAAACCCGTAGTTTGGACCCTAACAGGTACTACCACTCCGGATCAGAGTGGACCTGGGAGCAATGGTAATTAAAGGGTGGCTCCACACTCCCCAGAGCACGCAAGCTGGGGCCTCACCATCAGATATAGTTTAAGGTCATATCCAGGACCCCCATTGAGGGACTTTTACCCTGTGTAGGGGGACAGTCGGCGTATTATAATGCCCCACCGACAGGGCCACACTGGTGTCATTTAAGAGTAGACAAAATATACACTATCTGAAAAAAACAGCCTTTTTATTATTGAACATGTACAAACACTGGACGGAGGATGTATGCTCTTGGATTATCGTTACGTTAAGAATTTAGTCAACTTCACAGCATGGAACTTCGTATTCTATGCAAGATATTATTTCGCAGGTGATTTTTCGTGTTGTTATTCTTTTCATGACTAAAATATTTCAACTCAGAATGTTGCCGTAGGAAACTTATTAAACATGCACATACTTCAATTTTGCTATTGAATAAAATACGACGAATACGTAATCGACGTTTGCTGAAAATGAAATCATAATATGATTCGAGTTATTAAGATGGCGGTATACACACATAAATCACTCATTTCCCATCTTATTTTGGAGATTAGTAATAAAGTGTATCGTGTATTTTATATAAGTCCTAAAATAATATAAGTATTTGGTTACCATGGCGTTCTTTCTTGCTGCAACATTGCAGTTGTTATCAATATATCCATCGACGGAAGATTATGATAAAAATTGACATAAGTTCATGTCAGCGTACCAAATATTGAATGCAATTAGATGAGTGAAAATATCTATACCTATAATAGTTTAACATAAGAACCCAATTAAAAATTATGATCATTGGTTATAACTTAGCATGTTTATCTTTTGTTCCGCGAGTCCAAATGCGCACTTGCTACACATTCTTAATTGCTGCTCATATTTAGATGTGGCCTGCTGTTCTGGTTTCACATATAGGTGTAGATATTCTTGTTACGTCTAGTCGAAAATACCTTTCTGCACACACACAAACAGATATATATAATATATATATATATATATATATATATATATATATATATATAACAATAATAAAATGAATTAGATAACAGATTAATGAATTTTATTGTTTCAGGAGTTTCAACCTAATTTTCGGATGTAATATTCATATATAAACAATCTGAGCAAAATACAATCGCTCAATATAATAGATAGAGAAAATTAAAGTAACGATCCTTCAGATAAAAATTTCATGCAGCAGAAATATATTTAAACTGTCACTTAAAATGCACAAATAAAATATTTTAATTTTAATTTTAATTTTATTTTTCATTTATTTATATAACCGAAAAGAAAATTGTGCCAAAGAGTTTATTTATAAAAGTTTTATTTTTAAGGTCTCCATTTTTATCATTATCTGCATACACCCAAACATATATATATATATATATATATATATATATATATATATGTGTGTATATATATACACATATATATTGTACATGTATATATATATATATATATATATATATATATATATATATATATATATATATTGGATGTAATATTCATATAAAAACAACCTGAGCTTAATACAGTTGCTGAATATAATAGATAGAGAAAATTAAAAGCAGCAATCTTTCATATTAAAATTTCATTAACAGAAATATAATTTTTAAAAGAGAAATTTATTGTCCGAACAAAGATACAATATTTATAGATGGGTTTTAGATGTAGGTTCATTTCCTCAATGAAAAAGTCATTAACAACATAATTTCACAACAAACAACTGCTATGTATATTATATTCTATATGATCTTTCTTTTCACTGTCTTTCACCTTTCACCGACTTAGTTGCAACCTGTCTGTCTGATATTTTTCTGTCACCCCTACCTTTATGCTGCTCCAATAATGACTTCCGCCTGATTTTTCTTTCTTTCTATCTTTCTCTTTCTTTTCCTTTATATTAAATCTGTCACTTAAAATATGCAAATAAAATATTTTTATGTTAATCTTAATTTATATTTTAATTTTATTTTTCATTAAATTATATAATCGAAATGAAAATCGTGCCGAAGGTTTTATTTATAAAAGAAACTGACCGTTTAGTTTTTAATGTCTCCATTTTTATCATTGTAAATCCAATTTAAAATCCAAAAGTACTGTAACCGGTTTAATAAATTCCAATTATTATGATTTTAATATGATTATTTAAGTTATTGGAATATTCTTTTGGACTAGTTGAACTTTAATTTATAGAAGAAAGAAAATATCTTTACCGATATTACATAATCAATAAATGCGACGTAATAATCCTAAGTTCTTAATTCGCAAAGGAATACGGCATGTTACTTTGGATGATTCATCGAATATAATTAGATTTTTCCAACAATGCCCCTATCTACAACCAATGTAGAACCTATAAATACCATCCTCCTTTATCAAAGAATTAATAATCTATTTGGATTCCGAAATCTCATATCCTTTCGGCTTCAACCCTTATTTCTTTTCTCTGTGTCCCTTAAAGAGATTTAATCTTAAAAGTATATTTTCTTTGTATGTGCTAAATTGAAAAATTATATTAAACCAAAAGTTATATCTTGCTAATAAATTTTCCTTTGAGGAGATAAGTCTACATCGAAAATCTATGGACTAAGGACATTTCTATAAATATGGTATTCTTTGGCCGAGCACTAACTTTTTATTTTGAAAAATATTTTAATTGAATGGAATTTAAATATACAAATTGTAGATTATTTTATATATATATATGTATATGTGTGTGTGTGTGTGTGTGTGTGTGTGTGTGTGTGTGTGTGTGTGTGTGTGTGTGTGTGTGTGTGTGGCTAAGTAAGACAACAACTACTCGAGAAAAGAGTAGCTTTTCTTTGGATTCCGGAAGACATACATCTCATATTCGCGTATTTTTTAATGTACATATGTGAGATGTTTTCATAATAAATATTCAACTCACTGGCAAATGTTGATTATGATCGGATGTGTTTTCTCTCCACTACTGTTTGTGTTGGTAATTGAGATGACATTGTGTAGTGCCGTAAACAACACCAATAATATAAATTCCTTCTAAAAAGGCGTTCATGGATGAACTGAAAGTAATCGCAGACTCGAAATAAAACATGAAAAAAAATTACAGAAGCTGTTTTAATGGATTGCAATGAAAATAAAGCCATAGAAAAATGTCGCAGTTTACTTATAATTTAAAGAAACCTACATAAAATTAAGCTTATTTTAGACGAAACAAAATCCCCAAAATCCGCGAATAGAGCGTAAAAAGTTGCTGCTGTCTCTACTTCTTACTGATCGACACTTTTATCAAAACACATTGCTAAGTTGCGGGATCCATTTTTTTTTTTTTTAGGTAGGATTAAATATGAACTCGCCAATCTCGTGTAAAACGCATTATGAAACAATATCATGGGCGTATGTCAACATTACTCTATTTTTCGAATGCAACTTGTTAGTTATTTTAATGGATGTGTCAAAATAATTCTGATAATGCATCGACGACTGGAAACAGCAGTCGCACTTTTATCGCTAGTTTCTCTTTCGTTATATTAATCAAATATAATATGAATCAAAAATATATGTAACGATAAAAATCTATGCAAAAGCACTCTCAGATTTTAAACATACAACAACCTTTCTCTATATATGCGTGTACTTATGTATGATTATGTACATATACACACACTAAGTCTTTCTCTCTCGCTATATATATATATATATATATATATATATATATATATATATATATATATATATAATTTTTCGACATTTTATTAATGCATACGCATTAAAGCATTCCTTGAATTGATTCTTTAAATTGTCAAACAGTATCTGCATGTTATAAGCACAAATCAGCACTAATCACCAGTGAATACCAGATTATTCCATTTCGACCACGACCGCTAGTGTCCGCAATTGTTCAGAGTTGATGAGTTCCTATCCTTTTGATGAGTAATGGCGGAAGAAATTGTAAAATGTTCCAGCGTTTCTGCGCTCTGAAATAGGTGCTGTCAATAATTAAGCATTTTAACATGCTGAAAGAAATAAACCGTAAGATGAAAAACATATGGACATTATATTATACACTTTTTTCATTTTTTTATATATGCTCTGTAGTTACACCGAGCTTTATAAATAAAAGGATGCAAGTTGAAAAATAATTTGATATATATATATATATATATATATATATATATATATATATATATATATATATATATATTAAACAAATTTCCATATATAAGAATATGTCAATTTTACTTTATCCCTTGATATTTTTAAAGAGACTCCAAATTACACCTTTTTGGATCTCTGATAGGATCTACCCAAAGTTAACCTAATACTTTCCACTGGATTCTGGAACAATAATTGTTGGTCATTGCTGAGTATTTTATTTTATTTTCATATAAACATTTTTACTTTCCTTTCAAAAACTTTTATAACTACCTTTTTTAAAAATTGCGCTTACCAGCAAAATTATATTTTATTTCTACATAACGTGTTTTCCTCTCAGGAGAAAAGCCTATGTTTGAAACTCCATGGCATAATCGATTTTTTCAATTTTATCGTATTCTGTTTTGAATAAAATAATATATATATATATATATATATATATATATATATATATATATATATATGAATGTCAGTGAAGCTATCTATACGCATGTACTTGTAAGAGTGCTGGCACAGATATAGATTGATAGATAAATTAAGTTAATAAATTCTAATGTGTATGATATTTTCCCGGGATGTGCAATAAAATGTCTTTGCAAATTACACGTGTCTACTTTTCATTTAATAGAAAACATTGTAAATAATTTTAATAAAAATGGAAATATTCACACTAAGAACATAACCCCACCCACACACACACACATACACCCCCGCACATACACACACCCACACACACACACACATATATATATATATATATATATATATAGAGAGAGAGAGAGAGAGAGAGAGAGACAGAGACAGAGAGAAAGAGAGACAGAGAGAGAGAGAGAGAGGGAGAGAGAGTGTGTGCAAAACAAACCTAATTTGTAATTACTATGTTTTGAATTTTTTGAGCATTTTATCATGTATTATTCCGCTGAAATTCTGTATTGATTCAATCTTATGCAGTTTGCGTTCAATAATCGCAAAGGGGAAATCCTACATTGTTTGGTATTTATAAATAATTCAGCTAAATATCTATTTCATTTTTTCAGGAAATAAAAATAGAAAAGTCAATTCAATACAAATGCAAAATAAAAAAGAATAGAAAAGTTTAGTATATAAATATAATAATTGTTTACAAATATCTACAAGGAATCTATATAAGTTTATTGACGATAAAAATAAACAGTGAATTTGTTCTACTATTTCATCGCGTAACAGTTAAACGCGTCTAACTACAATACATATGGTTCAGGATGTGATCCCTAGAGAGACACAGTCGAGCTACGCTGATGAGAAGGAGCAACCTGGGAACATGCATGTCTGTAGATTACTGTTTAAAAAATAATATAAAAAAGGAAAATATTTTTTATCTATGTCCAAATAATTATCGGCAGTTTTTTAACACAATTTTTTTTATTTTTCTCATAATAAAATTAAAATACTAATTAATATTGAACATATAAATCGATTCATGAAATTTGATCAGTTCTGGATGAATATTTACTTACCTGATGGCTAAAATGTAATTGACAGCTTCTGCTCTCACTTCCAGTTTATCTGATTTTCACACTGAGAATTAAATATTATCTTGCAAAAGTGCAAAAGGATTAAATGCTATTTTATAAAATTTCTGGAATCTTTAGAGGCTGCTTTTTTTTCTTGTTTTTTTTTTTAGCTGCGGGCTCATTTTAAAAATATAAAATTGCTGATTTATTTAGATTGAATTTATTATCTATTTTACTTTAAAACCGGTTAACTGCATATACCTTACAATAATTCTAACCAGATTGTGCATTTTATTGGTTAGTTCTGTGGGATGAATATTTGACGTCCATAACCACATAAATCTGATGGCTAAAGTAAGCAATGTTGCCTGATTTCAAGGTCCGATCTTCAATGCTGCATATTTAGGGTCTACTTTACCTCTTGAAATCCCAACAACATACTCTAAAAATAGGTTTTGTTCCTCAGTGAGACCGCTGTTCTTATTTAGACTAGAGTATTTATTATCTAGAGGACTACTAATTGATTAAATAGCAACTTGAGGCAAATCATGGTAATTGTTGCCACCTAATTTTTCTAGTGGGCTAGCAAATGACGTTGGTCTTCGTGCAATCAATGGATTTAAATAACGCCTTAGGAAGCTCATTCTTGTGTAGGGAACATATAGTATGTATTTTCCTATTTAGCTTATGCTCTAAAGATGTAACCAGTCCTGATTTACATCCAGTATCTGTGTTTGTGTTATCTAAAAGTACAGCTTTTAGCGTATCTACACTGTAATACTGTTATAAAACATTGATAAATCCATCTTCTAGAGCAGCACCAGTTTCTCATACAGTAGGTATGTCTAATGTCTGTCTAAGATCTATCTCTTAATACCACATCCCATCTCTTTTGTGAATGTCAAATGGTGTCCCTGACCCTTAGATTTTCTAAGTGCAAAAATACTGGAAAAAACACTAGTTTTACTTACACAACAGGATAAAATACAAGTCAATTCGAACCCAAATAGTTTGCGGAAAAATAATGTCTTTAAAAATAAACAATGATTTAATATGACAAATATATGAAGATATTCGTTTCTTTTTCTTAATTAAAGTTTGCTAAGCAATAAAATGCAAAAGATTTACTTATTTTATATTTGTAATAAGCTCCGATTAAAACACGTGTAGAATGTAAACAAAATCGATTAGGTATCGGTATATATATATATATATATATATATATATATATATATATATATATATATATATATATATATATATAGAAATTACCGGATACAAAGAAGCTGCAATTTAGTAATTGTTCAATTTATTTAAAATGAAATATTTTGCAGTATTTCCTTTTTGTTATCGATGCTCGTTTAGTTTTCTGAAACAGATTTAGACATTACAAACAAAAGAAAACGTTATTGATTATATTTTCTTCAGAGTCTTTCTATTAATAGCAGGGCTAATATGACAGGGTTTTATCTAACAGCGGCATAAAGTAAACATATTACATTTTTTCAATGTTTAAATTCATTTGCTCAAAAAACGATAAAATTTTGGAAAAATATTTTAGGTTAATATTATTATATAATTGTAATTCCAAAATCGGTCTATTATGATGTTTGTAGGTGGTAATTCATGTATTTACAGATATATATATATATATATATATATATATATATATATATATATATTATTTTAAAAATATAATTATCCACTGACACGTGTTTCGTCGTCTACCACCCATTAGAGTGGCTGAATCTAGCGACACTCGAAATCGGGTCCCCATGATAAGAAGCCTAAACCTCTACCACGACTACTAAATGTATAGCGTTTTTATGTTGATGTTTTTATTTGTTTTTTAGCGATACTTTCTAGAATGAATTCAAGTATTTATACGAAAGTGTATTTTTACCTAAATGCTTGTTGGGAATAATTTTCTCATTGACCAATTTGGTACCCCCTTAATGGGGAGCGGCATATATGTTATTTTCAAAATATAATTATCCACTGACACGTGTTTCGTCGTCTACGACTCATCAGAATGGCTGAATCTAGCGAGACTCGAAATCGGGACTCCATGATAATATATATATATATATATATATATATATATATATATATATATATATATAAGAATGACCGCCCGGCGTTGCCCGGGTGTAAGGATGTGTATTTTGAGCAAAAATAAAAAAGGTGGTAGTAGGGAAGCTCGAACCCGTATCGCAAAGGAGGAAAAGAACAGGGTAAAACCTAACGTTTATGCTGTTACGACCACAGCCAAACCGGAAGCAACATTTTTTAAAAATGAGGATAGACAATCTAAAGGAGAGGATAACTTTAAAAAAATATCGGCGAAAAAAGTGACCCCCTGTAGAAAAGTGCCTAGTTGAAGGGGAAATATTAATGATCTTAGCCAATTTTTCGATATTTGTCGTATGAAAAGTTCGAACTTTAAAACGATACTGATCTTGGTAAAATCCGTCACCTCTATTGAAAGTTTAAGGCAGATATGCAAACAGACATACATACATACATTTATATATTGGTAACTAAAACTTTTCGACCTAAACTAATGAAAAAGCTTGCCCTATCTCTGAATACCCTTTATGTAAAATTTCTAATATTTAGACTAGAAATTGTCTGAGTAATTTGGAAGAGACCGCAGAGGTAAATTTTTTTAAAATTTGACCCCTATTATGACCTCTTAAAATTCATTATTTTGGGCTCAAATCAAGTTAGTTAGATCGATGTCCAAGGAACTAATATCTGAAATTTCAAGTGTGTAGACCCAAAATTGTCGGAGGAGTTTGGTAGAGTGCTCAAAGGTACCATCGTTGAACTTTGACCCCTTAATCGCCAAATTTCTGCCCATAAACCGATCACATCGATATTCCAAAATCTTAGTAACCTGTATATCAAATTTCGAATCTCTAGACTAAAAATTGACAAAGTTATTACGTAGGGAAATGTATACAGAGACATGGACACACAGATACACAGATACACAGTCACGTTCAATTTATATATATATATATATATATATATATATATATATATATATAAGGCTTATTGTAACGAAAATGGAGTTTATATTTAAGCATGTGATGTTTAGTCGCGTGCAAGAGACTCTATAAGTCACTCCGTCGGTCGGTCGGTCGGTCGGTCGGTCGGTCAGTCTGCCCGTAACACTTTTGTGCTTGGCCTTTTTGGTTAAAATCAAACGTCTGTTGTTAATAGATGCTGTTCTTAGCCTTTTAAGCTTTTATTGGCCTTTTGACCAAGATCAAGGTATATTGCCTGTTCTGGCGGATGCTGCAGGCAAGGAGCATATGTGGGGGAAGCCCCACATATGGGACCTTGGTCAATGTAGGGGCGACCCCTCATACCAGTTGTCACTGTCCAACTCACCTACTCCCCGGGGAGTTGGGTCCCAATTCCCCTTCACTCCTCACATTAGGGGTCAGCCTTGTGTTTTGTTTGCTCGGTCGGGCAGCAAATAAATACTCTTTTCTTGGGTGTTTGGCTAAGAACAAAATGTAGTATCTGTTCCGGCAGATACTGCAAGCAAAGACGTGAGGGCAGCCCCACATATAAGGCCTTGGTCAATGTAGGGGCAACCATTCATACCAATTTTCACTATATAGCACCCCTACTCCATGTTGAGTTGGTCTCCATGTCCCGTCCACTCCTCACATCAAAATTGGCCTTGTGCCTAATTTGCTTTGTGGGGGAGCAAACAAATACCCTTTTCTTGAACTTTTGGCTGAGATCAAAATGTAGTATCTGTTCCGGCAGATACTGCAAGTAAATACCATATGTGGGGGCAACACCCCATATAAGCCCTTGGTCAATGTAGTGGCAACCCTTCATACCAATTGTCACTATCCAGCTCCCATACTCCCCAGGGAGTTGGTCCTCATGTCCCCTTCACTCCTCACATTAAAAATCGGCCTTGTGCCTAATTTTCTCGGTGGGGGAGCAAATAAATTCCCGTTTCTTCACCCTTTGGCCAAGATCAAAGTGTAGTATCTGTTCCGGCAGCTACTGCAAGCAAAGACCATATGTGGGGCGACGCCACATATAAGACCTTAGTCAATGTAGCTGCAACCCTTCATACCAATTGTAACCATCCAGATCCCCTACTCCCCGGGGAGCTGGCCCTCATTTTCCCTTCACTGCTCACATTAAAAAATGGCCTTGTGCCTAATTTGTTCGATGGGGGAGCAAATAAATACACACCCCACATATAAGAGTTTGGTCAATGTAGGGACAACCCTTCTTACCAATTGTCACCATCCAGCTCCCCTACTCCCCGGGGAGTTGGTCCCCATTTCCCCTTCACTCCTCACATTAAAAATCGGCCTTGTGCCTAATTTTCTCAGTGGGGGAGCAAATAAATACCCTTTTCTTGGCCTTTTGGCCAACATCAAAGTAGTATCTGTTCCGGCAGATACTGGAAGCAAAGACCATATGTGGGGGAAGCCACACATATAAGACCTTGGTCAATGTAGGGGGTAACCCTTCATACCAATTGTCACTATCCAGCTTCCATACTCCCCAGGGAGTTGATCCCCATTTACTCATCTCTCCTTACATAAACAATCGGCCTTGTTCCCCATTTTCTCGGTGGGGGAGCAAATAAATTCCCGTTTCTTCACCCTTTGGCCAAGATCAAAGTGTAGTATCTGTTCCGGCAGCTACTGCAAGCAAAGACCATATGTGGGGCGACACCACATATAAGACCTTAGTCAATGTAGGTGCAACCCTTCATACCAATTGTCACCATCCAGATCCCCTACTCCACGGGGAGCTGGCCCTCATTTTCCCTTCACTGCTCACATTAAAAATTGGCCTTGTGCCTAATTTGTTCGATGGGGGAGCAAATAAATACACACCCCACATATAAGAGTTTGGTCAATGTAGGGACAACCCTTCTTACCAATTGTCACCATCCGGCTCCCCTACTCCCCGGGGAGTTGGTCCCCATTTCCCCTTCACTCCTCACATTAAAAATCGGCCTTGTGCCTTATTTTCTCAGTGGGGGAGCAAATAAATACCCTTTTCTTGGCCTCTTGGCCAACATCAAAGTAGTATCTGTTCCGGCAGATACTGGAAGCAAAGACAATATGTGGGGGAAGCCACACATATAAGACCTTGGTCAATGTAGGGGGTAACCCTTCATACCAATTGTCACTATCCAGCTTCCATACTCCCCAGGGAGTTGATCCCCATTTACTCATCTCTCCTTACATAAACAATCGGCCTTGTTCCTCTTTTGCTCGGTGGGGGAGCAAACAAATAAAGTGTAGTATCTGTCCTTACTACATGCTGTACTTATTGGGATATAAAGTGGGGGACCACTTTTCTGTATTAATTTAATGTAAAATGATCACCCACTTTACAACCAATCAGTCTCAAAGCCATTACAGTTATTCTCCAGACCATTCTAGTTGTGTTTGAAGGATTCCAGTTATTATTTAAGCATTCTAGTCATTCTTAAGTCATTTAATCCATCCTTAAGTTCATTAAAGTCATTCTAAGTCATTTACTTTTTATTTATTTAAGTCATTTCAGCCAATTTTCGGTCATTTATTTTATCTTTAAGAATTTCATGCCAATCCTACATTCACGCATTCATTCATTACACGAGAGCACGAGTCTAATGGTTATCGCTTTGTTTAGTTAATCGTGATTATAAAAAAATTAATTACACCTCTACCTGTCTATCTTCATATATATATATATATATATATATATATATATATATATATATATAGATAGATAGATATATAGATAGATAGATAAATAGATGTTTATACATGCATGCACACACACACACACACACACATATATATATATATATATATATATATATATACATATATAATTATAGACAAATATTATTGAATAGCACGGAGTTATTCTGTTTTACAATTTTCCTTTTTATCTTTTCCAATCTCCGAATAGTCCTTTTTGTGTTTTTCTCGAAATTGTATAAGTTAGACCCATAATTGGGAGCGCTTTCGACAGAAGTGCTTTTTTCATCCTCAGGCATATTGTAGAAATAAATGTTGAAATTCTATGTTTGTTTTAATTACACATATATACATTTTTCATAGTCACGAAGCGTTCTACATAACAAATAAGATGCTTCAGATAAATAATATTGATTATGAGTGCAACCGAAACGTTTTGAAATGTTTGGGATAAATTTTGAATATATTTGTGTGCGTGTATATATATATATATATATATATATATATATATATATATATATATATATATATATATATATATATATTGGTGTATAATTGTTACGACTTTACCATATCGTGCGCTACAAAACATCTTCTTTTCTTTTGCTCTCTTACTTTTCCTCTTTCCCTGCTCTAAGCAAGTCTGTCGACCTTTTCCACAAATCCCAAAAGTTCGTCATGAAAATCCCCAAGAAAAAATACACGAATAAACTCAGAACTCCATCTTCCAACGTAAATCCCCCCCCACTACCATGTCTCCTTCTTCAATAGCTGGAGTCTACGTTAAAACCTTCCAGAGCTCAGTAGACTAAACTATTATTCCTAAACGAAACTGGCATAGAACCGACCATTTCCCTAAATGATTTCATAATTAAAAGACATCCCATCTTAAGATCAAAATCTGACTCCCAAAATCGCTATAGGCATGCAATATGTGCCTACATTAAAGATGGCTTTCCATATGGTAGGGACATCTTCAGAGAATACCTTATTTACTCTATGTGCTTCCGAGTTGTACTTGTATACACCACTGTTTTTATATTGTCGCCCTATTTCCTCCATAACAGCAGCGTAACTATCTTTAAGAACATATCTGAGAAAATTGACTATTACCGGTCTGCTCATCGGTCGGCTAACATGCACATCTCTGTGGACTTGTATTCCCCCTATGGAATGGTTAACTCACTTAAAGAAGATGATAGGGGAAAGTTCTCTCACGATTTTTATTGCTTATGACCTCACTCAGATTGTTCACGAAACTACCCGTGTGGCCGACACTGACGGTTAGTATGCATATTTTCTAGACCTTTTCCTCATTGCCCTGAGCAATGCTCATCTTCCTTTCGGTCTCCACTGGAATCTTCCCCCCACTCAGTTGCATCAGTTAAGGTAAAAAACGAAATGTAATAAGTCCTCAGACGTACCTCTCCATCGTACAGTATATCGATACTCTATGACTGACCGGGAAAGCTTCCGTACATTTATATCGGATCTATCTCTCCGTTACATGTTTAAAAAATGTGTCCTCTATAGTATCAGACCCGACAGAATGGTAAATTGTAGGTATAAGCCGCTTCATACCCTCCAAAAATTCCAGCAAAAACCTAATAGCCAGCCATTGTTTTCTCTGGAATATGGTGCCGCTATTAAGCACATACATAACTTTTTTCCATGTCTTCCACCGTAATAGATGTACTGAGATTAAAGCCGCTTTCAGGTCTGCTAGCAACTACTGTAAAAGAGTAATAAAATGCAAGAGCTGAGCAGCGACTTGGTTCTCATCAGTTTTGGCAAATAGAGAACAGGATCCTGACCACAAGCAGGTGTTCTATCCCAATCATTTGTGGATCTGAGGAAATCTCGTCAGCATCAGACTAAGCCAAAGTTTTGTCAAGAACTTTGCAGCTAATTCTACCCTATGCGACTAAGGGCATTAACCCCCGGTATTTCTTCCTCCAGAAAACTCCTTATGCGACATACAGATATCTAATCTAATCAAGTTAATGAAGCTAATCTAAACTAATCAAGAACACTGATTCCAGTAAAGCAACTGGCTCTGACAAAATTCCAATTATAGTGTTGATAATTCTTAAACCAGATGTTTCTCCCATAATTTCAAAGCTGTTTAAGCATTGGTTTTAGAAGAACTACTTCCCTAACGCCCTGGTAAACCTCATCAGTATGCCCTGTATTTAAGAATTCAGGCGATCGACCATTTTCCACTACAGACCAAGAAATCTCCTGTGTGTCATCAATAAGTTGCTGGAATCTGTGTTAAATAAAAAAGTAGTCAACCATGTTAACAGAAAAAAAAACCTTTTTAGTGGCATTCGATATGGTTTGCGTTCTACATCAAATATGCTAACAGTTATACCTCATAGGATTAACGAATCTCTTGACGGAGACTTCCTTTCTGGGCAATTGCTTTTGACATATCAAAGATATTTGATAGGGTATTGCATAAAGGCCTACATCACAAGATTTCGAGCTACGACGGTATAGTTGAAAATATCGTCTCACTTATTAAATCATTTCTCTCTAATAGGTTTATAAGAGTAGTGGTTGATGGGCAGAAATCAGAAGCTCACAGCATCACTGCTGGAGTGTCATGGGTTAATCCTGGACCCAAGTCTCTTCCTGATCTACATCAATGATCTCCAAAACACATTCTTAGATCATTCGTAGATATTTATGCTGACGACCCTTCCATCTATGGCAACGCATCAAACGCCGCAAATGATCAATTTCTCTCTGAGCCTCTCTTTTCTAATCTTGAGCATGTGGTACAATAAGAAACCAGGTGGTTTGTTGCTTTTAATGCATATAAAAACCAAGCTTCTATCTTTACATCATAAACACACGGATTCCCATTTGGCATCAATTGAAATGAATAGTATTCGTATTAGAGAGGCTCTATGTTTTGGCAAGCTTCTGGGCTTCACATTTCCTCCTGATCTTAAATGGAACACATACATCAAATTTGTTGCTAGGGTCGCTGGAAAAATAGTGGGATCCTTCTATCACGTCAGTAGATATCTCACGACTGATGCAATTCTCTATCTATATAAAAGCCAAGTACGTCCAAGGATGGAGTACTGTTGCCACATCTGGGCACGAGCTACCAGCAGCAGCAGCAGCAGCAGCAGCAGCAGCAGCAGCAGCTTATCCAGCCTTAACAGTGTTCAAAATAGACTCCGTTGCCTAGTTGAGATGTCCTTCTATCTTCACTGCGACCTCTTTTCAATTAAAGAGACTTTGCCAGCCTGCCTCTACTTAATCGTCATTTCCATGGAGAGTTCTCGTAGGATCTCCAATCTATGGACCACCAGCGCCAAAAAACTCTCGTCTAACTGAAACCACTGTCAATACCTTTCCCTATTGTCTATCTGTGCCTAAACCAAAACGTAGATTCCACGAACAAAGCTTTTTTCTTAGAATTGCACGCCTATGAAACTCCCTTCTGTTTTCTGTTTTTCAGCTGAATACAGTTTGGTAGTCTTCAAGTCCAACGTAAACAAATTCTTGATGAAGCGTCTCATTAAGTAATCTAATTTACCAAATTTCCACTACTAACGTATACACTGTGAAATTTACTTTATGTATGAAAACCAAAGAGGGGAGATATAATATATGAGAAATATTTTGAATCAAGACTATTCTTGCTGTTTTTCTTTGAGATAATTTGACACCATAGTTGCAAGTTTTAGTCCCTCCCCTGTCAAGGCAAAAGGTTTTGGGGAAATATCAGATATTTTGTGATTCATATGCAAAATTAGGAAAATAAATGATAATAATAATAATGATAATTTTATGTATCTAAAAGGGGACTAAAATAGGCTCATGATAATACATTTTTATAGGACCTTAAAGGACAAATTCCCATAGAGTACAAGAGTATAGAAATAACGAGGAGAGAAAGCACTAGCCAGACCTCCACTGGAAGAGTGCAAAGGTACTGGGACCATACAGACGTTTATTGCCACCGAAATTCTTGTTAAGTCCAATAATCGCTGCCAACAAGAAATCAATGTAAAACGGCTGTTGCGATAACGCTAATTCTTTTGCAAAGGTTATCGAAAAAGGTGTAGAGTACTGGGAATCAGGGTAGACTTGTTTTAACTCAAACTCCAGGAAATATCACAAGTTGTTCCCAAAGAGCAATATTTGATGATGACTGGATTATTCCTAGTGAGTGAAACAATAATAATAACTAGTAGAACCCGTGGATATTTCACGGTAGTTAAAAAATTAAAAAAAAACACACTTCATGACAAAACATATTTCTTATCACATAATCAAACAATTACAATGACGGTGGTCAATTTACCATTAAAAATTTTACTAAACCACGAAGCTCTTGATCTTTAGAACCATGTATCTCTACTGACACAATTCCATCAATTTGTTGAACTTTTCTCAGCTTATACTGATCGCGTAGCATTATTATCATGTAGCAGTGGTGTAGCCCTCTTTTTTTAAATTAAATAACAAACATAAGAAACTAGAATTCCGGTACTCATCTGTCTTTAATGTATTTAAAAAGTTTATCTAGATGTGTATGGTACACACGTTATATTAAATCAGGTCAATTTTGTGTAAGTTCTGATTGCCCCAAGTTGTTTACTATTTCAAGTGAGACATCATGGATTATCTGTGTACTTAAAGAATAGGTCTGGTTTTCGGTTTTTAAAAAAACTGCCATTGCATCTTAATAAAGCTGTTGGAAGTTCCTAGCATTTCATGAAAATGAAGATGGTAGAATGACTGGTACTCCAGGATCACCATCTTCATTCCTTTGTAAATGATCCATTAAGCCAGAATACTGTACAGCACTTCGATAGCTTCTTATGAGGTTGAATCTGCAACTTTCAACTTTCACGTATGCATCAACTACATATTGTTACAATAGTTTATCTGATCTATAGATAGTATCATTTTGTTATCTCTTATTACAATGCGATAACTGCAATAATCTTCCGTTTTCACTTTAATGCGAACTGTAGTAAGCTGTTTTGTGTTATCTTGCCTGTTTATGTGCAAGCTTTGTTAACCATTTGTAAATAATATGGTATATACCATGGGGTATAAGTGACAAGACGGATAAGATATTTATTGTTTTGCTTGACCATGTTGGTAAACAATAATATTTCTGTTAGCAGGTGGAGTACCATCCTCACCCAAAATTACTGCAACGATTTCGATGTGTATTGGGTTATTAAATCTTCTGGATGAGCGTAAAATGCATAGAACCTTGACTTTACATTGTCCCTTATAGCACTTGTTTTTTCTTCTACATCAAAGACCATCATATTTTTGTAAGCTTGGGTATAATGGTTTATTCTCCATAACTTTAGCTAAGGTTTCAAAGACATTTTGAATATATGAGTAATGTTATAGGAAAATTATACCTCAGTTCAGTTGCTTCAGTTGAGTCTAAGATGCAAATTTGCCCATGTTTTATCTCTTCTTGATTATCTGGATGCAGAGTACTGGAATAACGATAGGTTTCGCCTCGTAAGCGAAAACAATAGGGTCCACTTCCAGAAGGGTGGACTACATTTGCTCCAAATGATGCAAATGAAAATAATGAGTTGTAATTGCGTATATCATTTTTGCAATTAAGTGATTCTTGGTTATTGTCTTTGAGTAACGTTCAAAGTTGAAGGGGTAATCTTTTAAGAGGGAGAAACACTTCCCTTTATGGCAATAATTCAATGCATCTCCTAGAAATCTAATTGCTCAATAAAATGCATGTAACCTAAAAAATAATACAGGATATTTGGTTTTTCTACTTCATCTATATTTTTCTTCTTTTCCACTGCCTGGTTCCTTCATTTTCCAGTCTACGTTTTCAGCAATGTTATTTCTTTTCCCTGCCATTTCGCCCTTTAATTTTCCAAATAAAGTTATCTATCTTGTAACTTCATGTTATTTATTTGTTATCTTCTTATGCTTTTCCTTTGAAATCTTATATTATCCCTTTCTTCATTTTCTATCTGCTGAAGCCTTCGTCTTTGTCGTTCTTCCATTATAATGATAATGATTTGCTATATTCTGTGGTCAAGTTAGAACAATTTTGTGCTGGGATGTGGACTATATGTTGATTAACAACTGAAAATGAATTCAGAGAAAATATTTTACTTTTTTGGTTTATATAATCTAAGGTATTTATATCTGTAATGTATTTAAATTTAAGTTTAAAAAAATGAAATATAAACCGAAGATAACTATTTTCATTAATATTCTATTTTTTTTTGTTTTATTTAAATTAATAGCGTAAGAAATTAAACAGTTCTGGGCACCAATATAACACACATTTATTTCAGTTCTGTTTTGTATACAAATTTTTTTCAATTTTATTGTTTCGTTTAAGCTGAGGATGCTAACCTCTACTTATTATCTTAAACATCCTAATCAGGTGTTTTTTTAAAGATTGTAGGCATTCCGTTAAAATCAATATTTGCTAGGTAGTTTTTAAAAATCTTTTTCATGGGTCAGGTTTCTCCTATAATTACTGGAATAATTACTGGAATAATTACAGGAATAATGGAAATCCTCCTAAGATTCTAGTTTCTTTTCATGCCATACTTACAATCTTGTTATTTTCTCATCATTTCCCTTTCATCTTTGTTTAACCCATCGTCATTGGGGACACTTTCTTTAAAGTTGATTCTCTTTCTTTGTCCCATATCACTATGTAAGGTTCAATAGCTCCATTTTTTTAACCAAAAAAATGTTTAGTCATAGTGGATGGTGCATGAATTATTTCCGCTGTTTCACTTCGTATATAAAGAATTTAATCAGACATTAATTGTAGGAAATAACATTATACTTAATTTTTTCTGATGTGGTTAAAACATGTTTTAATAAATTATAACCAATATCATATATAATACTTAAAAGGTTTAGATATCTATGAAAAATAAATGTTTGTTTCATTAATAAAACAAAATTCAATGAAGCTTATTTAAATTGAGAATAAATATTTCTATAAATCTTAATGAGCAATATGTTTTATTTCATATTAAAAAAATAAAGCTATTAAGAGGTTATATTACTGTGTAAGATTTTTTAAAGATTGATAGTCATTATGTTTATAACTCTCTAAAAATAAAAAGAATATCAAGATTAGCATTTTCTGTATCTTTTTAATGTTTTCTGTTCAGCAAAGTAAAAATATGGTATAATAACTAAACGAGTCTTGTTCTAATGTTTAACATTTGTTTTTAAATGATTTTTTTTAAATTTTAGTGATATCCTAGATTTTTTTAATGTGACCTTTTCGAAGCTTTCGGATTGCTGTCTTGATTTACGCCTCACTTAGCAGAGTTTTATTTTTTAATTGACGCTATTAGGTGAGGCTCGATAAAATTATTATATTAAAAATATTTGAAAATTAAATCTATCTACTGTTAGTTTTCTTGTAAATTAAACATGGAGTTTGGAGTTACTGGAAATGTATTTTCATTAATTAAGTGCTTAAATATGTTCAAACAGTTACATTTTTAAGTAGAGCATCAAAAATCGTCTGTGTAAGCAATTTCATTTAAATTTTTAAATGGCAATTTCTAAAATGGCTGGAAATTTATAATGCATGAACATTAATTCATTGAAAATTCAATTTATATAGACGTCAATTTTTCCAAAAAATAAAACTATTTTTAAGTTACAGTATACACCGATCAAATTACTTGAAAAATGTAGAGAAATCATTAATTCAAAAGAAATTATTAAATAGTTTTGTAATTTTTTCTCATTTTTTTCCGAAATACATCATGAATGTGAATTAGGACTCTTCTGTGCTACATAAATGTAAGTCACCAACATCAAACATGTGTATTTTGCTTGAAGAACAGACAATGTGTACCTTAAAATACTCAGTTTAATATAATTTTCAAATGATTAACTCATGGAGAATTATCAGAGATTAATTACACATTGCTAAAAATAAACAAATTAGGGACAATGTGCACTGCTTGTTCACCCTGCAAAGGGTGTTTATGTTGAAAGCCATTCTTGACATCGAGAGGTAAGGGGTGTTTATTCGGAAGGCATTTTCAACTTTTCATGTTAAGAACGGCTTTAGGAATAAACACACTTTGCAGGTTGGACAACCAGTCCATATTGCCCCAAATTCTGACGAAAATAATGTTTAAATTGCCAATTAATTGCTTAGAATTTTAGCATGTAGATTAAAAATCGATTCTTATTTAAAATAAAAGAAAAAGTGATGAAAACAAACTTACTCAGGAAGAAATACTTAGTTTCTGTTCATTGAAATAAGCTTATAATTATTAAAAAGTCAGTTAAGTTGGTTGAAACAAAACTTTATTGCTGCTGTTTGTTTACCATTGAATGAATATCGAATAATTTACCAGTATTCCCACTGGTTAAATAGAAAAATTTGGGGCTTATGTAGAAATATAAACAAAGAAATAATTAATTTCAATTTTTAAACGAAACTAATGGAATTGTTTTCGATATGGAAATAAATGAAACAAATCTGTTTTAATTAAACAAAAAATTAAATGAATAAAAATATAAAGACACAAAAAACGACGAATTTAAAATGGACCGTTTAAAAAAATAACGTTATTATTTAGAAAACCATTGTTAACATGGGGAGAAAAGGCTGTAAGTCTCCTATAAACAGGAGTTTTAAAAAATTATAAAATGGAAAGTGCAGCATTAGAAACGATATTACACTCTGATCCTCGCCCGAAATATGCAAAACTTAAAACAACAATATATTTACGATATTTTTGTTAATATTTGACTATATTAACTAAAATGAAGGTCATACAATAAAAAACATTACTTTAATTTTTTTAAATATGATTCATCATATAAGCTTTTTATGGATTACCTTAATTTGTGCGGTCTAATCGTTCGTATAGACTTCTCTGAAGACAGTTGTTAAAGTAAAACCATCGGTTTTCCTTGTTATATTTTTACTTTCGAAATCCAGAAAAAAACTGGAATGTTTTACTTCATTAAATAATTCGAAATAAGTAAAAAGATTTTATCTCAATTTAATATTTTTTGTGCAGAGAGCAGAATGAGACACGAGGAATGTATTTAATGCGGAGAAAATCCAGCTCCGTTTAAGTGGGCGCTTTAGATAAGTATAAAAATTTAAATTGTCTTAGTCATAATGGATTTATCCTTCACTGACTGAGGCCAGAAAAGGTGGTGTATAGCATCAACACACATGCTAGAATGTGATCTTGGCCCGAAATAGGTTATACTAAAAAAACACATTTTTGTTCATAACATTGTTAATAATAATATTAACTGAAATTAAGATAACACAAAAACAAATAATAATTTTAATTTTTCATATAAGCTTTTTATGGGTTCACTTAATTTTAGGATCTTATTATTTGATCCACCCCCACAAAAATTAATTTATAAATGCAAAAAAAATAATAATATTAATAATAATAATAATAATAATAATAATAATAATAATAATAATAATAATACATCTCAAGGCTGATTTGTTGGAAATCGGGATGAGCTCCCACTCCTCTATTTCTCTTCTTATTTCAAAAGCATGCTCACACGACTCGCCTCTGAAAATCTAATCATATTCCTGGCTGTCTAGTGTGAATTGGTGATAGCAGGGAGGGAGGCATCTGGTGAATAACTAGCGCCTTATTTCCAGTAGTTTCGTGTAGGCTGTGCTCGACAGTCTGGTAAGACCGACCATCGAGAAGAATGAAAACTCTGATTTCAAACCAAGATGGTGTCTCGAAAAAATAAAACCCCGGTTGTTGTGAAATGTAAAAGTCACTAAACTTCTCATGAATAAAAGTGGAAAACTAGAGGATTGAAAATAATGGAGTTAATTGAACTGGAACC
Organism: Euprymna scolopes; assembly: GCF_053919585.1. Lineage (NCBI taxonomy): Eukaryota > Metazoa > Mollusca > Cephalopoda > Sepiida > Sepiolidae > Euprymna > Euprymna scolopes. The sequence continues at coordinate 36,969,101 of NC_136499.1, forward strand.
TAAAATGAATGGTCCACGCCTTGCAAGTGCATCTTGGAACAGAAGCGGAAACCCAACCGTCAACTTGTAACTGCTAGAATGAAGTGGAATATAGACGTAAAGACGGTAATCATGGAGTGCTGCAGAAGCAATATTTATAATAGAAATGAAAAGCCTATTTCTTTGTACAAAAATATATAGATAAGTGGAAGAACGAGGAAGGTTTGAATTAAGCGCGTGTGATAAGGCAAGAGCAATACGGAAGATGATGATTATATCAGAGCTGAAATTGGAGGAAAAAGACAGGCGGACACAGAAGTAATCGAGGATCACACGGCAAATGACGATATTAAGATTGATAAGGAAAAGACAAATAATGTAGTGGAAGATGTGGATGAAGTGTCAGAAAATGGCGAGGAAACAACGGACGAGGTATTTAGTAAAAATAAGGAAAAAAATGACAAGGTGCTGCATGAAATTGTGGAAATGAGAGTGATAGTTGAAAGACTAAAATAGATTATAAGGAAGGGAGACGAGCTCAGATCATGTTTTAGAAACTAGACAGAAAAACAAACACAAAAGTAAAGGAAGCAATGTAGCATGTGAACTTCAAGACAATCACAGAAAGAAATAATTTGATTATAGCAGAACTTATTTGGATTGCGGAAAAATTCTGATTGGAAAGAGGTGAACACCAGAATAGAAATAAATAAATGTGGAATTGAAGAATAAAAATATTGCAAAAAAAAGTAAGGAAGGAGGTAAACCTGTTTGAAAGAAGCTTGAGAGGAAGACAGCGAAAGTCAAAAACCTAAATATAAAGTACAGAGTGACGGGAGGGAATTAAAACTGTCACGGAAGACATTAAACAAAGGATGCTAGAAGAAAGTGCGAAAGTGAAGAGATAGGAATAGAAAACTCAACAGATCAAATAGAATAGGTAGTAGTTCGGAGCTGAAGAAGTTCTATGAAGAACTTAATAGACGGTCAAATTACGTAAATAAATTACCAAAGTATGAAATGTGCAGGAGTTTTAAAGTGATATTTATAGTTTTAAAAAGTGCTTTGTAACTGGAAGATGTGAGGAATTAAATAGTATCTAAGTTATAGCAACCTCAAAATGTAATTAAAGTGAGCAAAGAGAAAGTGGGTAAATAATTTAAGAAAATTCCAAATTGGTAAGCTCCGGAACAAGATTGATTACAGGGGGTATTGGTAAAAATATTTATCATAATGCATGGAAGGATTTAATATCAAAAGATATGTTGACAGGAGATTTAATTCTTGAATGAAGCACGCGGAGATTAACACTGCTCTGCCAGAAGGATATTTCAAATGGAAATGCGGTTGATAACTATCGACCTATAACCTGCCGTTCACTGATGTGGAAACTACTGACAGCCACTATGGCAGATGAGATTTAAAATATCCAGAACAAACAAAATATCTTACTGGAGGATCAAAAAGGATGTAGACAAGTAAGTAAAGGGATCAAGGATCAGTTGCTTATTGATAGGAAAATATTTCAGGACTGTAAGAGAAAATCCACAAATATATTTATGTCATGAATGGATTACCGCAAAGCTTAAGATCTGGTTCAACATAGCTTGGAAATATTTGGAATAATGGTAATTGCGAGAGATACATTACAAAGAAACTCAAAACAATAAAAAGTGGCAGTAACCTCATACGGGAAAGCTCTTGGGGAAGTTAATGTGAAGAAATGGATTTTTCAACGGAACAACGCGTTTGTAATCAGGCAAGAGAATACTAAAAAAGGGACACCTATCTGACTTGGTATAAGAGGCTATAAAAAGACAAGGATACGCAAGAGTAATGAATGATGACACTGCAAACAATAGAGACGTGTACATTATGTAGCAAAGGACAGAGAATGAAGTACTAGATGTGATCGAAACGACAGGAAATAGAGAGGCAATAAGAAAAGAGGTTATCTCTATATAAATAAAATGAACTTATTTTTCCCTCCGAGTTTGACCTTAATAGGATTGAAAATCTTGACATTTTATGCAGATGTACTGTCCACAAACTGCATTGCGCTATCTGCGGCGTGTTATAGGCATATTACCTATCCACTACCTCGTTGATCGGAGCTTTCTATATTTTATCTGGTGAGAATTTACTGCCAAAACTGGTTACGAACAATGGAATTAGTAAAATCTTCTCTCTCTAATAAATTCATGCTTCCACCGCCACCCATTTACACCGGCTGTGACTCTTCACAGGTGACAATTACGGACAAACACCGGGTTTCTATAAAAACTGGACTGCAATTTAGTTGCCAAGCACCACACTTACTTTTAGGTTGGTTCAAAATAAAATTAAAAAAAAAAACTTTGCATTTTCTTTCCTTAAAATAAAACTTGTTTTACTTCAATTCCGTTTTATTTCGAATTCTGCTCCATTTATAACATCGTTTCTTTTGATTATGTATTGTATTTTATTTGGGTTTTGTATGTTTCTTTTCTATGTTTTTTTTTATTTTGCCGATCTTTCAATTTTACAAATTCATTTCTTCTCTATTTCCGTTTCGTCTCTTTTTCGTTTACCATCGTTTTTTTTTATTTATTCTTTTCATTTTCTTGTGTTATTCCGTCTCTCTTTAGGTTTTTCCTCTTCCCTCGGCAAGTTCACCATCGTTTCTTTCTTTGTAAAATAGCCCGATGCTTTACACTAAACAAATCCCTCCTTTTTTCTTCTGATTCTTCCCCCTTCGTTCGCTGTCTTTCCAATATCTTTTTTGAAATAAACATATCATAAATCAGTTTCGTTACATATCGCTTTGTTCGATGCCTTTCTCTATATTTTTATCGTTTATTTCTTTTATCCCATTTTTTCCATTCTTCTTCCTTTTTGTTCTTCTTTTTTTCCGGGTCGGAAACGTCCGTCTCACGTTCGTGTATAACAACATATTTCTTTGGTAGATGTCCGGGTGCTAAAACCGCGGTGATGGAGATTCTTCCATTACACCAACTCGAGCCACAGTAAAGCGTACCAGGGTACAGCTAGTTTATAATAAAATAATAACTTATGACGAAGTGCCGGAAGAAAATGTGAAAGGGAGGGGGTCGCTGAATGACCGAAAAGAATTATGGTAGTAAAAAAAGAGGCAATGGCATCTTCTTTAAGAAATTATATACACCCTTACTTTATGATTCAATAACATTATAAACTTTTAATTATGATTTTTTTGTTTATTGCATTTAGCAAATTAGGTATAAACCATTTACAATATTTGCTAATATGTTCCCTCTGATTATATGGGTAAACATCGAAAACATATAGGTTAAGTAGATATACTGATGACATATATTATTCGTCTTGCATAAAATAAAAATTCTGGATTTGAAATTAAACACTCTAAATATTACATCCAATAATATTCTTTGAGACCGTTAAACACTGGATTTGCATAACAGTAGATTTATTTCATAGCATTATTCTGAAGTATATATATATATATATATATATATATATATATATATATATATATATACACACACACATATATATATACACATATATATATATATATATATATATATATATATATATATGTGTGTGTGTGTGTGTGTGTGTGTGTGTGTGGTGTGTGTGTGTGTGTGTGTTTATTACCGTTTCTTTCTTCGTCTCTTTCTATCTTAATAACTTGCCTATCTCACATTTCTCAGACCTTTCTCTCTCCCTCTCTATGCCTCTCTGTGTCTGGTTTGCTATTTTAACGTCTCCTCTCGCCCTTTATACCTTCTCAATGATTTTATAATTGCATGCCGCTGCTGTTTTTATTTAATTTTTTTTCTTTTTCGTATTTTCCTCTTTTTTCACAATAATAATTTTTTTTAAGTCTGATGAAATTATGGGATCGTAAACACGACTCTTGTAATCGAAACCTGTGTAACCAATCACATTAAAAGCGGTAATAAACATATATTTTGCTTTATAAAACTATTGAGCACTTTCCTCGTTTTTTTTTACCATTTAGCAGTTACTTATTATGCATATATATATATATATATATATATATATATATATATATATATATATATATATATATACTGCATTAACAAGACCAGGACTTCAAAAAAGGAATTGATAGCAACAGAAAGTGTATTTCATTGTAAGTTACAATTGTTTCTATACCAGTTCGACAATTTGAAGCATTATGACGTTTGAAAATTTTCACATAACCAGCATTTCTCCAGATTCTTGAATAAAAAACACTCTTGATAATAGAACATTGATTATAGAAAAATCCCTTAATGGAAATGAAGCATGCGAAAAAACATCTACCCTGGAAGCATCTTCCGTGAAAAGCCGATTTAAATATTATATTACATATATATATAACAAAATATTGAAAATGAATATGTCATCGACTTAAATTGCATTTTAACCTCAAACAAGTCGCAGTGCCATTTTGGTGTAGTCGCTACTATGGGGGAGATAATTTGCAGTGAGACTATGTAGGAAACTGACCAGCAATAAGTGTGTTTACATTAAATTTGAACTTCTGCATGTCTGTACAGCCAGGGAAGGAAGAATTAAGAAGGCAATTCTTTATCATTGTAATCCAAGAGGAGAAACTATTATCGTAGACAGTTTTCTTGAATCTAGGAATCTCTAATGTGTAATCAATTACAAGTATCCATGCCTCTTGGAAGCATAGATATTTGTGTTTGAGGAGCCAACGTTAACTTTCAACTCGAATCTCTTTTACCATCGGTTATCATCACGTTAAGCACTGATGTTTTCGCAAGCATTAAACAATCCAGTCTCTATGTACAAAAGAATTGTTAATATATATTAAAACTAAAAATATAGGTGCGCCAAGATGTAACGTTTCTCTAAAACTCTTTAAGGTTAGAACGCCAGCAACCTTCACGTGGTCGCTGTTTTTGTAACTGGTATTTTTAAGACAGATTTTTAAATAGAAATATATTCAGGAAACGAATGCCAACAAAATCATCATTAATGACGCTCCACAAAAAAACTATGATGATCATCATGTTTATTATCACAATTACCCTCGTCAGCAACAACAATCTGACTTGTATGAGATAGCATATTTATTAAAGAAAAACAAAATAAAAACACCTTTCTGAGTCATTGCACTCATTGTTGTGTTTTTCCCTGATTTAGTGTAAAAGAAATTGCACTAAACTAGATTGGACATATTCTTAATTTACGGACCCACCTTTAAACCCACAATCCAAATTCTTGCAATGCAGAGCTAATCCCTCTTTTGCTTAATTGAAAAAAAAAAGAAACATGAATCTTACACCCGATATATAACGGTCGTAGGTTCTAAGGATAGAAACGTTTCGCCAATAACACTCAAGATGAGAATAATACAAAAACACTGTGCTCTTTGCAAATGCATATGTGCATAAATTAAACTGAAAGTTTATATTTTAATTCAAAGCAACTTTATTATGCGTATTATTCATGAAAACGTGAAAGCATTTTGTTATCAAAACGTAATAATAATTATTATTTGTGATGATATTATTAAGTAGTAATGGGACGATACCAGTATTTTTCCGATTCATATACGATTGCCGATTCCGTACTAAATTTCCAATTCCGATAGTATTACCGATGCCTATTTCGATTCTTTAAAAATCTATAAATATTTAACTACAGGGTTGCTATTTTTTTCTCGATTACTGTAAAAGCACACGTAAAATCTGAAGATATTTTCCTAAACGTAACAATACACATGTAGGAGGTAACCTGTCGATTGTAGTTTAATTGGTAGTTTTAAATCGATAAATATTTATTTTGACATTTCTACCATCAGTTGAAAATCTTGCTTTAACCAAAATCAGTTTTAAAAAGACAACAAAAATATTATGAATATACAGATATTCCGATTTTTTCGATTCACAATTTAAATTCTGAATAATCGTACCAACACTAATATTATAATCAACAAACTATGCTTTATACATGAGAAAAATAGTAGAATCTAAATAGAAATGGAACTTAGAACATGTAAGTATATTACAAACTGAGGATCAAGTCAGTAAATAATTAAGATTAACAAACTGATTTTTCTACATGATATATATATATACGTATGTTACAGAGAGAGAGAGAGAGAGAGAGAGAGAGAGAGAGAGAGAGAGAGAGAGGGGGGTGAGTAAACGTGGAGGTAGACACGTTTACCAGAACCGAAGGTCAGCTGACCAGATTACGTATATGTGACGTGGTCAGGCAGTTTGGCTAGATCTGGGAGATTTGATTTGGGCTTGGAAGAAGACGGACGGTTTTTCCGTTGTCTCCCCCTCTTAACTAGGGAGGGGGAGACGAACGCTGACGTGTGTAGAAGAAGAACCCACACAAGCAGATTTCACTTCCACTTCTGCAGGACCTCTGGGGAAAGTGAAATAAAAACTATAAAACCATTTCATCGTCTTGGAGTGATAAATCTTCGTCAAACAGGTATCAAGTCTCCCTCCAGGATGAGAAATTTCCAGTTGGTTCAACATCGAAGAAGCAGAGGTAGGTTCTGAAAATACATGTCACACACACGATTCCCTTTATGATAATCAAACACACAACCATTTATATTAGAGACAATCATACGCACACGGAATCCTTTTTTATGTTATACACCAAACGTAAATGGTGCCTTCAATGATAACCAATATATAACATATCGGTAATTTGGAGCCGAAATTGACCAGACCACCTAGCAAGGGTGGGTTTAAAAGGAAAAAAAAGAAGAAAAAAAGGACTTCGGTTGCCACGGGGAAAAAAAAGAAAAAAAAGAGGACAAGAAAAACAATAAAATGTATGGAAAAAAAAGAAAAAGAAAGAACAGTAGAAAAAAATACAAATCAACACACACACAACGTAGGGTCCATTAAAACACTAGGCGAATTAGAAAAATAATTAAGAAAAAAAAAGAAAAAAAAGAAAAGCAATACACACGTACAACCTTTTCACGAAGAAAGAAAAGGAAGACATACAGACACACAGATGTAAAACTTTATATATAGAAAATAGCTAAAAAAAATGTTTATCGTATTAGGAATTAGCTCGTTATGAACGAAGAGAAATATCACTTAATGTCAAAATTAGAAGGGAAAAACAAAGAATGGCCTTATACTGTAAATTTTTAACAACAGCCAGTGAGAAAACCAGAAAGAAGAAAAAAAAAAGAAATAGAACATATGACTTTAGTAAGTGTGCGTCAGCCTTTCAGCTTACCAAAAGATAAACATGTCAATCACAAATATGTGTTATGAATGTTTCGTTGCATTTTTAAACTGTGAACTAAGTGTAACTTTTAATGAAAAACAATATGTACTTTTGATGAAAACAATGGATAGGTTCTTAAATGTGATTTTTTTTCCTTTTTCACAAATTGTATAATTTTTTTTTCTTAGGAATTTTTTTTTCTGACATGGACAATTTTAGTTCCATCGAGTGTTAGGATTGTCTGATTTTAGAAACGACTATGTATTTTAATTGTAAATGTCTAGGTATTTTTTGTAAACGACTGTGATTTTTCTTTAATTTTGAATTCTGTGAAATGGTAAAAGATGATGCAGCCGACCTAGTTGATGACGTGGTCAAATGGGTTTCCACGAATCTGTGTTTTGTTAATTGGAATTTTGTTATTAGTAAGATGGGACTTTGTGATTGCTTATAGGATATTTTTGTATCTTTTTAATTTATTATTTTAATGTAATTGATGTGTTGGCAAACGGTATTGGCAGAATTTTCTTGTTCTTTGACATGTATTTTTTTTTCGCAGAATGGGGAGGTGGAATCTTTGCTTGCAGTGTCTATTAAAAGAATGATTAATAAGAGAAAGAACGTGTTGTTAATTAATTAATTAATAATCATAATAGTAATAATAAAATAGGGAAAAAGAGAAAGAAATAAGATTTAAACAGTGTAATAAATAATAATAAAAAAGTTTCGGAAGAGTCAAAGGTTCAGTCGGTATTAATTTTAATTTTCGAAATGTAGAATAAATGTTCTATTCGACATGAGTGATGTTTTGACCACATAAGTATGGTATAAAAAAAAGGATAAATATAGGGTTAAATAAACTATATGAAGAAATGAAAGAAAAAGTGGGGCGTGAATGGAATTTAATTTCTGTGGCAAGCATGTTAGAATTTTGGAGAGGTGTTGAATTACATGGGTAGTTATTACTTTCATTATTCTCGAGAAGTGATTCGAATTTTATTTTTTTTATCGTGATTTCTATTGATTTCGAGTAGAATCAACATGGAGCAACTTTGAGTACTTCATGTGTGAAAATCCGATGTTTTCCGTGAAGCTATGTGTCTTAAAGGCAGGTTGCGCTTACCGACTTTGGAAAAAAAAAGTTTTTTCTGACATAGCAGTAAACGGAATGTATTCTGTCCAGCGTGAGCGGATCTAGTTGTAATCAACTTCAGAGAGCAAATGAAATGCCCTCTGACATGGTGTAAGGGGCAGAGGGGGTTCAACGGCTGACGTGGCCATTATGTGACGAATCGCTCAAGAGAAGATGAATGAAATATGTATACAAGTACTGAGGAAAATAGAAGGCTACCCACCATATGGAATGTTAAGAGGTTTTTTGTTTCCCACAAAATACTAGTAATAAGAGTAGGCTAATGATGAATAGGATAAGGCTTGGGATGGAAAATTTTTTTGTGTGCTACCTATGGGAAGAAAAGCTGATCTGTAAAGCCAAGGACGATGATAGTCCGTTTTGAAGAGGCAGATGGACCTCGATTTTATTATTCGGTTGATTGCCGAGAATTTATCGATCACGCGTAGTGTCGACGGGAGTAAAGGATGCTCCTGAAATTCTGATTTAAATTATGAAGATACCATGGGGTCACAGGAAGTTGTTGACCTTCGAGGGCGCAAGGATTAGCGCCACATGGTATTATTTGTTGATATTATTTTACTTAGTATATTGAAGAAAGGTATGACAGTTTTCTTTGCCAGTGGGGTGAGCATATATATCCCATTCTTAGTAAATGTGGGAAGTAGAAAATGTATGCCTTCGCCATACATTTTGATAAAAAGGGGGGAAGGAATGTTACAGAGAGAGAAAGAGAGAGAGACAGACAGACAGAGGTGAGTAAACGTGGAGGTAGACACGTTTACCAGAACCGAAGTTCAGCTGACCAGATTACGTATATGTGACGTGGTCAGGCAGGTTGCTTAGATCTGGGAGATTTGATTTTATATATACGTCCTTGGACATGGATCTTATTTAATAACTTTATTAGGGGCCAAAAAAATAAAGGTTAAGGGGTCATGATAGGGGTCAAAGTAAACAAAAAATTACCGCTTCGATCTCTACCAAATTACTTAGACAATTTCAGGTTTAAACATTTTAAATTTGACATTAAGGTAATTCAGAGATAGGGTAAGCTTTTTCATCGGTTTGGGTCGAAAATTTGAGTTACCAATATATCAATGTATGCATGTATGTATGTATGTATGTATGTATGTATGTATGTTTGCATGTCTACCTAAATTTGTCGACACAGGAGATGGATATTTAGAAGATCAATATCGTTTTAAAGTTCGACCTTTCAGACGACAAATATCGCAAAATTGGCTAAAAACATTAATATCTTCACCTTACACTAGGCATTTTTCAACAGGGGATGTGGCTTTTTTCACCGATACTTTCGAAAGTCATCCTCTCCTTTCGATTGTCTAGCCTTAATTAAAACCTTCGTCACTTCTGGTTTGGCGGTGGTCGTAACAGCAAAGACGTCACGTTTTATTCGCATTCTTTCCCTCCTTTGCGGTACGGGTTCAAGCCTGCCTTCCTACTACCACTTTTTTTCTGCTCAACATACACTTCCATACACCCGGGGCAACGCCGGGCACCCAGCTATATATATATATATATACATATATATACATATATATATATATATATATATATGTGTGTGTGTGTGTGTGGCTGTGGACATTATATATATATATATATATATTGTTTACAGAAAGTTCAAAGATGAGACAAATTATTAGTACCGTCGATTCCATCCCCGATTATTAAGACCGCTTTAGATATTCATATCCTCCTCTCGTCAACCAATACTCATCTCTTTCCTTGAAGACAACCACTCTGGCAACGGAGAAAACGTCTCGCACACAAGAAATTCTATCAACAAACACAGATCAAGCAATATATATATATATATAAATGTATATATATATATATATGTGTGTGTGTGTGTGTGTGTGAAGTCTACATATTAAAATGTTTTGTTGCATCATTGAAATAAACGATTTTTAAAACGAATGATAAAATGAAGAATGACTGTTTTGGTTGTGTCGTGAATTTTATACAAGGAAATTGTAATGATCTCAAATTAGGTTATTGTTTCCAATTTGAAGTCTGAGAAGCGCTACGTGAAATTGAAGATTAAATGTCCTGAGCAGGAATCGATGATTCTTTGTTAGATATATAATTAAACACTGTAAAATAAACATTATTCAATGCATTAACTTTTGATATATCCATTTTGTTTACAGTTAAACTAACAGCAAGATAATACGGATTTCATTCCCTCTTTCTCCCCTTGCGCAAAGTATATACATACATACATACATACATATATACATACATGCATATATTAAAAAGTTTGACTCATGTTAAGATAACCTACATCTAAAATGTTAAGTATTTAGACCCGAAATTGGGCGAGGAATTTGGTAGAGTCTACAAAGGTCAAATCTTTCAACTTTGAGCTCTTAGCGGTAAAATATTTATCTAAAAACTGACTGAAAAAATTGCTGCATGGCTGCATAACATTTACGTAAAATTTTAGATCCAAAATGTTTAGATCCAACATTGGTTGAATCGTTTTCTAGAGACTGCAGTTTTTTTTTAACTTTGACTACTTTGTAGCCAAATTTTCTGTGAAAAGTCGATTAAAAGCATGCTCTCTGTCTGAATACATTTTATGTAAAATTTCAAATGCATAGACCTAACATTGACTGAGAGGTCATTTTTTTATCTTTGATCCAAATATAAACATCTTAACTTGAATTGTTTTGAGCTACAATTAAATTGAAATGTTTGGCCAATGTCCAAGTAACCAACATCTAAAATTTCAAGTGTTTTAATCCAATATTAGCGAAGGAGTTGGGTAGAGTTATCAAAGGTCAATTGTTGAACTTTGTTTCCTGTACAGCCAAATTTCTTGTCAAAAATCAATTAAAAAGATTGTCCTAAATGTCAACACCCTTATTCATAGTTTTCAGTCTGTAGAGTGACAATTAACAGGCTAATTTAATACTAGACAACCCGTTACCCTTTGGGTTAGTATGTTATATTAGCTATGGAATTCATGTATGAGCGTGACACTTGTGACGTAAAGAAAATAGGTTTGTTTTTTGACACAACAGAAACATTTCTATGAAAGTATATTAAAATGAAAAATCACGGAGGGATCACTCAAACATGAGAAAAAATCCTCCCGATTCGTGTAAAGTTACCTATTTTTCCGAATAATAGCTCAAAAATCGAAAATTAAACATGATTTTCCTACGAATAGAACGCTGACGAGAGTCATTTAGCGGTAAACACGCACATGAACCTACTGATGAGAAATATAAGAATGAAAAACCCATATTGGAATCCTTCAACCAAGGTAGAGAAACTTAAAATCTAAAAAAAAATAATTAATAAAACCTGAAGGAAAAAATAAAACCTAAATAAATCAAATAAAATAAAACTAATATTAAAACAGATTAGTAAATGTGACAACAAATTCACCGTTCTCACACAACTATTTTTTATCTAGAAATGAAAACAAAAATAAAAAAGAAGGAAGGAAAAGGGACGGATAGAGTAGTAGTAGTAGTAGTAGTAGTAGTAGTATTAGTAGTAGTAGTAGTAGTAGTAGTAGTAGTAGTAGTAGTAGTAGTAGAAGGTGTCTTGGCTTTATTACAATTGGTCTTATGTTTGTCAACGGTAAAATTTGTTTAGTTGTAAGAAAATAGCGACAGTATAGTTGTAATAAAGAATAGTTGCAAAACACCCCTACTCTTCCCATGTTAAATAATACTTTCGAAATAATAACGCTAATATTTCAGTGCGCAGGTCCAAATCTGCAAAAGAATCTATTTGAGTTTATTTGTTTACGTTGATATTGGTTAATGTTTATGCGCGCATGCGCAACCGGATCTCGTAAACCGGAAAGTTGATTACACTACTCGTTACAAGGTCATTTGAGTTTTATATTCATATAGATCGAAATGTACAGACATAGAAAAACAGACCCAGAGACAATTTACCTTACATATCCTAGCAGTTAAGCGCGTCTTTTCCATTCATAACTTGCCTTCCGTGTGAATACAGTTTATGTAAGATTTCAAATGTTAAGACCAAAAATTGTATGAGCAATTTTATAGACACCGCTCGGGTAATTATTTTAGAACTTGGACCCCAATTTTGAACCCTTAACATTTATTATTTCGGTTTCAAATAAAAATAAAAATGTTCTACGCATGTCCAACTTACCCACGTCATATTTCAAGTATTAACACTCACAATTAACGAAAAATTTTGTAGAAACTGCAGAGGTCAACTCGCTTAACTTTGTCGTTTTGGCAGCCAGATATTCGTCTAAAATCTGATTAAAATAAATGCCGCAGGTCTGAATACCCGTTCTGCATCAATTTTAAATGTTTAAGTCCAAAATTGGCTGTGTAGATGGTTATCATCACAAAGATAAAACCTGATGAACTTTGACCCCTTGGTAGCTGAAATATCCGACCCAAACGGATTAAAAGGGTTGCCCTAACAATTTCAAATGTTTAGACCATAAATTGGCAGAGGTCAAATTTTTCCTTACTTTGACTCAAATGTTTACTCCTTACCATTTGTTTTATGGGGCTCAAATCAAGTTAAACAGTTTATCCCATGTCCAAGTAACCTACATTTAAAATTTCAAGGTTTTAGACTCAAAATTGGTCGAGGAGTCTTGTAGAGGATTCAAAGTACCAGTCGTTGAACTTTAATCCTACAACAACCAAATCTCTGGCCAAAAACCGATTAAAAAGTTTTCCCCAGATTTCAATACGTCTTATGTAAAATCTCCAGTCTCTAGACTGAAAATTGACAGAGTTATTTGGAAGGGAAATGTACAAATACCGACACCACAACATAGTGCTACTTATATATAAAGACTAGCATTTCATTTGGAGGTGTATGTTGACTCCCCGCCCCCAAAACGGCCAATTTTAAAAAATTTGACTCCTTATATGACCTCTTAACTTTTATTGTTTGATGCTCAGTTGGATCCATATCCAAGGAATCTATATCTAAAATGTCAAGTGTTTAGACCGAAAATTGGCGGAAGAGTTGGTAGAGATCTCAAAGGTAAATTCGTTGAACTTTGACCACGATACAAGCAAATTTCTGGCAGAAAACGAGTGGCAAAGATTTTCTCAAATCTCAGTACCCTGTATATAAAATTCTGAGTCTGTAGACTTAAAATTGACAGATTTATTGCGTAGGAAAATGTACAGAGACACAGAGACACAGAGATACACACACATACGCGTTCACTTTTATATATATATATACTAGCAGTTCAGCCGGCGTTGTCCGGTGTTGCGCGGCGTTGTCCGGGTTTTTGTAGGTGTATGTTGAGCAACAAAAAAAGTGGTAGTAGAAAGGCAGGCTCGAACCCGTACCGCAAAGGAGGAAAAGAACGGGGAAAAAAACGCTGAAGTCTTTGCTGTTACGACCACCGCCAAACCGGAAGTGACGTAGGTTTAAATAAAGGTTAGGCAATAAAAAAGAGAGGATGGCTTTCGAAAATATCGGTGAGAAAACCAACTCCCCACTGTAGAAAGTGCCTATCTGAAGGTTAAGATATAAATGATTTTAGCCGATTTTTCGATATTTGTCGTATGAAAGGTCGCACTTCAAAACAATACTGATCTTGTAAAAATCCGTCGCCTCTGTCGAAAGTTTTAGGCAGACATGCAAATACACACACACATATATATATATATACATACATACATACATACATTTATGTATTAGTAACAAAAATTTTCGACCGAACCGATGAAAAAGCTTGCCCTATCTCTGAATAACCTTTATGTCAAATTAAAAATGTTTAGACCTGAAATTGTCTAAGTAATTTTGTAGAGACCGCCGAAGTCAATTATTTTTTTTTAATTTGACCCCTATTATGACCCCAAAACATTTCTTTTTTTGGCTCAAATAAAATTATTAAGTTAGATCCATGTCCAAGGAACCTATATCTAAAATTTCAAGTGGTTACACCCAAAATTGTAGGAGGAGTTTAGTAGAGTTCTCAAAGCTCAAATCGTTGAACTTTGACCCCGTAAAAGCCATATTTCTGTCCGAAAAGGAATTGCAAATATTCTCCCCAATCTCAGTTCCTTGTATCTCAAATTTCGAGTCTATAGATTTAAAATTGACAGAGTTATTGCGTAGGGAAATGTTCACACACAGACTCAGACCTTCATATACATAGACCCACAGATACACAGCCACGTTCACTTTATATATATATATATATATATATATATATATATATATATATATATATATATATATACTCTTACATAAACGTCACCTAGGGATCTCTACTGTAAAGGGTGGGACAGTTACTTGTGCTTGTAGTTCGTCAAACATTCACCATTAAAGTATTTATAGAACAGGAATCGACATTTCGTCAGTGGGACAGATGCTATCAGGTTGGCGACTCTCTTTTGAACCCTGTCCAGAAGTGAGAGACAAGCAGCAGGTGTACAAGCCCAAATGTGACAAAAGTGCTTCATACATAGGCGAATGGTGGCCTTATAGAGGTACAGGATACTTTCAAGCGTAAGTAATTTTCTAGTACGGCAGAGAGAGCCCACTTCTTTGCAGCAGCCTTGGCAATGCTCTCAATATATCTATTCCAGTTCATGTCTCCTGTAGACGTAAGGTCGAGGAGTTTAAAGATGTGCTTTCAGGTAAGGTGTTCTTGGCCGTTGTTATAGGTGGTAGAGAGGGTTTCATGAAGTTATTGAAGGAGACAAACTTAGTCTTGGCAGCATTGAATGCGACCATCTATTTTTATCCCAATTTCACTAGAGATTGGAGGTCATCCGCAAGTGTCTCTGCCATGTCCTTCGATATGTGTTCATTTGTTTTCCCCTCATGCCTGTTATAGAGAATGGTGACATCGGCAAATATACCCATCTCCGAAACAATTTTACCAAGGAGGTCATTTATGAATATCAGGAATAATAAACACCCAAGGATAGACCCCTTAGGTACTCACGCATTTATATCATATTGTTTAGATATACGACCTTCGAGGACAAATTGGGTTTTTCTCTTACTTAAGAAGGATTTAATTACATTTCTTGTATTCTTCCAGTGATACCATATGATATAATTTTTCTTAGAAGACCATCGTGCCATACCCTGTCAAAAGCGTTAGATATATCAAGAGCTACCGCTCTACCTTCCCCTGTTTTGTCCAGTGAACGGTACATACGTTCAAAGACTACAGTTAAGATATCTGCTGTTGAACGGGCTTGCCTAAATCCATATTCTTTATCGGTCAGAAGTTTAGCAGCTCTTAGGTGTTGGACTAGGGCTTGATTTACTAAGGACTCAAATATTTTGGCGAAAAGCGGGAGGAGGACGATGTGGCGATCATTTAGTGGGTCGGTTCTGTCACCAGTATTCTTGAAGACTGGTACCACAGAAGCAGTTTTCCAGCAGTCGGGATGAGAAGGACTTTTTTAAAGGGGAATATTTTACGTTGCCCGGCCAAAGGAAATTATAAAATCTCTACAAATCATTTTCAAAAATCAAGAAATCCGATCTTAAAAATAGTATTTCTCAATCATAGATAAAAAAGAAGTTTTACGGAAAAGATTTTACGTTACACCGACTAAAGAAAATTATAAAATTCCAGCGAATCATTTTTTTTCTAAAAGAAATATATTGTCATGTGGAGATATAACTCAGATGTAATGCAGTCGACAACAGATCGAATGATCACCTGTTCAATCTCGGGAGTACCTCACCATTTTATCTTATGAATGATTTCAATTTACGGTCAAAAAAAGAAGGGGCACAATTTAAAATCGCCGTAAATCGTTTCTACGTTTGCATATTTTTAAAGTAAAATTAATAAGAAGTAACTTTTCTAGGGTTAATCGTCAAGCCTAATATCAGCTGACGTGATATTGTAAACAAATACAGACGAAATTTTATGAACGGCGTCATCATTATTATTTGTATTCTTTTATTTCTATTTCTAGCGAACTAGTCTACCGGTCAAATTCTTCCTCGTAATATATAATAATCAATAAAGGATTTATTCTATAATGATAGATACGCAATCTGTATAAAAATATGGTTAAGCGTATTATACGACCGAGAAACGCCAGATGTCCAACTAGTAGTGTATATATATATATATATATATATATATATATATATATATATATATATATAGAGAGAGAGAGAGAGAGAGAGAGATAGGTATATGCGATGCCTCCGTTCAGTCTCAAAAGACAAAGGATACCCCTGTAGGGGCAGTTGCGTTTAATCGTGAGGCAAGAGTTGCTCAATCCCAAACACACCTCTCCTGAATCGGCACTTTCTGAGTCCAGTGGCATGGAAAAGTCCTAGACGACTGGAAACAATGCCGAGATAAGCGGAGAGCACATACATCACCTGGAAGTCCCCAATGGTCACCCATTTAGTACTCATCAGGTTCAACGTTGCTTAACTTCGGTGATCCAGCGGGAACCGGTGCGTCAACATGATTATGCCGTAGACATACATAATTTAGATTTTGCGTTATATTGAATCGTCGTTTTATTGTGAATTGCATGCCATCTTTTAGAATCATCACTATGTGTTATTTGCTGGAACTGTTTTATCTCAATGGCTTATTAATACAAAGCTATTAGTTAAATGAGTGTAAACACTTTAGAAAAAAAAACAGATTATTATTTATTACTATTTATTGAATTTTAGTCAATAAAAGGCCGATCGGGATTAAATGTATCATTTTTTAGGCTACTGATATTAAATGATCCAATTTGCATTCTTTTTGTGAAAATAATAATGGTAACATGAATATGTTTCTAATGGTTCATTAAGAGAAATTCGTTTATGTGACATGCTGAAAGTATGCTTGAATTATACTCGAACTATAACAAAAAGTAATACACAGTTGTGCTTAAAACTACAAAAGTTGAACGGACTTAAAAGTAACGGACTTTTTTTTTAATCATTCGGTAAAAGAAATGGCGTATTATCTATATAGTAATACGATAGCCTGTGTTCTTTTGTATGCCACGCTTAAATTGGGATAGTTTCATTGTTATGTTCTTCCATTTCTTGTCATAAATTTTACCAAGAATTCTTCATAAGTTTTGGTTTCGGTTTCGATTTAGCTTTTGGTACTTTAATCATCTTTTAATAAATAATTTTATCCAGAATTCTTCATAAGTTCTGGTTTCGTTTTTGATTATGGCTGGAGGAACTCAAGTTGTATATCTATACATATATTTTTTCATAAGCTTTTTTTTTTCGGTTTCGATTCAAGCTACTACACCCAAATCATATGGATAATTTTTTTATTCTTAAATTCGAAACTTTATAAGATATAAAACTCAATAGAACATTAACGCTATAATGATGTATACGAAATCTGCAAGAATTAAAATGTCAGATTTTAGCTTACTATACGACCGGACTTTGCCGGGCGTTTGTGCTAGCTTGTATAAATACTATTGCAGTTTTTAAAGCTACAATAATATCAGCGCGTCTTCATTTACACTTAAGATCTGCAGAATGTAAACATTAATATATTGCATTAATGAGTCCACTGTGGAATTTCCACAGGCCCCGCTAGTGAAATATTATACTGTTTTATTTTGATTATTTTCTTATCATTATTTAGTTATGATTAAGGCTATGACAACAGCTAATTTTTAAATTGTTTTGACTCTTGAGTGTGTATGCGTTGATATCTATATGCTTTAATAAACAGTGATATGTTTCTCAGTTGATTAACTGTCTCTAACTGGATTCTAACAGGATTCAAAACAATGAAAAGAATATTCTGTTGTCATAGGCCTAGTTATGATTCAATAAATACCAACCAAGTGAAAGGTCTTAAATTTATTGCAAATGTCTGAATATCTAGTTGTATATATAAAACATGTCTGTACATTTTATGCATATTCGCCATCATGCGTCAGTTCCAGGTGTTAGGGGGGGCGTTTTATTCAATACCGTTTCAGAATTTAAGAAATTAAGTCCTATAATTTCAAAGATATAGCTGGAAATTATGATGCAAGAATGTGAGATCACGTGACATAATGCAATAAATCATTCTGCAATTGCTTCAATGAAATGCCCTCCTTGGAATATAGTTGAAATCGAACGGAAAATGTCGTGCGTTTCTGAAAGTGAAGTAAATGGCACGAACGAAATAGAATTTTGCGAAGTTAACGACGGGTTAACTCCTTTAAGCGCTCAGTCGTAAAGGCGATTAGCACATATGATTGGATTAGAGTCGGAATTAAAGTGGACTTTAGTTTCGGCAAACGGAGATCGAATATAGTTAATATTTATTTAGTTATTTTTTGTGACCACTAAGGTTCCGAAAGATAGGCAAAACTCGGTATATTAGTAGAACCCAGATATACTGAAAATAAAAGCAAACGTAATCAGCCACAGTGTGGTTAAACGTCTGTCTGGGTGTTAAGTGTGTATAAATTGTGCATAGCTTTAACATACATATTGAGCGGGTCTTTATGGGAAGTGGAAGAGTTCATTGTTGTTCGCAAAGTGGAAATCGCAACTATTTTACTTTTAATTACAAATTCAAGAGTTACCCTTTGACGACATATTGGCACAAAACTATAAAAAAATAACGATCTATAATATAAATCTCACCTGTCTGTTTAAATATATGTATATATGTATGTATGTATGTATGTATTTGTTTGTGTGTATGTATGTGTGTGTTTGTGTGTATGTATGCGTGTGTTTGGGTGGAGAGGGCTTCCGTAAGCCGTGGTGAAGCCAACCTTTTTAGGAGAAGCAAATCTCTGATTAAAAAAAAAAAACATACAGCGGGAGACCAATACTCGGATTAAGCTGAACTGCATTTTAACTTGTTGCTGGTTATCTTGCTCTTGCTTGTTGCTGGATTCAACATGTTGAACCGAGAGGGTGTCTTAGCTGTCGTACAAAGCTAAGATTCTGTAGCATCATCTGTGTATAGATACTCCCTCAGGCATTTGTCTATTAAAATGGCCTGTGGCGATTGAAGTAATTTTTGGGCTCATGGACTTTAAGTATCTGAGGGAGTGGCACTCGTCTGACAAGACGTTGCAATCATCATGTATGTATGGATGGATGGATGCCTAAAAATTCCGACAGAGGCAACGGATTTTCACGAGATCAGTAACTTTTATAAGCACGACCCTTCGGACGACAAATATCGAAAGATTGGCTAAAAACTATAATTACTTCACCCTACAATGGGAACTTTCTACAAGAGGGGTCGCTTTTTTCGCCGATATTTCCGAAATTCATGTCCTCTTTTCAATTGACTAGCCTAAATTCAAACCTTCGCCACTTACGGTTCGGCGATGGACGCAACGGCAAAGATCTTACGTTTCTTTTTTAAAATTTTTCATGTTCTTTTACTCCTTCGTGGTACGGGTTCGAGCCTGCATTTCTACTAACACTTTTTTCTTTCTATTTTTTATTGCTCAACGCACACTTGCAAATGTCCGGACAACGCAGGACACCCAGGGTAGATTTCTACAACTAAGAAACCTATTCAGTCTAAAAAAAAAGAACACCAGCTCCGCAGACAAAACTACTTAATTGCGCGTAGTATTATTACATTACAGTATTGTTACATGTTTAATGTTAGAAAACGTCATAATTAATTCACTAGCGGGACCTGTGTAAATTCCACAGGGAGTCACTCATATGTAATATGGTTATGGTTGCATTCTGTAGCGGTTCAGTGTTAATGGAGGCGCTCTTATATTATAGTAGCTTTTTTTGTTAAAACTGCAAAAGTAGTTATCTAAGCTATCACGAACGCCCGGCAAAGGCCGGTCGTAAAGTACGCTTAAATATGATATTTTAATGATTGCAGATTTCCTATAAATACTTATAGAGTTAATGTTCTATCGATTTTTGTATATTGAAAAGTTACTATCCCCCCAAAGTTATATATCCATATTATTTGCGTGCATTAGCATGAATCGAAACAGAAAAAAAATATATGAATATACATGGTGTCCCAAAAGAAGCTGATAGTTAAAAAAAACTTCATAACTTTCTTAATTTTTAATATTCTTTAAAAAATTTTGAAGGTTTACTAAAGTAACCCTTCCAAGATCAGCCTGAATCGTTACATAACCAAAGACCGAATATTTATCGTAGAGTCGCACTTTTGGTTGAATGAGTCAATATCAGAAACTCAAAGAGAATTTCGACGAAACTTCAACAATAAATTTCCTTACTCCCAATGCAATAAACGCTATGAGCACGGGCCTGTATGTGACCTCCCTAAATCTAGTAGACCGTGTACGGCAAGAAGCGATGAGAATCGTCAGAGATTAGCAGAGAGTGTGGCCGAAGATCCATCCATATCAGTAAGAAGGAGATCAAGTCAAATTGGGGTCTCTCGATTATCTATTCATAGAATGCTTCATGAAGAGAGCAAATTTCCATATAAAATTCAATTGGTGCAAGAGCTGCAGCCAAACGATCCGGAAAAAGGCTGGAATATGCCATACAATTCCAAGATTTAGCCAATAAGAATCTAAACTCCTGAAAACCCTCATTATGTCCGATGAGACCCATTTTAATCTTAATGGGTTCATAAATAAGCAAAATGACATGGTTTGGGGATCAGAAAATTCCTACCCAACAGCACAACGGCAATTACACCAAAAAATGTACAGTATGGCGTGGAGTAACGACGGATGAAGAATCGGACCATACTTTTTTGAAAATGAAGGAGAGAATGTAACACTGACAGGAGCTCGGTACCACCAGATGCTTGAAGATTTTGTTCGACATTGGGTACAAAACAAACCACCGATGTGGTTCCAGCATGACGGTGCAACGGCGAATACGACACGAGAAACATTAAATCTGCTCCAGGACATAATCGGCAACCGAATAATGTCTCGTGGCTGTGAAATAAATTGGCCACTCCGCTTGCCAGATCTCACATGTGCAGATTTCTTCCTTTGTGGTTACCCCAAAGAGCATGTATACGCAAACAAACACGCCGCAATAAATTCCCTTAAAAACAATATAGAGAAGAAAATTAGGGTTATATACAGGAGGAAATTAGGCCCATAAGCTCTGAAACATTAGGTAATGTGCTGGACAATGACCTGCAGAGAGCACAAGGGTGTGAAAAGTAAAATGGTGGACATTGAGCACTAACATTCTTCATAACAAAAATTAGACCTTGTGAAAAACATACCCTAGATTAAGTTGTGTAAATAAAATATAATAAGTAAACTATAATATGTTACTATATCTCACAAAGTAACGGAGAGACTCATCTACCTTTCTATGAAAATTGGTGAGCATAACTTAAATATTGAGAAAGTGATTCAAATTTAAAATACGATAACTTCTTTTAGGAACCCCCTTTATATATATATATATATATATATATATATATATATATATATATATATATATATATATATATATATATATAACGAATTCCTTTAGCCATAATCGAAACTGAAACCAAAACCTAAGAAAAATTCTGGATGAATTATTTATAAAAAGTAGATGACTTTAGTGCGATCAGCCATAATCGAAATCGAAACCTAAACGTATGAAGAATTCTTGGTAAGATTAATTTCTGACAAGAAATGGAAGTACATAAAATTTAACAACCCAGATCTAAACATGACACAAAAAATTAAACACATATCCTCGTATTTATATATAGATACGTAAATTGTTTCCATCTTTATTTATATGTAATTAATTTTATTTTGGTTTTTATGTATTAGTATAATTGTATTTAATTATTTTGAGTACAGTCGTCTGTTAGAGACGGGACTTTAAAGAAGGGTATGGAAAATTATTTTTTATAACTATAAGTCAATATATATATATATATATATATATATATATATATATATATATATATATATATATATAGTTACAAATACACTTATTATTGTCAAATATATTTAATTAATCAATATCGATGTTAAAAGCTACTTAGATAATATAGAGCCGCAGTTTTAATTAACATCGCTTCAAGTAATTTTAATACTTGTGTGCAATTATTTCGAGATTTAATTTTTCTGTAAATGGTTAATATATTCCTTATGGCGGTTGATTATTATTTTTTGTGAGCGATAATATATTAACAGACGACTTTAATAAAAATAAAGAAACAAAATTCAACCAATAAAGCAAAAAACAAACAAATTTGTTAAATATAATAAAGCAACTTAAAAAAAATACTTTTTAAAAACAGAAATTGCACCTGATGACGATCAGGTATGGAACGCGCTCGGGCAAAATGGCCGAAAAAATTACTTGGCAACCTGGTACACAACTTATCAACGGAAATGGGAAAATGCTCGACAGATCGAGAAAATTAGCAGTAAAATAAAGAAGAAATGAAATGCTGTCTTATTTCATGAGACGTGATTTGATAACGACATGATGCCAATATATATATATATAACTATATTCGATCTCCGTTTGCTGAAATTAGCTGTTTTCTGTTTTAAAATTTGTATTAAAGGTTGCGTCTAGAAACCACCCAACGCAAAGAATAAACGATTTAAAATAATGTTTATGGATATATTTCAGCAGGGAAACTCGCCCATATAACGAGTTCTTTTTTTGTTAGTTTATGTCTCATCATGGTACGGCTTGGCGGGAAAATACTGTTCTGTTTTTGTTAAACGTTTTTTGTTTACTTTTATAATCCAGGAATGCGCTAAGCGTTTGCCTTTCGAATAATGATTTGGTTTCCTGTTTTCAAAACGTTTGTAAATAGGAAATGAAATTAGAATACATATATTAAAGTACGTTTGGAAGCCATCTAACCCAAAGAATAAACAATTTATAATAATGTTTGCGTTGGGTTGCTTCTAAACGTATTTTTCATATACGTATTCTTTTTAATTTTCTTATTTACCAAATCCTTTAAAAGAACAAAGGTTAGGACGCGAATAATTTTGCGTAGCTTCTTTGTCCATATATGATTTTAAAACTTACACACACACACACACACACACACACACACACACACACACACACATATATATATATATATATATATATATATATATAATTGTTTACTATAATAATTATTAAACACCTACAGACACTAGTATTTCATTTCTTTTTCAGGAATCACCAGTGCAGCGTGTAACAATTAACGCCGGTCGA
Organism: Euprymna scolopes; assembly: GCF_053919585.1. Taxonomy (NCBI): domain Eukaryota; kingdom Metazoa; phylum Mollusca; class Cephalopoda; order Sepiida; family Sepiolidae; genus Euprymna; species Euprymna scolopes. The sequence goes on from NC_136499.1 coordinate 36,992,562, forward strand.
TAAATTCGAACCCGCCAACAGAAGCCATCTCTGACTCAATTATCAAGAACTAAATCCATTCAGCTACCGTTAACGGCGAGGAATACTGTTGAAATTTTAACATTTATTATTAAATTCCTGTCTGTGTTATCTAATCATTAAGATCTGCGAATATGAGCTAAATTTACCGACTTTATTTAAACTGAAAGTGCTAAACGATAATACACACACACACACACACACACACACACACACACACACACACACACACACATATATATATATATATATATCTGTGTGTGTGTGTTACATGCAGTATAAGTGCGATGCTCCAGAAGTAAAATATTTCATGTTTTCAACTTAAAGGTTGGCAATCTACAAAAACGACAACGATACTATAAAAATGAGCGAGGTTTTGCGCTCTAGAATCCATATTCTTTGCATCGTTACATCCATTCGCAGTGCATTTTTCGCAACGATGAACGATAGCTTTGCGTGGCCGCTCGGAACGCGCTTTACCATACAAGAGTCGTTTCAAAAGTAACGCCTCTTAATTTTTTTTTCTAAACTCGATAAATCGCATAGCTATGAAAGACGGAAGTAGTACCATATAAATGAGCAACGTGTTCTGCTTCAGAATATATTTTTTTAACAAAATTATCACGTTTGCCAGACTGTTAATTGCACACACATACTTCTAACGCAGAATAAGGCCAGGGATTTATTTCCTAGAGTCTTACACTGCCTTGATCCTCAACAGAGAAATGAAAATATTAAGTCATCAATGCATAAGTTCAGTCGTCAAACTAATACAATTAGCCATTCTCACTGATCTATTCTGGCAAAATATAGGCAGATACATGAATTTTGGAACCATTTAGCGTATATATTTTGAAGGGTTCCAATGAAAAACAGTTGAAAACATTTTAAGGACTTACCCCTTGTACGAAATTGTGTCAATAGTTTTATATTCTCAACTGACTCAACTCAATAATTTTCGGGATTTGGTATAAATATACTATATATATTAAAATACATCCTTAAATAACATGTGCATTTAACAGAATTATCTCTTATATAATAATCTCTTATATAATATTTTGAATACAGAAATTGACCTTTTGGACCCAACGCTGTAAGTTTTCAACAACAAATGTCACATACAAATGAATTATGTTTAGACTTTGTATTCACTGCCTTACGTAACATTAGAATGATTTTATGCACATTTTGTTGCTATAATAAAATCCTACATTTCTTCCTCAGGGCAACATCATCACAATCGCAACAATCTTTAAAAAAGTGTAGTTCTTATTTTTCCTTCGAAACAACAAATCATCCTACCGCCCCTTCTCATCGCTGGGAGGATTTCTGCATTTTCGAATGATATGGAATTTCACATTTTTTAAATGGATTATATACTCATAGAAATACCATGATCTTTACATTTCTCAATTCAAAAATAATAAATTCTTCCTTCTCAGTTTCTACAAAATATGATTGACTGATAGCTGGCAATTCGTTCGTACCAGAATCCAAATCTTCTTTCAGAACGAAACGCTCCAGAAATTTTCAAATATGGCGTCACTCTCTACAAGAGGACTATCGTTTTAAATAAAATATTCCAAATACAAACAGAATAACCAACTTTGACACATCGAAACATATTCATAAGGCAATAATTCTTTTATTAACATACTAGCTGGGCTACCCGACTTTGCTCGGAACCATGTTAACAATGAGAAAATGGAAGTTGATTTTGAATATAATTGTTATTTTTTGGAGAGAGGAATTGTAAATGTGTACGTATGATTTGCTATTTCGAGCAAAAGAATATGTTACCTACCCTAGGACGGCTATTGCACATAGGAAATAATTGTACTTTCCCTAGCACAAGTAATTTACAGAATGTATATGAAATAATTTTACCTATTTGGGGCGGGTAATTTACAACATATATTTAAAATATGTACACTTACATTCGGACGTGTAATTTATATACATGTACGAAAAAATTTAACATATTCTCAACAGGTAATGTAAAACATATATGAAATAATTTCTCTTTCCATTAAGGCTGCCATGGTTTTAAGAAAATTGAAATCATTTTTAGAAGATGGATCATTAGGATTTCCAAATTAATGCATAAATAGGTTGTGTATGGTTCATGAGTTCGCAACCCTTGCTTCATCACAAATTTCAACATTACTGCGTTTCTTTCCTTCGTCACTATTGGCACTATTTTGTAAGAAAAAATATATCATTTTTGGAAGAAGTCTCAGCAGGATTTTAAAATTAATTCATAAATACATTGACAAAGTTAAGTGATTAGACAACCCTTGCTTCATTATCAAATTCTACATTACTCTGTTTCATTTTTTCACCACTAGTGACAACAACATTTTTTTTGAAAAAAGACGCTATTTTCAGAAGATTACTCAGCCGGTTCTACAAACAATAAAAAATATGTTGAGAAGCTTTGTGATTAGGCAACCATTGCTTCATTACAAAATTCCACATTAATGTGTTCTTTAGCTCCCTACTACTGACAGCATCATTTTAAGTGAAATTATATTTCTTGAACATAACTCAGCAGATTTCCCAATAATACATTACATAAATGCATTGATGCGAATGATCATTAGGCAACTTTTACTTTACCACATTTTCAATATAAATGTAGTTCTCCCCCCTTACTATCACAACCGCAACCAACACATTAGAAAAAGAAACGCTGTCATTTCCGGAACATGATTCCATAGTTATTCCATATTTTTAGAATATGACATTGTAGGAGATTTCACCATCCCAAAATGAATATTACTCTCTGCAGCCCCACCCCAAAAGTGAAGGTTTGTTTATTCAACTCCAAAGTACGTAAAAAAGCAACATAATCATGTGTCTCTCTACTCATCATTACAACTGTGACGTCATTCCAAGAAGTTAACATTGAAAATTCAGAAAAATATTGTTGATCACCTACAGAAACTGATAAATTGTCTGAGCTTATTATTTCATTACAAACAGACCAATCAATTAACTCTCACACTGCATTATTTTTGTTAATTCTTGGATATATTACTAATTTCGACAATTATTTTTCATAATTTTAACCCACAATATCACATCCGCTTACAAAAATAATAACATTGATGTATTGTCTTGGTTGATTACTTCATTACAAAATACCAATCAATCAACTCACATTTCATCACTTTTCATAATTCCTGGATATGTTACTAAGTTCGACAATCATTTTTCATAATTTTAATCGACATTATCGCCCAGCGAACTTACGAAAATAATTACTTTGATATATTATCTATGTTGTTTATTTCATTACAAACACACCAATCGATTTATTCTTCATAATTCTTGGATGTGTTACTTATTTCGACAATCATTTTTATTCGTAATAAACGTTATCGCCTACACCTTACTAAAATAATAACTTGTCTGTACCGATTATTTCATTAAAAACCATTAATCCATGAATTCACATGTCATCATTTTTAATAATTCTTGGATATGTTAATAAGTTCGACAATCATTTTTCATAATTTTAACCCACATTCTAGCCATCCTTTACGAAAATCACAACTTTGATATATTCTCGAGACCGATTAGTTCATTACAAACACACCAATCAGTTAACTAACATTTCACCATTTTTCATAATTCTTGGATATGTTACTAATTTCGGTAATTATTTTTTATAATTTTAACATACATTATTGCTTTACCCTTTACGAACAAATAACTTTGATACATTGTCTGGGGCGATTATTTTATTACAAACACACCAATCAATAAAATAACCCTTTTATGATTTTTCATAATTCCTGGATATGTTACTAAGTTTGACAATCATTTTTCATTATTTTAACCTACATTGTCACCCACCTTAAAAATAATAATTTTGATTTATTGCCTTAGTTATTTATTTCATTAAAAACCACATCAATCGAGTTATTCACAATTCATTTTTCATGATTCTTGGATATGTTACTAATTTCGACAAACATTTTTCATAATATTTCCCCGCATTATCGCAACCCCCCTTACGAAAATAATAAATTTGATATATTGTCTGGGTCGATTATTCAATTTAACAAATACCAATCAATTAACTCACATTTCATCATTTTTCATAATTATTGGATATGTTACTAATATCGACTATCATTGTTTATAATTGTAACCAACATAATGCCCCCATCCTTGCGAAAATGATAACTCTGATATTTTGTCTAGGTTTATTATTTCATTACAAATATACCAATTGATTAATTCACATTCCATCATTTTTCATAATTCTTGGATATGTTAATAATTTCGACAATCGTTTTTTTTATAAATTTAACCCACATTTAGCCCCCTGCTTACGAAATTGATAATGTTGATATATTGTCTGGGTCGATTATTTCATTAAAAACACCAAGCAATTAACTCACATTTCATCATTTTTCATAATTCTTGGATATGTTACTAATTTAGACAATCATTTTTCATAATTATAACCCACATTATTCCCCCCCCCCTTACGAAAATAATAACTATGTAATAATGGTTGTTAAATATGTACAAGTCATGTTTAAATCGTAAACTGTTTCAACCATTTCCGGCACTGACTTCTTATCCCTCACCACACTGTTATAAATAAACATTAAATAAATTAATGTTTAAAATGTAAAATGTCGCAACTATTACCGGGACGGACTCTGTAACCCCTGTTAAAAATATGGATGAAATATAGTAATGTTTAACTCGTAAACGTTTTTTTAGCAATTTCCTATACTGATTTCATATCCCCCACCTCACTGTTTAAAAACATACATGAAATAATGTAATGTCTAAATCGTAGACTGATTCAGCTTTTAATATTAGATAGTAATTGTGAGATCGTAAATTGCTTCATCCGTTTCCGGGCCTGACTTCGTATTCCCACTTCTTTTAAAAAGATATATGAAATAAAGTATTTTTGAGATCATAAACTGCTGCTTCAGCCATTACCGGGACTTACTCCATATACCCCTGCCCACCTCTTAAAATATATGCTGTGTCGGTTATTTTGTATTTTTTATCTTTCGAGGAGGTAATGCCTGGTAGAAAACTATATTACCCTTACTTGGCGTTTTTGCTCAGATCAAAGTGTAGTATCTGTTCTGACGCAGCATTTCAGCGAAATTATCTACTGGCCCCCTCTCCATAAACAGAAAAAGTGGTTGTAATGTTTGGGAGAATAAATAGGCACTAATTCACCACACCCCAACCTCACCTAAGTAAAGAAGGTTTGGTAACCCCTGGCAGGTTTCAGAGTACTTTTAAAGCAATATAATCGTACTTGTCTCCCCATTATCAACACATGACATTACTTCCGGAAAATAGCATAGCAGTTTTTCGAAATACATGATTTCATTATAAATTGTTTGTATTATTAAATATGCGTACGACACTGTAGAAGTACCTAATTTAGAATTCAGGCTAAGCACCCTATTTGAAATTCATACTACTCCAAAAATATATATTTCAAAGTGCAGTTAGCGATTAGGCAACACTCGCTTTACAATAAACTAATCAAGAAATTGGATTGAGAAAAACAAAATCAAGATAATACATGTCAGTTTCTTATTTAATAAATTGTTAGGTGAAAGTACAGAATAGCTAAAATAATACCTCCACCTCCCCATATTAAGAATTGATTTTTAAATAATAACGTTATTATTTCAGCACTGTCCGTATTTCGTGTGTCATGCCCCCTTCTCCGTCTTAGAATAATGTATGATTTAAGTAAATATGAGATCGTAAAAAATATTTATAGGTTTGTTTTCATATTTAAAAATTTCAAACCGCGAATAAAATGTACGTATGATTTCGTTTTCTTTATATATATATATACGAAAACATAAAAGATAAGTTGGTGTCATTAGTTAGAATTGAAATTAAAAGGAACCGAGTTTTCCAGCCTGAGAAAAAAACAAACAAAAAAAAACGAAAGTACACGCGTGCGCATACAAAACAAAATGTCAGCTAATGTATAATGAACATTTTAGTTGTAAATTTGCCGATTCTGTATGCGATATACATGCATGTAAGCAAATATATTATTCGCTATAAACCACCATTGCTGCATGAATATTATTTCCTGAGAATGTCAGTGCTATGTGAGCAGTAGTTTAGTAGTTTACCTGTTAGATATTTACACACATACATACGTCTACTGTTTTATTTATATGGATTAGCATAAGCAATGTCTTGTATTGAGAGTTTCTGATTAGTATGCAAATCGAAAAATCTCGCGAGAGCTTCGCGCTTAATAGGAAATTTACTCTCAGTTATACATTCAGATGATTAACCAATAAGCCACATACCACGTTCGTTAGATGCAGGATGTTTACGATTGACTATTTCAGTCATTTTCGAAAATGGAAAATATAATATGGATTTGTCATATATGTATATATATATATATATATATATATATATATATATATATATATATATATATATATATATATATATATATATATGCCATTTATTTTTAATTAATGAAATTTGTAACTCAGTCCACACAAAATTATGAGATATACTTTAAAATCATCCATATAAGAGGTAGCTAAAAAGATCAAAGTTTGGGTTTAAAATCATATTTTGACTGTTGCGTGTCGGGGTTGGGCAGTTATATATGTCTTTTTTCTTCCAAAATTAAATATTTAATTTTGAAGAAATATTTGACATTAAATAATCAATTCATAATTAATGATGTCATGTTTTAAGTTACGAATTTATCATATTTTTTACTAGAATAAATTAGCAATTACTCGTTTTACTTTTCCATGTTTAAATCTGAACAATATTACTTTTCATGCTCGCATTTTTCTATGTCATCCATGATTTTTCCAGCTTTTACTTTAAAATAAAATTCTCTCTCTCTCTCACACTCTCTCTCACTCTCTCTGTTTCACTTGTTACCTCGACTAGCGACAATACAGTTGAGCGACAGATCGAGACAGTGGAGAATTATTAGCGGGAGTTTCTTGAGGTAGTTGAACAGATTTGGTTTCTATAGTAATCAACAACCACTAAAAGAAAATAACGTATATACGTTCCTTAAATATTCTGAGAATTTTTAATACAGTAATTTTATTTTAACTTTTGTTTTTCATAGACGAAAATTTTATTTTATTTTTCAGTATATAGCTGAGAAAGTCCCCTATGAACTGTTAAATTTGCTTGAACTTTGGTTGCAAAACGAGTGAGCGGTGAAACTTTAAAGCAGTCGTAAATGAGTAAAACTAACGCTTAACAATACATTCAAACAGGGTAGTGATTGAATGATATATCAATTGCTCTTAGTTGAATGATAATCAACGAATGTTTCGCACTCACATATTTGATTCTCATCGAAATGGCGTAATCATCCATTTTTCAGTCAAATCGATTGCTATCCTACTTTAGTTGGGGACTAATCGATACACTTGGAGGAAGCTTTACATATTTCTCTGCAGTGACATAGACAAAAATACATCGTAGTCTACATTGTACTGTAGAGAATTTAATGTTGTTTTTAAATAAATTATTTTATATATAATGAATTTAATTTTAAAATAAAATAATCATGTTTCCTGAATCAATTGTGCTTTAAACAGAAACTTTATGTTGACTTTATATGACTGACGTTACGCGTGTGATGTTACAATAGCTTCAATTGACGTTTAAAATAGAAACAGTTCAGTCTCATCTTTCAAATGCGATTTAAGCAGGATAAATCATTCCGAACCCGCTCCTGTCATATCAAAAAACATGCTGTTAATTATATATGTCGGGATTTTCTAATCGTGTAATAATACAACTTCACAAATGCAATTTTTATGTTAGGCTGTGTAAGGTGTTTACGTTAGTCAAAATCGCTCGTCCTTCTTTTATCAGAACATTTCAGTTATTGTTTATCGATATTTTCGAAAACATTTCGAGACAAAACCTATCTAAGAACACTGCTAGGTACATAAAGTACTCCCCGTGTGAAATTTCAGTAAAATATGCTCAGCTGTTTACGAGATTATAAAGAACTCTCTCTCTCTTTCTCACACACACACACAGATGCACAAAGTTATAGTTTTATAATAGTAGAGATATCTTTATGTGAAAGTAGCAAATAAGATGGTTAGACGCGTCGATATGTGCATTTTAAGTGTACGAAAACATATATAATAACAGTAGACATATAAGTACAGAAAAACAAATAAGCGATGCGGAATTTAAGTAGCGGAATAAATTCTTGGATATTACAACGATATATGTACATATATATATATATATATATATATATATATATATATATATATATATATATATATATGTATATATATATATATATATATATATATATATATATATATATATATATACGCCAAATAACCGAAAATCGTATTAAAGACAAGGCTGATAATGGTAGCAATAAAAAGTATAGAAACTGATTTACGACTACCGGAAAATAGCTACAGTAATGAAATATTAAACTGTGTTTTCTCCTAAATGATACATCGTTGAATAATTGAGTCTACTATTTCATCCAATATAACACACCATTCATTTCTGTTCAGACAGTTTTCCATAAAATACACTGCGAAATTAGCTGACAGTTTATTTGTGAGCAGATCGAATGGAAAGGAAAGAAAATAGTTTCGATGCACCAAAAATGAAAGTCACGTGTCCGCAGGCAGATTTTCCTCTTTTACACATTGTTCATTGTCTCTTTGCACTTCTCGCTCTTCGGGCTACGATCGAAATGTAAAAGAGAACTCGGTATTAACTTGATCCATTTTATTTTTTTTCTTACACAGTGTGCCCCTTTTAGAGAACTGTGTAGACCATCTATTAATAAAACGATCTTAGGTTTTGAATTTTTCGCTAAGAGCAAAGTGCGATAATTGTTCTAATAGTAGACTCAGATTTTTAGTCATGTTTGGTAAAGTAAACGTAATATTTCTAGACTGATGAAATTCCCCTTAAAGTCTCAGTGAAGGTGCTTTTTGTCGAAATTAAAATCCACCCTTGTGTGCAGAGAGGTAAATAAGGATATTAGGCATCATGTCAGGACCATTAAATAAAGAAACCATCATAAAAGGTTATTACTGGCTTTATTCATTTATTTTTGTTTTGTTTTTTACTAATTAGGTTCAAATATGGCACCCGAAAGATTTTCGAGGAAATTTTTAATGATATGTAAGTGTTTTTTTTTCCATTCAAATATAGATAGTGTAGTCTGATTTGAAATCGTACATTGCATTAAAATTATTTACTTGTGAGGATAGACTGTGGAAATTGTATCTTGATATTTGATTTAGAAAAAGGACGAATTACTTGAATTACTAGGACCTTCCAAAATGAGTATAATTTTGTTTCTGTAAGCAGTCAGTAGTACCCTAGTCCGGATCGGAAGATAAGGCAGTTGTGGAAGCAATTCAAATTATATTTCGTGTGATAAAGTGCATTATGTTGGTGCATATTTATTCATTCAATTCTTTTGATTCATGGACATTCTGTCGTTTTAATCAATCAATAATACTTTATAACATTCTCTATTATATATTATTTATTTCCCCAAGCTATTGATCAACATATTACATTGCATATCTCAAAATATGCTTGCACAAACGGTGCATGCTTTGTATTCATTTTTTTCGGTGCACTGTTATTCATTTTCATATTTGTTGTTGTTTCGCTATGTTTCAGCCAACTCATGCTCGGGCCTTCTCCAGGTAGTTAACCGCGGCGGGATTGGAATGTTGACTTTTGTAACTATATCCCCGGTAATTGCTGCATTTTATAGTTGTTGTAGTTTTGGCTAACTTATAATCTGGTCTGGTTTTGATAGGATTGACACCGCTATCTTCAAGCACTGTTCACCTGAAACTGTACAGACGCAACGCTTTTATCTCCTGCACCATGGACTCCGCAACAAAATGAATGCATAAATTATAAAGTTTCATTTAAAAGAATTTTAAAGAATAAAAATAAACTAACATATAACGTTCACGGTATGTTTTATATTTGGCCATTTACAGGCTTAAATTTATTTCTGCTTTCAAGTAATCTGCGAATTTTACTCCGAACTGATTTGCTGGATCTGTTTCATGTATTGTTACATATTGATACAAAGGTTTCTTTTTGTAAAGTTACAGCCATTGCAAGCAGTGTTTAATCGATGACAAATTGTATTGTTTGATCGCCTGTGAGCTATCGTGGGACCGACTTTGAACAAAGCGTTTTCATACATTTTCATGCACCATCGTAAGTATTCGGTCGAATTTATCTTCATTCGTCCGCTATAGCAAATGACGACCAACGAGAGTAAGACTGTGGATTGTTTAATATTTACCAGGAGAGATGACGAACGAAGGCTACTTCAACGTTAAGCACTATTTATTTTTATACGACAACGTTCAAAATCTAAATTCTACACGCTAAGTTTTTTCCCCCGATAGAGTAATGCTAAAGGCATAGATTTGCATAAACAATATTTCGCTTAGCAATTTGCAATGTTGTATCAACAGCACACGTTCATAATTATTCATTGTTTGTGAGATTTGGATCACTGGTTTTATCCAAGAACTTTAATTTAAAAAAACGTTCAAGTTTGATACATATTTAAAAGGTAGTATTTACTAACAAACATATTATTTTTATCAGTTGCGACATCTTTATGTCTGATTGAGTATTGAATAATGTGTTAAACATTTACGTTTATGAATTATTATATTCCCAGAAGAATGTGACGCCATAGTTAAAGTTCTATAATGTAGCTAAGTGCAACGGAATTAGAAATCCGGACCTCCGATTAAGATGCTTTATGCATTTTTAGTATTATAATAAAGTATTTAGTCGTTTACATATATTTCATGTGACTGAGAAAGAAAAGTAAGACATTATTTCTACGGAACAGCGTATATATATATATATATATATATATATATATATATATATATATATATATATATATATATATGTGTGTGTGTGTGTGTGTGTGTGTATGTACATGTATACATATAAGACATTAAGAGGAGATTATATATATACATGTATATATATATATATATATATATATATATATATATATATATAAATACCCGTTCACATAGACTTTTTCATGATAAAACTAGAACCCAAAATTAGACGGAATCAAGCAATTGCATATACAACGGACAACGACAGATCTAAAGTGAATTTCGATGTATTGCATCTTATCGGTGACTTGCCCCAACATACGCGCGAATCCAAGTCGTCGCACGTTTGAAGTGTGCAATAGTGACGACCGAATCATATGGACAACGGCGCAATCCATTGGCCCTGCCTCGATTGTAATTTTTATATTTTTATGTAGTTCTACATTCTAGATATGATATCTACCGCCTATATACCAGCAGTAACTATCTTAGTTGTATAGGACGCGTGACTTCTCACATGGTAAAAATTAAAATCGAAGCATAGCCAATGGATTGCGCCGTGGCCCATATGGTTAGGTCGTCAGTATTGTACACTTTATACGTACGACGACCTGGATGCGCGCCTAGGTCGGAGCACGTCACTGATGAGATGCAGTACATCTTAACCCACTTTGAGGCTGGCGTTATTCCTTGTCGATGCAATTGCTCGATTCCGTTTAATTCTCGGTTCTAGCTTTATCATTAAAAAGGGTATGTGAACGGATATATATATATATATATATATATATATATGTATATGTATATGTATTTACAAATATACATGCTTATATATATTTTATATATATATATACTTGCTTATATATATATATATTATATATCTATATATATAAAAATGTAAAGTTGGTTCGTTCTAAAGAAATAAAACCATGTTTATACGTTACCAATTTATTTGAAATTTTCAGACAACCAATTTTTAGAGTCGAGGTATGTTTTTATGTTATTAAAATAAATTTACCTAATTAAAATTAAATATTAAATGAAATAAATATATTTATTTATCGGTTCTGCGAATCTGTTCTGTTGATAAAACTGAACTTCCGGTTCGATTCATTTCACACCCACGATTTGACGAAAGTTATAATTTTCTGTTAACTCGATAAGTAAAAAAACAAAAACAAAAAAAAACATATTTCATTTGTTTATCTTCCAAATTTTTTAATTTACACATCTTTTCTTTATTATATAAGGCCAAAAAAAAAAGTTTGTTGCTTGCTTTTGAGTTTTTTTTCTATATAAGATTACTCATGCAGAGAGTGATCCGTGCTGAAATAATGTTATTATTTAAAAAGTCATTCTTAACATGGGGAGGTAAGAATGTTTTGTACCTATTCTGTACTTTAACCTTACAATTGAATAAATAAAAAAAAATCGTAAAACCGTTATTTAAACGTGGAAATATGATTTAAAAAATAGCGCGGCTCTCTGCATTAGCACCATTTTTATTTATTGTTGTTGTTTCACGAATTTTCGGCCAACTATTCCTCTGGCCTTCATGAAAAGAAGTCCTTTTATAAATGTTCAGTAACTTTTTCCTTTTATTATTCTTAAAGAGTAAAACTTTTCTTATTCATGAAAGGAGTTAAGCCTACGTAAATAAATAAATGTTTGTACACGTGACAAATTATCAATAAATGGTTTAGTTACTTTTTTTAAAAAATGTTAAAGTGCGAAAGGCGACGTTACGTTGTACAAACATTACTCCCATGCTTTATTTCTATACTTATAGGTTTTTGGAATTTTTTGTCACTGGATTATTATTGATTGGACAGTAATTAAACAGATTATTAAAAAAAAATTGTAAAAAAGAAATCATTATTTCGACATTTGAAAGTGGTGCTGTCTGTGCTCACTTTTTAGTTACAACGTTCTGATAAATCAGTCACCCATTTTGTAAGCAATAAAAACGCGGTATATCAAAACCATAGAAAGTAAAAATAATGAGTCTCTACCGCATTTGTAAGTCAGAAATATATTTGTTTCTCAAAGAAAAAAAAATAGAGAGAACAGGACTTTTTAAAATTGTTTTCATGAAAATAAAGTTTCGAGATTTTTATTATTTTTTTTTACTTATCATAACAAAAAAAAAACACACACAGTTTGTGTGTGTGTTTTTTTTTTAATTGTTTTAGTGAAAGGTGAGTTTTTTTTCAAAACTTTTGTTTTGTTTCTTTTTAATTTTTTAAAAGTATTATAAATTTCACTAACATGCTGGAGAAATGTTTAATAATTTGGTATTTTTTTTAGATTAGGTCCACCTCCACAATTTTCCTTTCAATGACGACATTTATAGGTTTCCGAGTATGCTGAACACGCAAATTGCATTGAAATTTTGCGGAAATAAATAGTTGTATTATGCATTGTATTCTTCGGCGGCATCTTTTTACGTGCACACGCGCCATAAACAAATACACACACGTAAAAAAGATGGCCGCCAAAGATTACAATGCATAATACAACTTTTTATATCTTGATAACTACTCATTTCTGCAAAATTTCGATGCGATTTTCGTATTCAGCATAGTCGAAAACCATTTCAAATCGTCATTTAAAAGAAAATTGAGGAGGTGGAGTGGACCTAATCTAAAAATTTACCAATAATTTTTAATCCCGTACGCCTCCCGATACATTGCTTCGTCAACATGCGACCATTTTATATCTCCCGAAGACACTTCCGTATTTAGAAAAAAAAATAATAAATAAATAAAATGTGACCGATTTACCAGAACGTGGTAACTAAAAAGTGAGTATCCCTTTCAAATGTTGAAATGATTTTTTTTTTTTTTTCAATTTTTTTTCATAATCTGGTTAGTGTTCAATCAATAATAATCCAGTGAAAAAATTTCAAAAAACCTATCAGTATAGAAACTCCACCACGTAAGTAAATAAATAAAAAATGTTACGTGCGCATGCGTAGCAGTATCAGAATTTTTGTAGGAATTTTTGACACCCCTAACACGAAACTGCGAATACAATATAAACATCTCGGAATTTCTCTGTTAAAAGTGGGTTATTTATTTTATTTATGGATTATACTTCCAAAATAAACTATTACAGTTGTTTTAAAAGTAATAGAAATATATTTTTTTTAAACATTAATGAATTTTCCGAACTCAATATTTTTCAATTTTTAAACTCAATATTTTTCAATTTTTCAATTTTAAAAATCTATCAAAATTTTTCTATTAATTCTATTTTTACGATATTTTCAGGGTCAATGTGAAATTTTATGTTCTTTCCAATGAATCGAATATAATATTTTAGACAAACGTTTTTTTGTTAAATTCACGACCCCCCCATACCAATTTTTAAGTGTCTATTAAAAAGTAAATACTTAATTTAGTAACCCGAAAGTAAATATTTAATTTACTCACAAATTGAAGAGAAAAGGTCAATACATAATATATTCAAATTAAAAAAAAAACACAGTGTTCTTTTAGAATTTTACCTGTAAAGTTTGAAGTTTAACACCTTTTTTTAAACCACGTTATTTGTTTTTTCTTTTTTTTTTAATGGAACCTTGGTCCTTGCTCCTTTAATTGACAAAAAAATTAGGGCTTGAATTACATTTTTCGAGGAGTTATAAGCTTGGAAAGACAGGGGGTCGAATAATTCACGCCTCCCATTTTGTAAATGTCTAATAATAATTAATTTAGAACCCGATAAGTACATAATTATTTACTCACAAATTGAAGAGAAAAGGTCAATACATAACATAATATATTCAAATTTAAAACAAAAAAAAACATAGTGTTCTTTTAGAATTTTACCTGTAAAGTCCGAAGTTTGAAACCTTTTTAAAAAAAACACGTTTTTTTTTTTTTAATGAAATCTTGGTCCTTGCTCCTTTAATTGAAAAAAAAATTAGGGCTTGAATTGCATTTTTCGAGGAGTTATAAGCTTGGAAAGATGGGGTGGAATTATTCGCTATTTTCACGAAATTTCTGACACTGCTACTAGGGGGGTACTAAGGGAACGACCATTAAATAATTCTGCGGGTCGCCATGTAACTCAACGCCCAAGGAGTATCAAAATAGTTTTCATGATCTGAAGAATTTTTTTTTTCCGAAAAGTGGGTGATCACTTTTCCATCTAAATTTAACTTAAAATGAGCACCCACTTTCTGGCCACCTGAGGAAGGGGCATTTATTTTCGTGTTTATTGGCTTAAAGGTTTTTTTTACAAGGCAGTTTGGTACGCGAATGCATATTTAACAGTTTTCGTTTATGCTCACGCATAGCATAAACAAAGGCTACGTCTGTGAAATGGAAAATAGTCCCAGAGTTCAGGGGTTAATACCATGCAAAAGAAATCAAACAAAAAGACTTTTAAGCCAAGAAACACACAGAAAGAAAAAAAAATAGCATCAATTTTTTTTCTATTGAATTCATTTGCTGTTTTTATTGAAAACTATTTTCCCCCGGATTTTTGATATAATTTTCCATTAAGGGCTGTGTGTCTCACGTTCGTAAATAACACATTTTTTTTGTAGATTTTGGTGTGTTAAAAACGAATCTGCAAACCGTTTCCGTCACAAAAAAATAGTTTTTATGATATGAAGAAATTACTTTTTCGAAAAAGTGGCGATCACTTTTCCATGTAAATTTAACTTAAAATGAGCACCCACTTTCTAGCCACCTGAGAGAGGGGGTATTTTTCCCCATGTTTATTGGCTAAAAAGCTTTCGTTTATGCTTACGCATAGCGTAAACGAAGGCTACGGCTGTTAAATGGAAAATAGTCCCAGAGTTCAGGGGTTATTACCATGCAAAAGAAATCAAACAAAACCTTTTTAGCCAAGAAACAGAAAAATGCCCCTCTCTCAGGTGGCCAGAAAGTGGGTGCTCATTCTAAGTTAAATTTACATTGAAAAGTGATCACCCACTTTTCGAAAAAGTAATTTCAGGAATGTCATGAAAACTTTTTTTTTGCTACGTAAACGGTTTGCAGATTCGTTTTTAGCACACCGAAATCTACAATAAAATATTTCGTTATATATGAACGTGAAACGGGCCTTAAAGTAAAATAATACCGGATTTTTTTGAGCAGATTTGCCGTTTAGTTGTACAAATATCCTCACACCAGGTAATCACTAAAAGGGATTTTTAAAAGTCGTCACTTGTATCGAGCAAAATTTTAAAACCACCGATTATATGCCAGCCTACATCATGGTAACATATATTGAGTGAGTTCCTAACAGTATTTTTAGTTTAAACTCATTTTCCCAAAATTTCCCCAAACTTAACATGTTCGATACAGTCTGCCGCCATTTGTATTTTTCAGATATACCGATAAACATTGAATGTTTTGGAACCGATTATACATTACATAAAAACACTAAAATCTTATCCAGTTAGGTAGAACACTTACTTTTCTTGCCTTTGATAACATTTATTTGTTATATATTTATTTTTTGACAACTTCTTTGTATCTGTGTTTAGTAATATAAACCCTTTTCATTTAATGTAACGTTTAGTCGGCTCGAAAAACAGTGTTTATTGGTGTATTTGAAAGCTACAAATGGTGGTGGACACTGTTGATTACTTTAAGTTAGAGAAAGTGAGTTAAAACTAAAAAAAAGTATACAAAATACTGTCAGAAACCTATCCATTATGCCAGCCTATGTCATGGTAACATATGTTCGGTGAGTTTCAGACACTGTTTTGTATAGTTTTTAGTTTTCAACTTACTTTCCCAAACTTAACGTATTCAACAGAATTCGCGACCATTTCTGTTTTTTTGAGCCAATTAAACATTTTACATTACATAAAAACACTAAACAATTATCCAATTAGGTAGAAACGTAAATTACCTTACCTTTGCTTTCATTTATTTGTTTTTGGACGACTTTTTCGAATCTGTGTATAGTAACCCCCCTCCCCCTACCATCAACCAAATATTAATTACTAAATCACATTTTTTAAAACAAAAAAAAAGCATTTAGCGTTTCAACATTTTTGCTACGTTCGGCTTCATCCACTGATTGTTGGTCAAGTCCAAAACATGAATGATTGACAGAAACTCTCGAGGATCCAGATCAAATTCTGCAAGAGCACCATTTTTTTCAGTTTCGCCTTCTTTTTCACTTTTTGCAGTGGGTTGCTGTACTAATATAAGAAACATGCATTTTCTCTTTTATTAAATTTTTCCATTACACCAAATTGAGCCACTGCAACGCGTGGCAGGGTACAGCTAGTATACATATATATATATATATATATATATATATATATATATATATATATATATATATATATATATAAGTGAATGTGGGTGTGTTTGTCTTTGCACATTTCCCTACGCAATAAATCTGTCAATTTTTAGTCTACAGACTGGAAATTTGATATACATGGTACTGAGATTTGGGAAAATCTATGTGATCGGTTTTCGGCTTGAAATTTGGCTGTTAAGCGGTCAAAGATTTGACCTTTGAGAACTCTACCAAACCCCTCCGACAATGTTGGGTCTAAACACTTGAAATTTTAGATATAGGTTTCTTGGACATGGATCTAACTTACTAACTTGATTTGAGACCAAAACAATAAATGGTAAGAGGTCATAATAGGGGTCAAAGTTAAAAAAATTTACCGTTTTTTTCTTTTGCTCAGCATACACCTCCAAATACCCCGGCAACGCAGGGCTGAACTACTAGTATATCTAACAACGTGAACGTGTCTGTCTATCTGTGTGTGTACATTTCCCTACTGAATAGGTGTATAGTATAAAACATATAATTTGATGTTTGTGGGAAAACCCTCCTCCGACAATTTTGGGTCTAAACACTTGATTTTTTAGATATAGGTTCCTTGCACATGAATCAAACTTAATATCTTGATTTGAGACCAAAACAATAAATGTTAAGCGGTATAAAAAGGGGTCAAAGTTAAGCAAAAAAATTGACCTATTTTTCAAACTACTTAGACAATTTCTGGTTTAAACATTTGAAATTTTACATAAAGGGTATTCAGAGATTTGTCATCGGTTTGGGTCAAAAGTTTTTAGTTGCCAATATATAAATGTATGTATGTATGTACAAACCTTCCTTTACCGGTTCTAATTATAAAATTCTAATTATAAAATTATAAGCATTTATTATTTTTAACTCCTATAATCGTTGAATCATTTCCACAAGTGTACTTTTCATTAAGGAAAATATCCCCACATTTAGCATAAGTTTTTCAGGTCATCCGGGAAAAATAACAACCCTATATTTTAATATTTAGAAATTTATAAAGAATCAGAATCGGAATCGGTAATTGTATCGGATCAGGAACAATATTGGAATCGTCCTGTTACTTATATATATATGTATATATATATATATATGTGTGTGTGTGTATATATATATATATATATATATATATATATATATATATATAACTACTTAATTTACTCAGATAAAATTAATATACGAAAGTATAGATTAATGCGTGAACTTTATAGTATTTACTTTAAAAGTGCTCAATACGTAGGTAGAGCTAGTTAGTAATTTATAAAATGTATATGGCGATTAAGCTACACTGAATATTCCGCGTTTTATCCACTCTAGGATTCTTCAGGCTTATGCGCGAATTCTGTTGTTGTTTGTCGTTTTTATATACGCATCTTCTATAATAGAAGATGCGCATATAAAAACGATTAATAACTTTATATATATATATATATATATATATATATATATATATATATTTATACATATGTGTGTATGTCTGTGTATGTGTGTGGCTATTTTTTGTTTATTATGAAGATTAAAAAATATGAACATAACAGATAGAGCACACCATGTTATCAATAAGTTATTACATACGAGTCAGTTCGTCTAAGCTACAGTAACATTAATATTGATCTTGGTTCCCTAGTCAAGAAAACAAAATCTTTACATATTCTGAAGAGTTGTAATAACACATTCTCTTATTTGCATACTTGCTTTGCCTTGGATCAATGGAACTAGTCGCTCGTTGATCGTTACGGGTCTATTTTATTGGTGGGTTAATTATCTTTCGACGCCAAAATAGTGAGTCTACGGGAGTCAAGGTCGAGATCAATAAATGTGTCCATCTGACTGGAGTTGAACAAATTGGCAAGTTATTTTTGTGCACAGATACATAGGATTTCAGGTTTTTTTCTTTACTTGCTTTTAGTAAACACAACCACAGTAAGCGCCGAAGATGTACGGCTTGATTTAACGCTGCTGTGCCGGTCACGTTCATTCAAGTAAAATAAGTAATATATTATCGGTGAAATAGAATTTAACAAAGAAAAATGTATTCGTATAAACCATTTCAGGATTTTAAACGGTTCTCTATGCTTAATATTGATAAGATTTGACACGCTTGTGGTTGGTTGAGTTCATTTTCTTTCCCCCAATCGACGGGTTTTCAACTGTTACGTCGTACCAAGTTCAATTATTTTGGGGTGTATATTGTACCAACTGGTTTCAGTCCTTTGCCAATAATGCCCAGAACACGGGACAGAACACGTAACTGAATGAAGACATTTACCGATTGGCCTTAACAGTTTATAACTTGTAAATATTATTTGCTCCGTTCCCTATAGTTGCATTCCCAGTATAAATGTGTCTTTAACATCTATCACATACGAGCATGTGTGCCCGGCGTTGCCCGGGTGTTTGGAGATGTATATTGAGCAAAAAAAAAGTGGTCAATTTTGTAAACTTTGACCCTATTATGCCCCCTTCATATTTATTGTTTGGGGCTCAAATCGAATTATTAAGTTAGATCCATGTCCAATGAGCCTATATCTAAAATTTCAAGTGTGTAGACCCAAAATTGTCGGAGGTGTTTGGTAGAGTATTCAAAGGTCGAATTTTTGAATTAATTGCAAAATTACTGGCCAAAAACCGATCAAATCGATTTTCCCAAATCTCAGTACTAAGTATTTCAAATTTCGAGTCTGTAGACTAAAAATTGACAGAGTTATTCTGTGGGGAAATGTACACACACAGACACACATACACACACAAACACTTTCGTTTTTATATATATATAGATAGATGCAATGACTAACAGAAGTTGTTATATCTTTTTCCACAAACATCAAATCATATTATTTTTGTTTGAAATGACTGAATAACATTTAGGATCTTCGCCATTTCCTTACTTCAAATATAAAATCTATTATCTATATATCTATAAAAGTGAAAATGTCTGTCTGTCCGTGTATCTGTGTATCTCTGTGTGTACATTTCCCTACGCAATAACTCTGTTCATTTTTAGTGTACAGACTCGAAATTTGATATGCAGGGTACTTAGATTTGGAAAAATCTATGTGATCGGTTTTCGGCCAAAAATTTGGCGATTAAGGGGTCAAAGTTCAACGAGAACTCTACCAAACTCCTCCGATAATTTTGGGACTAAACACTTGGAATTTTAGATATAGGTTCATTGGACATGTATCTAGCTTAATAACTTAAGTAGAACCCAAAACAATACATTTTAAGGCGTCATAATAGGAGTCAAAGTTTACAAAATTGACCACTTTGTTTTTTGCTCAATATACATCTCCAAATACCCGGGCAACGCCGGGCACCCATGCTAGTATATCCATAAAAGTGAAAGTGTCTGTCTGTGTGTGTATTTGTGTGTATGTGTGTGTACATTTCCATACGCAGTAACTGTCAATTTTTAGTCTACAAACTCGAAATCTGACATTTGAGAAAATCAATGTGATCCGTTTTTGGCCAGAAATTTTGCGATTAAAGGGTCAAAGTTCAACGATTTGACCTTTGAGAACTCTACCAAACTCCTCCGACAATTTTGGGTCTAAACACTTTAAATTTTAGATATAGGTGCATTGGATATGGATCTAACTTAATAACTCGATTTGAGCCCAAAACAATAAATGTTAAGGCGTCATAATATGGGCCAAATTTTAAAAAATGAACTACTTTTTTTTTTTTGGTCAACATACATTTCCAAATACCCTGGCAACGCCGGGTACCCATGCTATTTAAAAATAAAATTATGTGCAAGAAAACGGTTTGTGAAATCCTTTTTGTTTAGAGCATCTAGTACTAACTCATATCCCCTCGTAGACATTGCTAAAACCGATTTCTGCTGTATTGTCCAAGATGTAAAGTCTATCGCAATATACCAGCAGAACAAAATTAATTTGTTCTATATAAGCTTCGAAGGACCCCATTCAATCAAGATAATTAATTGTAAAGGCTGTTTGCTCTATTCACTATGGTCCTATTTCCAGTATACATGTGCATTTTGAACGTCTATCACATATGTAACGATCCCCAAAATATGTCAACGTTTTTTCCTTCAAATCCCGCTATAATATTCCATCATTTTTCTATTTCAAACATCCTCTTAAAAAGTTAGGTGCAGAAAACCGTTTTTAAAAATCTTTTATCTAATTTTGTCAGGCGAGACAAAACCCTTCAACGTTAACTCTCACTCGTTTATATTGTTACAACACATAACTCTAGTATTGCCTAAGATGTAAAGTTTAACTTAAAATCCCATCAGAGCATAATTAATTGGTTTCATATAAGCGTCGGAGGAATCCATTCAACCAGTCTCCATTCGTTACCTGTTTCCATACTCAAAACTTATTAGTTTTATTTATACTCCCTTTTCTTTTGTGTATATACTAAACTGTTCTTATTCTAATTTTATAGAAGGTATTGTACCATACAAAACGATAGATTAAGGCGAGATAAGATACACTGTATGAAATACGATACGCGTGTGAAACTGTAATCATGAGATACGATAAATTTGATTGCATTAGGAAGAAATGTGTAACTTGATATATTGATTGGAAATGAAAGGTACATTCATATGAGAACATTATAAATATGAAGCTGATCTTTTGTTAGACAACTTAATCTTAGCGGAAAGAAATAATTTACTGTGTATTTTGATTAATTTCTGTAAAAGTTGCATTCTTTACTAAACAACTTCCGTGGGACGTTTTTGCTTGGTGAATTAAATAGCGTTACATTTGTCCTTTTGGAAAAGTTGTTTTCATGATATATCAACATATATATTTTCATCGCCCGGATTGTATTTATAAGTTAAATATATACTAAGACAGTGAGAAATGGTTACTTAAATATAGTTTAATATTACTATATAATTATTTTTGTGTGCTCATCATATTTTTTACCGTTCCTTATTTCACACACACACATGCACGCACACACACACGAGTGCGCACACACACACGCACACACACACACGCACACACACACACGCACACACACGCACATATATATATATATATATATATATATATATATATATGCGACATGCTGGAAAAATCATGGCCAGACTAATAATCAACAGATTAATCAGACATCTTGTAGATGAGATATATCCCAAATCGCAGTGTGGTTTCCGCTCTCTTCGGGGTACAATAGATATGATCTTTTCTCTGCGACAGGTCTCTGAGAAAGTTCGAGAAAAGAACCAAGAGCTATACATAGTGTTCATTGATCTTACTAAAGCCTTTGACACTGTCAACCGAACTGCCCTATGGAAAATCCTTAAGAAAATTGGTATACCTGACAATATGCTCAAAGTTATAACATCCTTCCATGATGGCATGAAGGCTTCAGTGATGTCCAATGGAGACTCTTCTGAGCCTTTCAATGTGACCAATGGAACAAAACAAGATTGTGTAATGGTTCCAGTACTATTCGCCCTTTACTTCTCTGTTATGCTTAAATATGCATTTGCAGATGCTGACACTGGCGTTCATTTCCAATTCCGTACAGATGGTGGGATTTTTAATCAACAACGCTTCAAAGCGAAAACGCTTCTCCGAAGAAACATTATAAGAGATTTGCTGTTTGCAGATGATGCTGCCCTTGTCGCGACTTCTCGGGAGGAGGCTCAACATCTTGTAAATCGGTTTTCTACTGCATGTAAAGCCTTTGGCTTGACAATCAGTATAAAGAAAACGGAAGTCATCTACCAGCCACGACCTACACCAAAACAAGTACAGGGTGTTAAACAGAAACAAACCGTGCACAATTTTCCTCAGATGTCGATTCAGGTAGATGGGAAAAACCAGAAGTATGTTAACAAGTTTACATACTTGGGAAGTGTGGTTGATTCAAGTGCATCTCTTGACCATGAAGTTATCAACCGTATCTCCCGAGCAAGCAGCGCCTTTGGCAAGCTGCACACAAGATTATGGAATGTTCGGGGTTTAAGCCTGAAGACAAAAATTCATGTATATAAGGCTGTGGTACTGTCCACACTTTTGTCTGCCTCGGAGACGTGGACCCCGTACTGAAAACAAATTTCGCAACTTGACGTCTTCCATAAGAGATGTCTACGCGCCATTTGCGGTTTTACTTTGAAAGACAAAATATCAAATGCGAAATTATTCACACTTTGCAAAATCAGCAACATCGAAAGCTTCTTAATCCAGCCGCAGCTTCGATGGGCGGGTCATGTGATGCGAATGGATGATGATAGGATACCGAAGCTACTCCTGTATGACCAATTAGACAGAGGCCGTCAAAACGTGGGACGACCATGGTTGCGTTACAAAGACAAAATAAAGTCTAATTTGCAGGTTCTAAATATTGAATATAACAACATTGAGCTAACTGCAAAAGACAGAAGGAAGTGGATAGAAATGTGTGACAGAAAATCAAGGAGTTCTCGGCGTTTTGCATCGAAAACCTTAAAGAAGCGAGAGTCAAGTCCAAAAATAATACTGAACAGTGTGGAGCTAAATTCTCGCATTTATACGTCTGTCACCACTGCGGTCGCCATTGCAAGTCTCTAGCAGGACTAAAGTGCCACATACGTTTACGTGAATGTCGACACGCTGAGTTCTAGACCTTCAGGTCAATTGTCGGAGTCTCATGCGTCGAAAATCGACGGAGTCCATCATGCGACAAGCATGACTTCGCCTGAATTGAGCGTTTAATAGTTATTGATTCCATTAAATCTCGTGGCTATTATTCGGTGGCCAGAAGATAGAGGCTTTACAAATGGAGCCAAAGGTGGCTTTTGGCTTGGTTAAAATTTCGGAACCGAAAGAACTCTCCGCTCTACACTGATGATTGCGTAAGCATGTAGCACTAATATCTGTAGGTATAAAAGAATATATATATATATATATATATATATATATATATATATATATATATATATATATATATATATATAAAAGAATGATACGTATTTCGACATCTCAATACGCACATTAGTATAAATTCGATGTTTTATCGCGAAATTATGCCGGTTTTAATGTAGTAATATATATAATTATCTAATCTTTTACGAAAATGCAAATTTAGTAATTACAGAATATTATAGAATACATTCTATCCGTATATGTATAAGTGGTACTCTACGTTAATTATAAATAGAATAAGGTATTAAATAATAAATATACATATTGAAATAACAGATAGTTCGACAAGCAGTTATATCATAAAGGATTATAAACTAGCCTTTAGTCTAAGTAACGTCGACATTAATATTTCAGTTGCTTCATTGGTCTAGTAAACGTATTACGTTTCTGAAAATAGATTTCACATAATTTTGTATGCTCATACATTTTATTCGTAAATCAATACACCTTTATGATCAGTCATAGTTACGCGTGTTTGTCAATTCAATTCGCGAGTTTCTTATTTTGTGCAGTAAAATAGTGTTCAGTAACTAGAGAAACGTAAATCAATATATATGCCTATCAGTCTGGAGAAATCCGATTGCCAGGCTATTTTCGCGAATAACACTTTACGAATTCGCTTTTTTTTTTCTACTTTGCTTTCGTAATGGCGACCATAGTAAATGTTGGCTATCATCAAGTCCTTTGACTTGTTCTCAAACTGCTTGAATGTTTCGGTTGTTTTACCTGAAACTACAGAACAGTTGTTGAGTTGTAGGGTTGAAACACTCTAAATGTCGATGGTATATCGTTCTAACCGACTAACTAGAAAAACTCTTTCTTCAAGCCATGCTGGCCTACATCTTTTGATCTGTTTTGTCTAAACTAATTTAAATATGCCCTTGCATCAACAGGTGGCATGTGTTCCCCAGGTATTGGCAGACGCAAAATGCGATTGTGAATCTCCCTCCTTCTCTGAGCTCTGTATTGTAGCACACGATTCAATTAAATCATAACTTTTTTTGTAGCACACGATTCAATTAAATCATAACTTTTTTTCTCGCACGAACACTCATCGTTGCTGCAAACTCCCCGATGACTGAGAGCATTCAACTTTAATCTATATATCTATAAAAGTGAAAGTGCCTGTCTATCTGTGTACATTTCGGGACACAACAACTCTGTCAATTTTAAGTCTTCAGACTCAAAAGTTGATATACAGGGTATTGAGATTAGAGGAAAATCTTTGTAATCGTTTTTTTTTTTCAGACATTTGGCTGTTAAGGAATCAACGATTTGACCTTTGAGAACTCTACAAAAATCCTCCGCCAATTTTGGGTCTAAGCACTTGAAATTTTAGATATAGGTTCCTTGGATATGGATCTAACTTAATAACTCGATTTGAACCCAAATTATAAAGGGTAAGGGGTGATACTAGGGATCAAAGTTTTAAAAAAATGACCTATTCAGTCTCTTCCAAATTACTCAGACAATTTCTGGTCTAAACGTTTGTAATTTTACATAAAGGGTATTCAGGGATAGGGCCATCCTTTTTTGTAATCGGTTTTAATCTAAAAATTTGATCGGTTTCGATCTAAAAATGTTTAATCGGCTTTGATCTAAAAATTTGAGCTACCAATATATAAATTTATGTATCTATGTTTTCATGTCTACCTTAAACTTTCGACAAAGGCGACGGATTTTTACAAGATCAGTATCGTTTTGATGATCGACCCTTTAGACAACAAATACCGAAAAATTGGCTAAAAACATTAATTTCTTCACCTCAACTGGGCACTTTTCTACAGTGAGGGGTCGCTTTTTTCACTGATGTTTTCGAAAGTCATCCCCTCTTTTCGATTGTCTAGCCTTAATTTAAACCTACGTGCCTTCCGGTTTAGTTGTGATCGTAACAGCAAAGACGTCACGTTTTCCCCCCGTTTTCTGCTCCTTCGCTGTACGGGTTCGAGCCTGCCTTCCTACTACCACATTTTTTTTTTTTGCTCAACGCACACCTCCAAACACCCGGGCAACCCTAGGCAACCATGCTAGTCATCCCTAAAAATTTAAGGTCAGCATGCTCAAAATAATGGATTTTATTATTCTTTGCTCAATAAATGCATATTATCACAGAGAATATGTTGTCTATATTGTTAACAACGGTGGGTGCAGAAGATGCTGGACTGCAGGATTGATCTCAACACTTAATATAATCAGGTTATTGTGTCATTCATTGTGATAAATATTCAGGTTGGGTGTAACAAAAATCGTAATTTTATAGATGCATGCTCACTTAGAAATGATATAATCCGAACAGAGACAAACATATATGGCATATTGTCAAAAATTTAGTTATTGTTAATTGTAGCTATTATTTAACAGCTCATTAACAATAATTCCGCCCATCAATATGTGTATCTTGTCGAACGAGGAATAATTCTCCTATTGAACTTGCCAAGAACTTCGAACGACACCTTTGTTTAATGCCTCGTGGCGTAGTAGTTTGAGTACTATGAACAATTCAGTTGTAAATATAACATTCTTCTGGGGTTTGAAATGGTGAATCCTCAAGTATGGAAAACTGAAGATAAAATGGCGAATTACTTAGAGCATATATACACCCATAACAAACAGAACGAGGCCAATGCATCCCTTTGAATTAAATGAATATTTCTGTTTAAAATGCAGATTTCCGAGTTCGATAGAAATATTACCGAATACAAGATATACAGATGAAGGTCGAAGGTTACATCGACCGAAACCTTATGAAAAAAAACCCTCAAGATGAGGACAGCAATCCGCACAATTCAAACACTACGAATAATCAACCCCTATCTGACGAATTCAGAAACGTTCTCTCAC
This sequence comes from Euprymna scolopes, assembly GCF_053919585.1. NCBI lineage: Eukaryota > Metazoa > Mollusca > Cephalopoda > Sepiida > Sepiolidae > Euprymna > Euprymna scolopes. The sequence goes on from NC_136499.1 coordinate 37,019,512, forward strand.
CTATTCACCCTGTATTCAGGAGATTAACATTTTCATATTATACTGCCATGTTTCCCGGTATTCCTAATGCCTTTTCTACCTCGACCTAAATTAACAAATATCTTATGTGATCTACTAGTCCATATCCTTTGGAAATTTTCCAGTATTTTTATTAATACATATTTTCACTACTTTCTTTATGAAAGGAGTCAAACGACAACATAGCCGCATGTTGCGAACTAACATACACACATGCATATGGGAAGACAATGTCGATAATGATGAATCGCAGTCTCCTACAAGTGGCATACACAATATGTGCTCCGTAAATCTACATCTGATTCGTTTCATAATAATATTTTACTTCATAATTTCCCCGGCAAATATCAAATTAGTAAAAATTGTTCTTGTGGACGTCGATAATTTTCTTTAACCATTGCGTAATCATCCGCAGTTTAGTTAGGTTCAATGAAAAAAAAAGTGAAGGGACAATTGTAAGATCAAAGACAATGAAAATACGTTACATCCAAACGGAGAGTGTGTAAGGTTTATATATATATATATTTATATATATATATATATGTGTTTATTTATTATATATATATACATGTTGTTTATTCTTTATTACCGTTTTATCTGTTTAGTTACAGATGTTTCGGTTGCCGAACCATATCTACGATCCAGCAACCTCGCCAGACCTTACAGAAGTGGATATTATTATTATTTGGAAGAACGATTTTAGAGGAAATATGAGGAAAACAAACAGGAAAAAAGATAATATGGTGGAGGGGGTGGAGAACGACAATAGTTAAGTTTTGAGATTTAACGAACATTAGATTGTAGTGGGTGTGTGGGGGAGCTTATAAAATTCGCCTAGGCGCGGATAGGAATATAGGGATATGGAGAGGGGAGGGAGAGAGATAAATGGAGGGGTAAGGAGAGGAGTGGGGAGGAATTTCAATTCAAGTTATTAAGATTTAATAGATAATATAAGGTGGTGGTGGTTAGGCGGTTTCTAGTTATCCAACCAGACACCGGAATATATGAAGTAGATGAGAGAGAGAGAGAGAGAGAGAAAGAGAGAGAGGATTTGTGTATGTGTCATATGCGTTTGACACGTTAAAGGTTCATTTCAGATTGTTTGTAGCAGCCACAATGCGTCTTCTCGAAGTTAAGTCTAGTTATTCATTTGAATTCATTGACTATGAACGGTCTTTAGGGAGTTAAGCGTGAATACATATGCAAACACACACGCATATACGCATATATACACACATACATACACACATGCCCATATACATACACACGTATATGCACATATACATATATATATACAATATACATGCAAACATACATGTAAATACGCATACACACACATATATATATATACATACACACACGCATATACATATACATATATATATATATATATATATATATATATATATGTGTAGAGATACAGGTCTCCAGTAAGATATTGATGCATATATACATAACGATTGCAACGTCTTGTCAGACGAGTGCCACTCCCTCAGACATTTAAAATCCATGAGCCCAAATGCCTGAGGGAGTATCTATACAAAGATGATGTTACAGAGTCTTAGATTTGTACGACAGCGAAGTCTCTCTCTCTCGGTTCAAAATGTTGAGATCCAGCAACAAGCAAGAGCAAGCTAACCAGCAACTAATGAAACTGCAGACCTGCTTAATGCGGGTACTGGTCTCCCGCTTTGATTTTAAATCAGAGATTTGGTTCTCCTAGAAAGGTTGCCTTCACCACGAACTCTCCACCCCAATACACATACACACACGCACACACACACACACACAGACACACACACAAATATACACTGTGCTAGTTGGCCGTTGACCCAGAAAAGGAGTTCATTCGCCCTTTGGAAGGTCTTGTTTTTAATCCTTCAGGGAGACTAGCCACCCTCCTCACCAAACAAGTCTGGTGGGGGAACCAGTTTAGTCGCCGGTGACCCGACAATGAGGCAGGTAGTACTGGGTTATATAGTACTAGTAGCATATGACATACCTGACATACATACATACATACATACATACATACACACGTACCCACATACACGCATACATATATATATATATATATATATATATATATATATATAAACATACATACCCACATATACATTTATATATATATATATATATATATATATATATATATATATATATATATATACAGACACACGCCTACATACATAGAGATATTTTATATAGTAAAGTTAGGATAAATAAATGGGTATAATTAATAAGGGGTGTTAGGTAGATGCGTGCTTAAATATGTTTCCATACATGTTGTTGGATTTATATTTGGGGGTCTGTATGAAGTTGCCTTGCTCATTAGGTAGGGGTTAGATTATAGTGACTCGTAGGTCCTAATGTTTAGATAGGTTTAGATTCTGGAAGAGATAGATGGGGGGCGGCTAGGATAATGTGCTTAGGGTGATTATATGGTTTAATATACTTGTTCGGGGTGTCTGATGTTAGAGTTAACAGGGTTACAAGCGTTAGGCATTGGTAGAAGTTTGCACATACACATATATACCCACAAAGAGTACAAGCAATACAGGTACAGAACTACACACACATGGAAGTACTGCGTTGTTTGTAAGTGGTTACATAGGTGAAAAATATATAGGTATCTAAATAAAAATAAAGGTAAAAATAAAGATAGAAATAGAATAAACTAAAAAGTAAAAATCATAGAAATAATAGGAGGAAGGGAGGAATAATGATGATTGTAAATTAAATGCAGTGAAAGTGTAAATAGGTTTAGGGATCAATTATACTTCTTTAAGTAGTGTATATAGTGGTTAAAATTATATGTATCGGAGATATGAATGTAAGTAGTAAAAGTTGTTTATTAGGCTAGAGTATTCCAAATTAGGTTGTGCTATATTTATAGTTATATGGTAAGTAGAATGTTTATGAGTTTAAATGTGGTTGGGCCGATACAGGGGGCCTGAAGTTTTATAGGTTAAAAGTTATGAAGGTAGGGTAAGTTATAATCAGTCACGGGTTCTTGTAGTTCCTTTAAGTTAATATATATATATATATATATATATATATATATATATATATATATATATATATATATAGGGGGTGGGTGTCTAGCATGGTATTTTGGGCAATGGTTATATCTAACCTTATTTTCAGTGACCAGTGTATTGTAAATATATATATATATATATATATATATATATATATATATATATATACATACATACATATATCAAAACACATACAGGCATATATATCCAGATATAGATAAAGCCGCATACATACATACACACATGCATACACAAACATATACATATACATAAATACACCCATGTGCACGCATGCATATACATGTATACATAGATATAGATACACAAACATATACCCATGCATATATACACGACTCATGAATATATACACCCATACATGTACATATACAAACACACACACACACACACGCGCACACACACATATATATCTATATATATATACATATATATAAAACCATTCTCAGTCGCACATACACATACATATACATACAATATAAATAAACGTGCATATAGATAAATAAGTAGGTGCGTTAAAGATAATAGTATTTAGGCATATCCATATAAAAGCATATATATATATATAAATATATATATATATATATATATATATATATATACATACAGATATCAATGCAGATTCCAATATATGCACACCCATACATGCGGAGAGGTTTAGTGGTTAGTAAGTAAGTGGGGAATAGTTTGGTCCATGTATAAATGAATGTGTAAATGTTAAAGGGTAACAGGAGGAATGGATAGAGGGTGTAAGATAGGTAGTTGGATATATATATATATATATATATATATATATATATATATATATATATATATATATATATATATATATATAGAAGAAAGAAAGAGTGTGGTAGTTTCTTTTGTAGACGAAGATATTTTTTAAAAAATTACTTCTACACAAAAATGAAGTATGAACTAATTTTATCATTAAACATATGCTTACATCAAGAAAAACGTGTACCTTGATGTTGAATGCATTTTTCTATTCGGCATTATATTAAAATGTTTTTCTTTTCTTCGTTTTTCTATGAGTATCTGCATGGAGACAATCCATATAAACATAATAATTTCTTGTTTCTGCTCAATCAAACAGGTCTGTAGAATGTACCGGAATTTATACGTACATAAAGTACAGTTACCAAGAAAAATAAATATTCAGAATTTAGATATGTATGAATAACTACAATGATATATATATATATATATATATATATATATATATATATATATATATATATATATATTGCTCAGTCTAGTGTATTGAGCTATTCCTTATTTGCTGGAATTGTCTAAAATGAAAATATTAACTTCCCCTTCCCCAATATATTTTGTAGGACATATTACCACAGGAATCAATAATCTACGATTCTATTCACTTCAGTATTCTGATATCTCTCTATCTGTCCATCTATCTATATCTGTCTGTTATATATATATATATATATATATATATATATATATATATATATATATGCGGAAAACAGTTGTGTGATTTAAGCAAGTTCGCATACAAATTTTTCAGAGCATACGGTACTTTTGGACTAAAAAGTATATATATGTATACGAATTTATATATATATATATATATATATATATAATTATTTGTAGTCATCGACATACATTGCTGTTTCGTTGTATCACAACTCATAATTGTCGCTAGACTAGCACCTCTCCCAAGCCGAAGATCGAACCTGGAACCGTCGTGTTGACAGTCGGTAGTTCTACCTCTCGACCACGGAAGCGATGCCCGCAACTAATCTTTCCGAATGTCTATTTAAATAAACATCCGTCCGCTACTTTTAAAGTGCTCAATCGCTTCTTTGTTAAACTAACCGCGAGCTTCGCATTATATTATTTATTATATTATTATTTTATATATATATATATATATATATATACATATATACACACACACACACACACACATATATATATATATATATATATATATATATATATATATATATATATATATATATATATATATATATACTAGGCATACACTCAGTTAAAATATTTTCCTTAATCCATGGATCACTTATAATAGTTCATTTTTCATAAGTGGAAACTTTTTTTGCAAAATAAGTTTTTTTCTATATCGAACAGATATTATAAGACTAAAATAATTGGAACAAAAGAAAGAAGAATAAAGTGTACATACTATTTTTATTGATTCTTGAAAAATTCTTGCTTGTTGAATGCATTTTATTTACTTTAAATTAATTACTTATGTGGAAAAATGTTTAAATAAGGCAGTCATTTGTTTTATTAGCTCTCTGATTAAATTATTAATTAGATTACATTAATATAGATATAAGTTTACATATACTTTTTTAAACTATAAAAACCACCTTTATAATTGCATGGCATAGAATAATGCATGGAAAGTAATATGGTTAAGATTTAAACATTAAACAGAACTAATTGTAAAAACTGGAAAAGAAAGAGCCATAATATTCTAGTAAAAAAGTAAAACAATTGTAATTAAGAGATTTCAGCATTAAGCAATCTTTACAAATTCAATTTAACATTATATATAAATTAATAACGGTACAATATTTTTAGTTTTTTATTTAAACAAGCACCCATGTGTGCCCAGCTGGGCAAACTTGTGTCCTTGTGCTGGAAATATATCCAGTAAATAAAACGTTAAGTAAATCGTAATTTTATTTATTTTATTTATTTATTTTTTTGCACTTCCATACACCAAACATGGATATAAATATCACCAAAATATTCGCTGGGCCATAATCTTTATTTCGAACCGCCTGCCTGCCTGCCTGCCTCTGTCTGTCTATCTGTGTGTCTGTATGTCTCTCTTTCAATCTACCTCTCTCTCTCTACCTCTCTCTCTCTCACTCACTCACTCACTCACTCACTCACTCACTCACTCACACACATACAGTAAATCGAACCTACTAATGGAGATAATAACTTCCGGTGAATACCGGAAAAAATATCCAGTAAATAAAATGTTGTTTAGTACATCGTTATTATTTTGCATTTCCATACACCAAACATGGATATACATATCACTAAAACATCCGCTGGGTCATAACTTTCATTTCGGTAACTAACTTGCCTGAGTGGATTGCCTGTACGCTGAGACAAACCGCCTCACACACACAGACAAACAGTACGAAAATTTATAATAGGATTTATTATATTTTTCTAGAATATCTTGATTTTTCTTTTCCAGTTTTTACAACTACTCCGTTTACCTTTCTAAGCTTAATCTTCACTACATTACCTTTCATGCTCGCATTTTTCTATCTTATTCATGATGTTTCCAGGCTTTGCTTTGAAATAATATGTTTCTTTTTTTAGTTTAATATCATACGCATAGTCAACAATCCATAAAAATTATTAACAACTTATAAAATTGACTAAATAGAAAAATTCTAAAATTGACTAAATAGAAAAAAGAAAAAAAAACGTAATCAAGTGCATAAACAGAAAAACGGACAAGAAAAGAGTGAAAGAGAATAAACGGGTGCCGTCGTAAGCGCAATATTATCATCCTTAACCCGGCCAAAGCATCGTTTTTTTAAGTATCTGTATATAGCCCAAATAAGATGGCATGCGAGCGACATTCCCGCTATGATAAATGAAGGTGTCGACAACGAAAAAGTTGCTGTGGGTAACAACAGGCAATCAAAAGAAATCGTTTGTAAAACCTCAATGTTATAAAAGTTTATACGGTAACTAACAGCTAATAAAACAACAGTCTAAAATGTTCCTTACCAATTCTGCGGTCTTTTTAAGACCAGTATTTTTTATAACTTTTGTTTTGATAAATGGAAATTTAAAATTTTAATTTATAATATATCTAAGATGATGCCCTATTAACTATAACAATTTTTTGACATATTCCTGAAAAATGAGTAAGCGGTGAAGTATTAAAACAATTCAAAATACGTAAGACGAACACATATCCATATCATAAAACACGGTAGTTCTTGAATGATACCTAGATATATGGAAATAGTTAGTTTTATTTTCATTTTCATATTCTTTAACATCTTATAATATTATCATGAGATATAACTCTAAGTCTAATTTTTTATAGTGAAATTAAATTTACAATATTTAATGTATTTTAAATTAGCAATCCCAATTCACTTAATTAAAATAAATATAATTTTATAGCCCCGTAGGTTACTAATATTTTTATTGGATTTAAAAAAGACGCGTAAAAAATATCCCAATGCCACGTGTTTTTTTTAAGAGAAAAATACACGGACTTCCTTAATGTAATGTTCGAACCATTGATAAGCGTATATATCTAATAACAGATTGTCATATGTTTTTGTGAGTGTTTTTGCAAGTGCGTGTGTGTGGCTCATTTGATGCGAATGAATTGCCACCGTGCCGTCGTTTTAATCTAGGATCAATCCCTATCTCTAAAGTTTTAAGAAACGTTTTATTTGATAATGCTATTTTATTCCAACCAATATTTATTATGTAAAATCAGGTAACAAGGGTTATATCTGAAAATGTTTTATGTGGCTTGTGCGAGAAACACTAACGTCTTAGTTTTCTAGCTAAACATTGTATTTTATAGATGATCAATTATGGTTTCTTATTTTTCGAATGCCCAGAAAGTATATATATATATATATATATATATATATATATATATATATATATATATATATATATATATATATATTATTTTTTTATTTTTTTTATTACATTTTCACCCCAAACAAGGCAAATTGCCGCTTTGGTGTAGGGGGCTACTATCAGGGGCAACAACTACTGGGGTGCTATGTAGGGATTTGGGCAGCAAGATGTCGGTTCAGGTTACACTTGAATTTCTGCACGTCAGTACTGTTGGGAAACCAGGGACATGGAATGGTATTCCAGAGTCTAGCGGTTCTGGAGAAGAAACTATTGGAGTAAAAATATATTTTACATCTAGGGATCTTACAGTGTGGGGGTGGGATTTAGCAGCCTGTCGGGTTTGTCGAGGGTGCTCACGTCGTGGGGGCACAAGTGATTGCAGTTCGTCAGAGCATTCACCACTAAAATACTTGTAGAAAAGGCAGAGGGATGCAATATTTGTCGATGGGACAGAAACTGAAGCTTAGATGATAGTTCAGGGCCTATCAGGTTTGCGACTCTCTTTTGAACCTTGTCAAGGAGCAAGAGACTAGTAGCAGATGCACCAGCCCATATATATATCTGTGTGTGAGTGTAGGAGTGTATGCTTTAAATTCAGCTTATAACATTATATAATTAATTCTAAATGCGGTAATATTTTAAGTTATAAATGTATTATATTTTTTACTAGAATATCTTGTTTTATTACAGTTTGAACAACTAATCCTTGACTTTTCTATCTTTAAGCTTAACCCAAACCCTAACCCTAACCCACATTACCTTTCATGCTTGCTTTCTTCTATCGTAATATATATATATATATATATATATATATATATATATATATATATATATATATATTCTAGTTTTTATGTTAAATTTCACTTAAAGGTATCCATTCTCAAGTAATATTTAAAATTTATTACTTGAATAAAAGAATACAATGTTTAAATAAATATCCTAAACCCGTGAGTTTTCAATGTAAGCACATTCCCCTCAGCGAAAAATTTCTAGCGAAATACTAATATTAGTCGCAAATATTTTGCTATGTAGCACATACAAAGAAAAAATATTATAAACGTGAAATGCGTTTAAGTGACATAAATAAAGGGATGAATGTAAAAGGTAAAGATATGATATGATGAATTGTATCCAAATGCAGAATTAATCTTTGAAAATCTTTAAGATCTAAATTGTGTGAAAATTGGTGAAGTATGGGTAAAACGGCTAATCTAATTAATTTACATACCCCAAATTATACATATATATATATATATATATATATATATATATATACATATATATATATATACATATATATATATGTATATATATATATAATAGAAATATATATATATATATATAATAAAAATGGTAATTAATAAAAATCTGAAGAAAGTGCTCAATACTGTTGTAGAGCAAATATGCGTTTTATTTTTATTACTGTATTTTTCTGTTTAGTTACATTATTGTTTCGACTACGCCATAAACGAACATTTCTGTAAAAGTCTGAGGTTGCTACATGACGGTCAAAAAACGGTCGCGTAGCTGAAACAATAATGTAACTAAACAGAAAAATACGGTAATAAAAAATAAAACGTATATATATATATATTATATTTTTCTATATAGTCTTTGAAGTTTTTAACCTTTAAAACTATACAAAAAAAAAACATTTTTTATCATTCGTTAGAAAACCATCTAGTCAGTAAGTCATTTAATCACCTGCACTCACTGCATCAACTCGTTCTTGAATATATATATATATATATATATATATATATATATATATATATATATATATCCATATAAATAAAAATTACAATTAAATTTACCAAAATGATTCAAGATGGTAAAACGAAAGTATATTATAAATATTGAAGAATTAATATTCATAAAGAAATCTCAACCAGATGTAAAAGCTCGATAAAACAAAAAATGTGATAGAGCTTATAATAAGAGCAAATAGTTATTAAAACATGTTAAAAACCACTTCGGAAAAGAGTTAAAAACATATTTAATCTAAAAAGGAAACGCTTAATAAGTAGATAGTCCTTAAACACTTGATAAGTGGATAATCCTCAATCCGCAGAGTTTCGACGAAATACCTTCCTTCTCATCAAAGGGTAGGAATTAACAAAATGCGGGATCGGATTTTACATACAAAAGTATTTGATGAAACTGCAAGTAAGTCAAAGATCTTACTTGATAACAAAAAGTGAAGCACAGGGAATATGGCGAAGAAAAAGCTGATATCACCTAAATCGATAAATCAATGTATTTATATATATATATATATATATATATATATATATATATATATATATATATATATATATATATATATATAAGAGCAAATAGTTAACAAATAATAAAAGGTGATTTCACGTGAATGGATAGTCTGGTGAAAGGTAAATATCCAATGACGGTAAAATCCAAAAATTAAATCCACCAAATTTTACCGTCATTGGATACTTTACCTTTCACCAGACTATCCATTCAAGTGAAATCACCTTTTATATTGGTTCTAGCTATTTGCCCTTATATATATATATATATATATATATATATATATATATATATATATATATATATATATATATATACATTTTTTTATTAATATAGATAGAATTTATAAATAGACTTTTCAATGCATAAAAAGTATAGAATATGTGGGGTGAGAAAACAGAAAAGGGAAAATGAACGTCAGCAATGAAATAAAACTAATACTTTATAATAATTAATAGTAAAACATTAATATAAATGGTTTTAAAAATATAATACATATAGATATAAAAAACTATTGAAAATACAATAACAGATAATGATGAAGATTACAAATAGAAGAGAAATAACACTACAAAAATTTAAGAATGTAAAATAAAGTTTTTAAAAATCAAAAATATTAAATAGTTTTTAATTTTTCATACATGTGTATTTTCTTATATTGATCACTTATCAACCGTTTTACAACATCGTTGTAAATTTTTATTTCTTTTATTTCTGTTTTATTCCAATTTTCAATGAGCTTTTCTATCTTTCTCTAAACTCATGCATGCAGTCACCTTTTAGAAAGTACTCGATCTTAGTCACCGCCACCACTCCTTCTACATTAAAAATGACTTGCTACTTGTGTAACTAGAAAACTTTATCTCCAACTTTTATTATTTTGTTTCCCACATCAAACTCATGCGTGTATTTTCTCTTTATGCACACTTATTTAATTTCAATTTTAGTTTTATATGTTGTTAGCATGAATATACAGGCTCGACATGTAATTGGGTGTGGACACACCTACTATACTAAGGATATGGAACAGTTTTTCATTATTATATGTCAACCCCATCGTTACCCCATCAAAAATGTCAAAAATAAAAGAACAGATGTAACCACGAAAATGTAATCGCTCCCAAATGTAGTACGTGACAAACTCTTCACTAGATATTTCGGCAGAAGGGATATGAAGAAAAGCTATTCATCTGAGATTGACCACCTTTTTTATGAATTTCTTTATTTCTGCATCAGTCTATAAGGATTTGTTAAACGGTCTGTAGCAACGAAACCAACTGTAATTAATTCAGTTTCAAAATGCCTAAGTAGAATTTGGGTTAACCAAAATACTCGTCATAAAAATGATGAGTTATGACTTATTGTGTTATTAAAAGAAACAAAATTAGCAGTTAAAATGTCACAAAATGTGAGGAAAAGAAACTGGCAAAAATGTAAATGAAATATTGTTTGTTTTGTTTAAAAAATCGTAGTTGAATTGGATTGTTTGTTTATTTTAAAATAATAATTCACTGAACCAAAATGTAAATCGCGAAATCGCGTTAGAAATTATTTTATTTAAACTCATTCAAAAACTTCGTGTGAATTATCTTTAGTTATGATATCCGCTGAAGAAGACAGCAAAAACAATAATAAAAAACTAAATGTGCATCCATGGAGAAATAACTCAAACCGGTATATAAAATAATCGATGTCGGTAAAGATAAATTAAATTAAATATGCCATCAATTTAAATCAAATTAAAATAACAAATTTAATTAGAACATTTTAAACAACTATAAATAATAAGTAGCATACCGCTATTTAATAAAATCGATTTTCCTTAATGTAAATGCTAATGCGTTTACCTCTTTATCGTATACTTCGCAAGCATTATATTATATATAGGAATGAATGAAATGAAATAGTGGCCCTTTTTGTGTATACTAATAAAACTGTTTACAAACAAACAAACAGGAAGACGAATTCATATATATATATATATATATATATATATATATATATATATAGATTAGATCGGGAAGTTTATCAGGGAGAGAGCGCGTGCAAACCTCATATTGTAGGGAGGGTGAGAAAGAAGAATTACTTTATGAATAAGAACGGGGTTCTCCAATTAAATCGCCTTGTAAAACAATAACCGATATTTTTATTTAAATTAAAAAAAACAAACTTAACATTGTTTTACTAATATAAATTTCACTTCCCCAACGATTGACTGACATTTTAATATTCTCGTGCGATTGGAGACACGCTTTACAATTTGTTTAATACGTTTAAATATTGACCGTTCTCAAATTCATGCGGAAGGACTTGTCATGCGGCACTGACAGCACACGGCCGAGAATAGACTGTCAGTTTTGAAGCCATGAAATAACAAATTAAGATTTTAACAATTGAAAAATGAAACAAGATTGAAAAGAACAATAATTGATTAGAGGTTGAAATAGAATTGATGATATAGGAGACAAATAGAGATTTTTCCCCCAAATGATT